>NC_050071.1:71717126-72023352 GCF_009764565.3 Dermochelys coriacea | reverse complement strand
ACCATGGAGTGACAGAAAGTCCCCTTAGACTCTCCAGTGTATCACATGGACAAACTGGACTTAGTGATAAATGGTCGCTTATACCAAAAATCATACCACATTCAGATTGTTTCCAGACCCAAGGAACCAGTTACTTACCCCAGATCAATTGATACCATAGATCTTAAACCAGAAGCAATGACTATAGCCAACCCTATAATAAACTATCTAAAGGCTTATTGACTTGGGAAAAGAAACGAGAGTTATTTACAGGTTTAAAGAAAAGGAGTACCGGTGGCACCTTAGAGACTAACAAATTTATTAGAGCATAAGCTTTCGTGAGCTACAGCTCACTTCATCGGATGCTGTAGCTCACGAAAGCTTATGCTCTAATAAATTTGTTAGTCTCTAAGGTGCCACCGGTACTCCTTTTCTTTTTGCGAATACAGACTAACACGGCTGCTACTCTGAAACCTGTGATTACAGGTTTAAGCAAGCAAACATACACACGTCTAAATCCTAAGAGTGATTGAGTTGTAGTGATCAGTCAATTCAAAGTGTTTTCAGAGCAGACCCTTGAGGCAGTCCCTTGGAACCTCTGGCTTTAGCCTAGGCAGAGTTCCAACAACGAAGAGATGGAAGATTTTCCTGTGACTTTGTTTTATTTCCTTCATTCAGCTTTCAGGTCCATAGGACTAGCTTCCTTGCATGTAGCACTTCTAAGGTGCAATAGGGCAATTCAACAATCCTTTGTATTGCAAAGTTTCATCTCAGCCCATCTAATTTTGATAGTTCTTCTGGATGAGCGGGGAGGGAGGAAGGGGGGATTCCCATGCCTAGGTTCACAAGTTATAAGCCAAACGTACATATTTTCTTTTAGCACGGAATATAGATATTACAAGTGAGATTAATGCAAGTAACCACTTACAAGCATTTCATAGAGTATAAACACTAAATACGTTCTTATATGCCTAATACCTATTTTGAGCAAAACTAACATACAGGTGAACTGTTCTGGTCTCCAACTATGAGTTTGTTAGTTCTTAGCTAATGCCTGCATTCTTGGCAAGAGCTGGCACCTGCTTTGCCAGCATCACAGGCTGATTCTCCAAATGGAAGGGAGTGGTACATTCTCTAGATAAGGCCTTCCATTGTCTGCATGTGAAGTAGAAGCATACATCAGTGTAGCTAGCTTTCTGAACATTTATCTTTACTTGATATTTGCGCTGTTGCTTATGGGCCTGATTCTTCCAAGCTGACCTCTCTTCATGAGTCGTGCTCTTGAAGCTGGGGCTCCTTGATTATGGATATACCCATAAATAACTAACTACATAACAAATCAAAATGTGAAAATCCTGTTTTAAATTCCCAGTTGCATTGTAGTACATACTAATTGAATTACAGTAAATAGGCTGAGACGCTATTCCCAATATCCATACCTTTAAACATAATTGCCTTGCCCTTTCCACTGAATTTATAAAGTTTGGGGTATAACTTTGATGAAAAGCAAGTAAGCAGATCTGGTTGAAACAGGCAAAATGTACAAGAATTTTGTGATATGTTAATTCCTGGGCAACAGAATGTGTTGTAGATATTCAAAACTTTGACAAACAATAGTCTGATTCTAAAGTTAAGCATTCTAGGGGGTTTTATTTCGTTTCTTCACTGAGCATTTGACAGCACTTTGTGTACAATCAGATTCACTCCCTGTCTCAGCTTTTGTTTACCATGGAGCTCTCCTGTGCATGCTATCCCCAAGGTCCTGCAAGAGAGCTGATGCTGTTTCCATGGAGGCTTCCTTTCCCTAAGACCCCTGTAGAGAGCTAGGGAGAAACAGAAGCTGGAGGACAGACAGTAATACCCTTTTTCTTCATTCTTCAGATGCATGCCTAGGCTAGGAAATAAGAAAGGAATGCTTCACTCCATAACATTCCTCTGCAGGACTCAGAAAGGAGTTTAGAAGATAGACCTAACCCTAATGCTGCTATTGAAGAGACAGTGTTCCCGGGGGGAAGTGGCAGAACCAAACATATAAGGTGGTGCTGCTCTTGAGCTTCCCCATTCTCCCTCATTGATAACGATGCAAAACAAACAGCTAAAGATACAAAAACTAACAGTAAGAATTTTGTTAAGGACATTAGACGCAGGAAGCCTGCCAAACAGGCAGTAGAGCCACTAGATGACCAAAGTGTTAAAGAAGCGCTCAAGGAAAATAAGGCCATCGAAGAGAAGCTAAGTGAATTCTTTGAATCAGTCTTCTCTGCAGATGATGTGAAGGACATACCCACATCAGAGCTATCTTTCCGGGGTGGCAAAACTGAACTACTGTCCCACGCCAATAGATCCTAGAAGAGGATCTAGAGCAAATGGATAAATTAAACAGTAATATGTTACCCAGACTAGATGGTTTCACACAAGAGTTCTGAAGGAATACAAATATGAAAATGAAGAACTGTAGTATGTAACCTACTGCTGAAACAAACCTCTCTGCCAGATGACTGGATGTAACGCCGATTTTTAAGAGTGTTCTACAGGTGATCCTGGCAATTAGAGGCCAGTAAGCCTAACTTCAGTACTGGGAAAATTGGTAGAAACTATAGTAAAAAACAGAAATATCAGATACATAGATGAACACAATTTGCTGGGGAAGAATCAGCACAGATTTTATAAAGAGAAGTCATCCCTCACCAAGCATATGGATCAGTAACTGCTTAAAACTAAGGGTAGGAATAAATGGTCGGTTTTCACAATGGAGAGAGGTAAACAACAAAGTCCCCCAAGGATAATACTGGGACCTGTGCTGTACCATATATTCATAAATTATCTGGGAAAGGGAGTGAAAAATGAAGTTTCAAAGTTTGCAGATGATACAAAATTGTTCAAGATAGTAAAGTCCAAAAACTGACTGAAGAGTTACAAAGGAATCTCACAAAACTGGGTGACTGGGTAACAAAATGACAGATGAAATTCAACATTGATAAGTGCAAAGTAAAATGCATTAGAAAAAATAATCCCAACTACACATATGTGCTTTAAATTAGCTGTTACTACTCAAAAAAAAGATCTTGGAGTCCCCATGGATAGTTCTCTGAAAACTTCAGCTCAACGTACAGTAGTGGTCAAAAAGGCTAACTGAATGTTAGGAACTATCAGGAAAGAGAGATAGAAAATAAGACAGAAAAGATCCTAATGCCACTATATAAATCCATGGTCAACCCAAACCTTGAATACTGAGTCCAGATCTGGTCACCTCATTTTAAAAAGGATATGGTGGAATGAGAAAAGGTTCAGAAACGTGCAGCAAAGTTGACCAAGGGCATAGAACAGCTTCCATATGATGAGAACCTAAAAGATTAGGGCTGTTCATCTTAGAAAGGAGATGACTAATGGGAGATATGGTAGAGGTCTATATGAGAGATATGGTAGAGGACTGGTGTGGAGAAAGTGAATAGGTAAATGTTATTTACCCCTTCACATAACAAGAACTAAGGGGTCACCCAATGACATTAATAGGCAAATTAATATTAATATTAATAGGTTTAATACAAAACAAGAGGAAATACTTTTTCACATAATGCATAATTAACCTGTGGAACTCTTTGCCATGAGTTGTTGTGAAGGCCAAAAGTACAATGGGGTTGAAAAAAGAACTGATAAGTTCATGAAGGATAGGTCATCAATGGCTATTAGCCAGAATGGTCAGGGATGCAATTCCATGCACAGGATGACTATAAATCGCTGACTATCAGAACCCAAAAAGAAAAGTGGCACCTTAGAGACTAACAAATTTATTAGAGCATAAGCTTTTGTGAGCTACAGCTCACTTCAGAACCCAGGAGGGGAAGACCAGGGATGGGTCACTCGAACTACCGAATTCTGTATACTCCCCTTGAAGCTCTGGTACTGGCCACTATCAGAGACAGGATACTAGGCTAAATATACCATTGGTCTGACCAAGTATGTCCTCATACATCAGCAGGGAAGCAGAAAAAACATTTTGAAGTATTTTGAAATAGAATATTTTAAATATTAAACTTTATTTATAGGGTGCTCAATCAGAAAATTTTTCATTCTTTTTTTTTAAGTTAACTTTCAGTCTCAGTTGGGTTTGGAGTGCCAGCAGATAAAAACCCACATTTGATCTGTATAGTGAGAAAAATGCACATGGAAGTCCCAGATTGACTACGAATGTGGAATATGGAAAACCCTAATGCCATTTTTACACTCTCTCTGTAGACAAGAACCATATTTTGTTTTCCTATCACACTAGAGGATATTCTTATATCTCTACCTCCTCTAATGTCTATAATAATCTGCTCTATATTTAAGTCAGCTAAAAATACTGATTCCTCTTTGGTTTCATTTCTTCTGCACTCTTGTCTTTTTCTTCTTCTTCTATCTTCCACCAGATCTCTCCACTTTCTTTAGGCATTTACCTCTTACCTCTTGGATGATGAGCCCTGGGAAGAAATGAGCTTTAATGACTATAGCGAACCTTATGTTCAAAATACTCCAGTCCTAAGTCTGCCTTTCACAAGCTCACAAAGTGAACTGTCTTTCATAAATACAAGGCTTGAGTGCCTGTATGCTGTATTTAACTGTATGGCTCCAGGATTCAGACCAAGCCAGACTGCTATGCTAGAAGCTGACCCATGAATCCACTGGATAATGCAGGAGTCAGTAGATTGTCATTAGACTTTAATCAATCTTTAAAACAAAAAAAATGAAGTTAATTTACCATTTACCAAAACAAAATGTATGACAATAAAATGTAATATCAAATTTAGTACATGCAAACTGAATAAATAGAAAAAATTACTTTTTCTGACCACAGAAAAGGAAAATACTCAAACTCAGTCATCTCATTATAAATTGGACGGTATCTGTTTAAACACTTGCTTATCATTCTAATAGAAATTTAGCCTTTCAAGATTAAGCATGTTTGTCAAATCAACATGCCATTCTGTAACATTTCTCCACCTTGGAAATAGAAGTCTTTAAGCTATTAAGTTTGGTCTGCACAGAACTCTTTCCTAAAAGGACTACAAACACTACAGGCAAAGAAATATTACTAAAAATAATCAACCACAACCTTGTCTATTTCACTCATAATTTAAGAAACTGATAATGACTTTTCTTGTTCTTTTTGTCATTCCAGCCCTTATTTCTTGTAAAGACTTGAGAGAGAGCAGGTCAACATAAAGCTCCCAACACTTACGGTGCAGCTGTACCAATACAACTGTGCCACTGCAGTGCATCTGGTGAAGACAGTGGAGTTTACAAGTTCTATGACAGTCTGAACTGTTGTTCAATGTGTTAACACAATTTGAGGATTAGCTTGCTTGAGAAAGACCTATCACTTCACTGGCAGATCAGCCATATGTCACAGTATAGCACAGAAACTCTCACATTTGGTAGAAAATATTTGTCTTGTGTGATGTTGGAATATGATGCTGTTACTCTGTTGAGTGGTATGTAACCTATTGCTGGCTGAACCTTCTCCATTGCACAGGTTTCTGTCATTCCTTCATCCATGAATGACGTTGTACAGTATTTGGATGAGAGACGCGGGCATGTTTATATCTGTCCAAGATGTAAAATAATAATTGGCAGATACCCAGGAGCAGAAATCCAGCAGAGAATTTGATATAGTCAAATGATTTTTAGTACTGTAGTACTATTTTAGGCTTATGAATCTTTGATTGATATTCCCAGCTATGGAGCCACACAAATCTCTACACATTTAGAAGCACACATGTGCATAAATAAGATAGTATTAATCCATTTGTGTGTCTGAAATACAGCTGAGATTCTTTTCTTTAAGGGAATAATGTGCCCATTTTTTCACTTAGTCATGCCCCTTTTTAAAAAATGTGCATCTTCACATGTGATGTGAATAACCCGTAGCGCTCAGGAATGACCAGAAGGCTGGTGGATCTTAGGGCCCAATTACTACACAGCACTGACACCCCTTTGGGAAGTACGGCACACCATTAATATCCTTAGACTTTAATGGAGAGATACAATGCACCTTCTAGTTGAAGACGTGTTCAATATCTTCTAGAACAGTGGTTTTCAACCTGTGGACCGCAGACCCCTGGAAGTCCTCAGTTTATGTCTACAATTTAAAAAAGAGTCCACACCATCATTTGAAAATTTTTAGGGGTCTGCAAATGAAAAAAGGTTGAAAACTGTTCTAGAATCAGACCCTTGGAATGCATAAATGGAGATATGCCATGTCAAGATGTGTGTCAAGTATTATTTTCTCAGGGATGCATTTAATAGATCTGTTGGCAAAATATAGCTTTCCATGAATATACCAGTAAGACTAAAGCAATGCAAGAGCCTAGACAGCTACTGAGCAAATCTTTAGCTAACTAATACCATGTACGGCAAGCAACAGAGTTAATTCTGCATTGTTTACTCAGGCCATTGATTTCAGTAGGAAATTTTGCCGAAGCAAGGCATACAGGAGCAAGGACAAAAGGTTGATCCTACTAAAAAAGCTTATTAAATGTTGATGTCCTGGTAAAATTAGTTATGAGTTGCTGAAAACAAAGTAAGAAATCTCAAATAAATCAATCCAATTTTTTAAAATTCTGAATATGCACAAAATTAAACCAATCTTAAACCAGACCAGACTGCAGTGCTGACATCCTACTAAATGTTTCCAGGCAACAGCAAGAAAACACTTAAACTAAACAATTACAGAATACTAATAATGAGCAAAGCTGACACCAAACTAAAGTCTGATCCATTATGGGGCTCAGTGCCTTCTGAGAGATGCTGAACATCTTCAACTTTCATTCTCTTCACTGGAAGTAGAAAACAGTCAGCACCTCACAGAATAACACCCAGAGCATCTTATGGAGTGTTGATTTGTGTTGTTTTAACAAAGGATTCTCTTCTAAAGGGATTTTCTAAATTCTTTTAAATGCTTTGGTAGATAATCGATTCCCATTTCAGTCGACCAAGACCACCATCATGGAATCTCCAGAGAGCTCATCTTTGAATTGACTAAAATGTCCATTTTTGGTTGAAATTTATTAATTTTTTTTAAAAAATTGTTGAACATTTTGAAATTTCAAAACAGGAAAAAAACCTGATTTTCACAAAACTTTTTTTTTAAAAAGAAGAAACAAGCTCTACCTAGGGGTGCTTTTCTCACCTGGGTGACAAGTAAAATAGTGTCCCTAAACCTATGCTGCCAGAAGCTGGAACTGGACGACAGGGAATGGAGCATTCAAAATTGCCTTGTTCTGTTCATTCCCTCTGAAGCAGCTGATATTGGCCATTCTCAGATGACAGAATACTGGGCTAGATGAACCAGAGGTCTGACCCAGTATGAGCTAACATGGTATTTTTAAGAATCCAAGTCTGCAAGCTTACTGATAGAAGGGTACTGTGATGGGGGCAGCATGTCACATCCCCACTTCTTCCATGACCACAGACAACTCAGAGACCATTTCTTGCTTGTAAACGCCACCCTGACTTATTTACAGTTCCTCCACCAACATATATCAGTGTCTCCACACCTTTACACTGTATCTCAACTTTCTAACCCCTTCTTCAAAAAAAAAAGGGGGGGGGAGATAAATTGTGTCTACTCAGAGGCCTCCCTTTGTCACACTCTCTAGCCAGTCCCCCTTCCTGTGCCCTTTTATACAGCTTCCCTGTTAATGAGCTAATTTGACTCATTGACTCACTAGCCCCAAGCTGGCCTGGTAATCAGGTACCACAGGTCCAATGAGGCCTTCTCTGGGAAACCTAATTAGTACTAAAAATGAACAGAGTTATGGCTCAAGTGCTACTGCTCAGCACTCTGTTACAGGTGCCTGATGTATATATTTTGATATGTTATTTGGTTGGGAGTCAAAGCAGTCCAGAGAATTTAGGTGCATGTAATTCTTTACAGGGTAGCGTATTTTGTACCAGGCCTCTAATAATCTTAATTCTCTGATGGCAAGGGATCATTGTATAAATAGCCTGTCCCACATTTTGAATTCACATGCCACAGTTTTTGGAAGACAGTGAAGGCAGAAGTTGTTATATTTTTTAAAACTAAATGTAAGCAGGGGAATAGTCCTGCTATTGTGGGGAACCTTCCTGGCTTCTGCACTACCCCAGTGAAGTGGGCTAGTGAAAGGATCTGAGTCCTTGCTCCCACTTCCTTTATCCAGTGGCCTCCCTGCCCTTGAGGACTCCCCTTCCACTCTCCTGTCTGGCAGAGTCCTCATAACCCCAACAAGGCTGGGCCCGGGATTCCTGGGGGGCTCAACCCCCAATTCTGCTGTGGTCACCTAGGACAGGAGCTAGGGCATCCCCACTCCGGGGTACTCTCTCTGCACTGGGCACTTCTCTGACCCACTGACCATTACATACAAGTTAAAGCAAATGCAAGTTATTTAATCAACAATTAATTTTAAAAAGAATAAAGGAAAAATGGGAAAGGTTAAAGGAAACATCACCCCGCTCTGTGGCAGGGAACATCACAAACAGTGTCTCTGGAATGTCAGGGCAGTTCACAGTCTGTTCCTTGTAAGTCCCAGGCCTTCTTCTCGGGCCCTGGCTGTGCTGCAGGGATGCTGTGGGTTGGACACTTGCTCTGGTGGTGGCCACACGCTCTCAGGCTCTAAGTGGTAGGACCCTTCTTCCAGGGTCGCCCCCGCCCTGTTGGGGTTATGATCCAAGCCTGGCCTGCAGAGCCTCTTGGCTGAGGCGTCTCCCTGCACTGGGTCCCCCTAGCTGCTCACCGCACCCAGCTCCGGACTGCTCCAGCCCCAGCTCCACCACTCTGTCTCTGCACTGCTGCTGCTGCTCTGCCTCCAGCTCCCTGGGCTGCTTCTTTGGCCCCTCTGGCTCTGGTTGCTGCAGCTCTGCTCCCAGGACAGGTCTGCTCTGCAGGCTGCTTCTGTGACTCTGCTCCCAGCACTGACCTGCTTCCTGGGCTGCTTTTCTGGCCCCTCTGGCTCTGGTTGCTGCAGCTCTGCTCCCAGGGCAAGTCTTCTCTCTGGGCCGTGCCTCTGGCTTTGGGGCTGCAGCTCTGCTCCCAGGACAGGGTCTGCTCTCTCTGGGCTGCTTTTCTGGTCCCTCTGGATCTGGCCCAGCTCTGCTTCCCAGCTCAGCTTGGGCCCCTGCTTTCTCCTTAGCTCTGCCCGACTCTGTCTGACCCAGGCAAATCCAGCTCACTCAGGACGGGACTCCCTGGCCTCCTGACTCCCTGATTAGCCTGCCCGCCCTGTCATTCAGGCTGACCTGGAGCATTGGCCTCTCCCCATTGTTCCTGGGGGCTGTCAGTCTCAGGGTCCTGATTTCCCATAGACCCTTCTCCTTTTAGTACTGGGAGTTAGCCAACCAAAACAGTCCCACTGACTGTTAGTAAGGGGGCAACAGTCCCCTTACATAAAGAATGGAGAAAGGTAATGGGGGAACAAAGAAACAGAGGAAATAAGAACAATGGTAAACACTGGGAAGGCATATGCAGTATAGCAAAATGGCACTACTCACACATTTAAACTTAAATGCTGAGTTTAACTGCTTTGTTATCAGGGCCTATCCATCCAGCCTGATCTCTCTCAACTGGAAAGTAAATGTAAGAAAAGGGAAAAAAGACAAAACTTTTTCTCAGAGTTCTTTGGGGGCAGGGGATTTTTCAGGCCCCCAGTATCACAAAGTTATTAGCACTAGAGTTGGTAAGGAACCCAGAGCATTCAGGCTGGAAGAGACACTGTTCAAGTAGGCTTTAGGTAATATTTCCATGTCATGTGTTGTAAGTTAGAGTTTTTGCCCACCTTGCATTGCTTATGGTTAGTACTAACAATGTAAGGATTAAAAGTTGTTTATTTGGTGATTTGAACCTTATTTTCTGTCTTCTGCTAATAACCTTTCCTTTTACTTTAAAAAAATGGAATTGGATGTGATGACTAAAGCTAGGTTAGCTTCTTTTTGGCCACTGCTGAGATAGAAAAATAAACTAAACTCTGATCTCAGAGGAAATGAGTCCTAACTCTGGAGTGAAGTAATATTGTGAATGCTTGGGTCAGGAGGAAGTGGGACAGGGATCCCCTCCCAAAATGGTGCTGCTAGGAAGCTGGCTGGTCACTTTGTACACAGGGACTATCAAAAGACATCAAGACCACAAGGCCTGGTTACAGATATCCAAACAACCTGACTACCCAGCAGTAGAAAGCTGAAGCTTATTGGCTGTGATGGTGTCTCTGACTTATGATAATATGCAGGAAGTAGAACACAGCAAAGTTCATCCACAGGATGGGAGACCCTGCTACCTTGTTTAGTTTGTTCTATTGTCAGGATGCCAGTTGGTAGACTGAACACTGCATTTATTTATTTTTAATGTTCTCTCATATAACAACCAGGGGCCAGAAAGAGGAAGAAAATCTCTTTTGATCCATTTCAAGTAGAAAATCCATAGCTTTTTTTATGTATGAATTTTCCTCTTTCAAACACATAGAAGCAGAAATGGCATATATCAGTCACTGCTACATGAGAGTTATCTAAGGATATGATGAAATAGAAAGACTATTGGATTAATATGTTTTAAAAGAGATCAATACCAACTAGTTTAATAAATGTGACACTGTCTAATATACCAGGGTGCTTCTTTAAATGAGTGTAAATAAAACCTCACAAGAAGCATTAGAGAATGCAGTGCTTTGAACTGCAGAACCTACATTCCTATTCTAACTACACATCCATAATTGTAAGTCATTCATGATAAAAATCAATGATCTTAGTTTTCTGATAACAGTTCCTGGGAACAGTGAACAAAAGCTATCTCCTCTCAAGAGAGTATTTAGATTTTTAAGCTCCCTCGCTTTGCTTGTTTATTACATACAGTACCATTCATTTGAAGAGCAACCACAGTGCCAAGATCCAGCTTGGCATTTGTGGAGCATTTTCCTTTCAGTCTCTTGAGAATATGTACTTTACTGTCTCATGACTCTCGGAATGCTCAACAATCCAATGCAGCAGTGATGATCCAGGCTGAAGTGAGCAAAGATGTTGTTGGCATCTGTCTCTGTTGCTATGGCTGCAGTATTCCAGTGAAGCAATAATACTTTTTCAAAGAAACGAAATAAAAAAAATCTTGTTTTCTTTTCCTCCATTTGAACAGAAAATACTTAATATTGTAGCTAGAATGAATCATACATCTTATTTATTTAATAGCTTACAGGGCATGGTTTTTAAGGTTCCTTCCTACAAAATAATTTCTTCTTTTTGGACTCAGAAAAAAGAAAAACCCACCCAAGCAAAAAAGAAGTTTGTCCCAATCCTGAAATGAGAACCACCTGGGTAGAGGAAGACCCCTGTGCCCATAAGGAGCTCATTGACTTCCTGCATTTACCCAATTCTCAATGCAAGATCAAGGCTGAGGACCTTAAGTAATTTAGAGGAGTTGCTGTACACAGAGAAGATGAACGGCCGGTGCTTTGTTTAATATTCACTATGTGTATAGAAGTTCTGCTAGACTATTCTGGTCACATGCATGGCTAAGGTCCTGACAATATATCAGAAACCACTATAATGATATATGATCTATCTGTAATGAAACAGAGATACAACTATTCGAAACCCAAGCTGATAAAAACTTTATAATTTACCCCATCTTGTGTTTCTCCTTCTCTGTTCTATCATTTCAATTATAAATATATGAAAGGTTCAAAACATTTCAAAGGTGATCATATGTATTTTTGTACCCTTTTCTTCATAGACTCAGTCTCTACAGTCAGAAAGGATCAGCTAGTCTGACTTCCCGTACAACACAGGGGATGGAATTTCAGTATGTGTATGTGAGCATCCATATGCATATAGGAGCAGGTCCAAACCATAGTGGATTGGAAATTTTATTTACTTATATCACTAACTCAGAATTAATTGTCACTGCACATCAGTCTACGATTCTTGTGTGGCTCTGAAGCTAAAAGTAAATCACCAAATCTAGAAAAATACTTTACTATGTATTACATTGTACAGCAAACTTTTAATCCTGCACATTTTTCTTCTGTGATAGTCTTTCATGAAACTGGCATTAAGTAAGGTTATTCTGCACCCCCAAAAATAACTATTTGCAATTTACTACAGTAGGGTACATCAATATCAAGATAACAGGTATCTTCCACAAAGTGGATATATTTGTCATTCAAACAAAGCTATTTAGCGGATTAATGGCACTTATCAACAATGCTAATTGACAGGGATCAAAACAATTTACACCATTCTCTGGAGACAAGCTTTACTGTAATGGAGAAAACATTGGATTTTCAAAGGTGTTAGTTTTTTTGCAAACAGCAAATAAGAGACAAGTACATATTTTCTTTTTAATTGCTGCGTGGAGACAATGTTATGATCAACTTTGAGAGTTTTGTTCTCTTAGCCCTTCACTCCCCAAAGTTCACAAATTAAAAAACCAACCAAATAACATTTAAAATAAAATATAGTTTTATACTAACCCAGTGTGTCAAAGCCCAGTGGCCCTGGTCACAAAATTCACTGTGCAAAGGCCCAACCTCAGGATCTCTTTGTTCTGCAGCATACCATTATGCTCTAGCATGTGGACCCACTACAGGAAGTGAGAACCAGAACACATGCCATACTGATTAAATAATACAAACCCTTTAGCAATCAGAGATGAAAGCTGAACATACCTTTACTGGTCACAGTATGGTCATCAGGCCCCTGCAGCGTTTATATTCTACATTCAGCACCATGGTATTTAGGAATACTGGCCCTTATTCTCAGCTATGGCCAAGGAGAACCTACTACAGCTCTGGAGTGCTTATTCAGACATGTCCTTTGCACACTTGTAATTCTGGCCAGCTGCGTGCTGGGCTAGTCCATGGCATAACAGAGCAACTAGACCCTGCTTTAATTCACTCCTGCTGCTCCCTGCGAACAAAATAGAAGCTGGGGAGCACTAGGTCATAAAAAAGCCCTAGCCACACTTCCTACATTGGCAGCAGAGAGATAGTGTTGGATGGCTGCCAGTGTGGCTCTCCTGCACTGAAGAATCCCTGTATGCTGAGGAGATCCTTCTGTGACTGGATATGGCATTTTTAGGGCCTTTTGTGTGGTGCTGCCAACATAGAATCTGGATAGCATATTGCAACTTAGTGCAGCACTTATATAATGTTTCTGCACGTATTTCAGTTTTGCAAGGGACAAGGTCCATGAGTTGTAGGTTACACTTTTATTAATAATATGGGTTATTAACATCAGCTAAGTAAGGCCTACTGACAAGTTACACCAGCTGATATCAGAATCCCGATCTCTACTATGGTAGACCCAAGGCTCATCCATTTAGCCACACTGTCTCTCAAAAAGAACCTCCCAAATCTGTGTAATTGGTTATGCTGTCTGTAAAACAGGTCAAGTCCTGTTGTATATCCTCTATTGTATATGCTCTATTGGAAGTCCACACAAAATAATAGCCTACTCCTGCTGCCAGATATTGTAATTAATCCGTTAGCTCATGTAGCAAAGATCTGCTGGTGTGCTTTAACACGGTGCTGTATGAAACATTATTACATTAAAACACACTAGAGAACTGTTAGTGTGCACCCGCAGGGTCTACATGGACCGATTAATGTGCACACATTACCGTGCTTTAGAAATCACACCCTGTACAGCACATTACCCCAACCCCTAAGTTTCTGCCTCTGAGCATGTGACTCACTCTAGGTATCCGGGTGTCTTTATCCACAGTGGAGCAGTTACTGAGGCAAAGCAAAAGAGCAGGAATGACTCTGTAGCCTCGTGGCTAGGGCACTCACATGGGAGACCCAGGTACAGTCCCCTGGCTCCAATCGCAAGTTTAAGCAATTCCCTGCATAGCATGCTGGCTTTTGTGGATTGCATTCTAAGGTGCCTTTTTCTACGTTCACTGTATAGGGAGCCTAGGAACCTAATTCAGTCTTTGTGTATCGCAGTGTTGTTCTGGTGATTTTGTGGATGACTAAAAGTTAGGCACCATGACACTCAGGTTTGGCAACCCCAAAGTCCCTTTGAGGGTTCAGGTCATACTAATTATATAGATTGAATAGATAGATACAATCAAAATAATTTTAGCCTGAAGGACAGTTGCTTCTGTTTTATCTTTTGCTAGTTTTAGGAACTAACTCCATCTAATAACTATTCCTTCCAGGACAGTGTTGGCTCTGCACCATTGTCCCCTCACTTCTGTGACCTTGCAGAAGATCTGTATAAGTGTGTGACCCCCATGCTTATAACTGCAGTGTTTGATGTTTTTATATCCAAATCAAAGGAGAGAAGCAGTGGGGAGGATATATGGATTTTAGTCGGACCCTGTGTGCTTCTGCACACATGCAGACAGCAGGGCAGGGCAGGGCAGCTTAATTGGAAGATCCAAGAGCCATCTGAAGGAGTGCTGTGGTAGTTACTAGAAGACATGATAAGTTGCTGTTTCTGTAGCTGTACAGAAAGTTTCCATTAAGGGCATGCAGTGTTGCAGGTTCCACACATTCAACCCCTAAGAGCTGAGTCAATCAGAACCTAAGACAAAAAGGTTATAAATACAGGGGTTGGAAACAGGCACACAGACTGAAAAATGCAGGACCAAGAGATGCATCTCTTGTGAATGCTGCATCCCAATGCCTGTACCACTTTGGATATAGCTACAGAATCCGTATCTTGCTAGAAACCAAGGAGACAGTCTTCTATTAGTTTAGGCACTGGAATTGTGGCTCAATACAAGAATCTTTGGATTGTTGTTTTGCTGAGGAGATTCTGAAGTGTTTAGAGGGCAACTGAAAAATCTCATGTCAGAGGCATAGTCAATCAGTGGATTTTGAAGAGATCTTCAAGGACCTCAAAATAGAGTTAAGAAAAGCAGCCAGGGTCCCACAATATTTAAAGGCAAGTGTCCTAAGAGGAAGATTCGATGTTAAAAAGGCTATACTAGTAACCCAGAGCAGTGTTGAAGAAGGTGTGTGACCAGGAAGGGGCATGCCATGACAAATACACGTAAATTATGAGGCCACACTATAGAGACTGAGAAATCGTATCTGTGGGAAATTCAGAGGGGATGTGTGTGCGTATTAAAGTATAAAATGCATATATTCTGCTGAAACCTTGCACTGAAATATATGTAATAGCCACAAGTGGGGATGTCTGTAAAAGGAATATCAACAGATTTACTGCCTACTAGTGTTGTTTAAGAAGATATTCCCAATACTGTTTGCAAATGTTTGTGCATTTATTAAAACTTTGTTCACTAGGCAATTATATGATACTCTCTCTTTGAGGCTGACTGGCAGCTGTTAATTAACACCTGCATTCAGAGTTTTCTATACCATAGCTTGAAGGTTTACCTCTGTGCAGAATCATAGAATTGTATGGCTAGAAGGGACTTTGAGAGGTCATCAAGTGCAGCTCTCTGTGCTGAGACAGGACCAAGTAAACCTAGACCATCCCTGACAGGTGTTTGTCCAACCTGTTTTTAAAATCCTCCAGTGACAGTGATTCCACAACCTCCTTTGGAAACCTATTCCATAGCTTAACTAATACTAATACTTTTCTGAAAAGTCCTGAAAAGACAGAACTCTGGCCTGTGCTTCAGCAGAAAGGTAAACTGAGGTGTAGAAAAAAGGGGAGTTTCATAGAGTTATACATATTACCTTCAGCATCCCTCTTGCCAATTACAGGTGCACAGTAGGGATTGGGCTTCATGGGAATTCAGGGCAGATCGGTAGGGGCCTGCTGGTCTCCACAGCATTGTCCCCCTCTGGTCCTGCTGATCTCTCTTTGGGAATTAATGATACTTCAAGCAGCATTAAGTGTTGTAGAGTCCTCTCCACTGCTTCCATTGTTCAGCCATAGGGGAGTCACCCACTAGCCCCGTGGCTCCTGTGGAAGCTATGCTATTAGAAGAAGAAGGCTTTGCAGCAGAAGCACAGAGATGCAGCCACTCTAGGGGGCCACCTTCCTGCTTCTGCACATCAGGGGATTCTGTTAACCATAGATCCAGGATCCACAGCATTTATTGTTCTCCCTGGCTGCTCCTTCTCCCCCCAAACCCTGAAGGGACAACAGCTACGTGACCCTTCTGAAATTCCTTGTTTTCTCTGCCTCCCTTTCTGTGTGTATGTTTTGAGGGAAGGGAAGAAGAGAAAAGGGGTTCAGAGGAGAGATGGTTTAAATCTCTGTGTTCATGTTTAATTGGGTATAGATTGATTTTGTTGGCAACGTGTTAGGCCTGTCAGAATCTGTGGGTGGGAAGACCTTGTTGCAAGAAAGGAAGCACTCAATCTCCTCTAATTATACACTGTTAAACTTTTATGAGAGAAATCACACAAACATGAACATGACTTGCCTTTACTGAGTGTAGTCTCAAAGCAGGGAATTGAGCAGGATTAGCCTAATTGGTTCTGCAAACTAAAGCTTAATCTAAGTCAAAATATTCATACAAGACCAGAATCCTATATTTATCTTGAAGCAAAAAACTAACACTAATTACCAGCTCCCAGAAAAAAATTGTGTTGTCTCATAAAAAAATCTCTCCCAGTTCCAAGAGCAGCTACAGCAAGTGTATCCGATGAAGTGAGCTGTAGCGAATGAAAGCTTATGCTCTAATAAATTTGTTAGTCTCTAAGGTGCCATAAGTACTCCTTTTCTTTTTGCGAATACAGACTAACACAGCTGCTACTTTGAATACAGCAAGTGTGTTAGTCACTGCTGTTCTAAGCCACTAAACAATTTTCAAGTGTGCCTGTATCTCTTTTAGCTTTTGTACTTAATCTTTAGCAATTAGTCAAAAGAATTATTTATATCATATTAGCATGTAGAGAGTCCAACCTAGATCAGGGCCAGCAATGTACAGTACAAACGTCACAAATAATAAGAAGTGGTCCCTGCTCCAAAGAGTTTACAATCTAAATTGTAAATGGATCGGGGAAAGGAAGTATTATTATCCCAATTTTACAGAGGTGATCCTATACTACGTTGTATTGTGCTTAAAATGAAAGGAATTGTCTCCTTACTGCAAATTTTAGGTGCATGCATAGCTCCACTGCAAACAATGGAATTGTGCTATTTGAAGATTCTTCTCTACAAGGACTATCAAGTAGTTTTGGCATGTCTGGGGCTAGAGCTGCTAGCAATGCACCATCTGTGAAAGCAAGCTGTTTACTTGAGTCATATCCTGCAGACAAGGTTTTGCCAGCCTTGCCTGTATGTTCAATGCTCTGAGGCTTTAGTATTTATTTCTACAGAAATGTAGTGTTTTATAAATATCCTCTCTATTAGTTAGCTTACCTGAAATTACAATTTCAGTTTTACATTTGATATATACTAACTTACTCGGGAGGAAGGCTACAGATTTCCATCCACCATGAGATTCCTCAATAAATCTTAATTCCTGACCCAGGGATTTCTAGTGTTTGTTGAACACATGTAAACACTGAAATAAAATCTCATCCTTGTCAGAGAGGAGGTATCACGGCTACAGCACTGGGCTATGACTCAGGAGACCTGGACCCTATTTATGACTCTGCCACTGCCCTGTGGGATGACCTCACCTCTCTGTGACTCACTTTCCTCTATCTGTACAATGGGGATAAATATATTTATCCATCCTTTGTAAAGCCCTTGGTGATGTACTGATGAGAAACACTACATAAGAGCTAGGTATTATTAATATTAGTGCTTTGAAATACTAGTAATAGCTAAAGATAATCCTAAACCACAAAGTTTGGATCCAAATGCTCAGTTTGCAGGTGACATTTTACCAAGTTACCTTTGGGGTGTGAAACTTTGGCTGGAGTTCTGTACATGTAAGTGTGTGTAACTTCACAAACATAATATTCCACATAATGATTTCTTCAGGTTTTGGGTGTGTGTCTCATCAAAGGCATAATAATCCTTTATATTTATTGTGGTAGAGCCCAAAGGTCCCAATGAGGCTCAGGGCCCCATTATCGTAGGCACTTATACAAACACATAGGAAAATGTAATCCCTGCACCAATGACTTTAAAAAGACAAAATAGATGAAGGGTAGTGGGAACAGATACAGCTTTCAGGAAAACTGATGTGGGTGATGGCAAGCACATGACATGCTGGCTCTATTGTTTGGCTTGCTTTGGGGTGACTGATATATCTGTTTTATTCATATTACAGAAAACTTGGTTTTAGAAGGCACTTGGGTGGAACCACCAAGGGATTGCAGGAGTAAGAGAAGGCACTGGGCAAAGAGAAATGGATAGGGGAAGGAGGCAAGCAAAATAATGATAAGGAAGAAAGAAGCTGAGGGTTTGCAATGGTTGAAAAGGGGTGGGGTGAAGGGAGACTAATAACCGATGGCAATACAGAAACTAAAGGTAAGGAGAATCCAGACTAAATCTTAAATTGAGTGGGGGATGATGTCAGCAAACTATGAAAGTCCCTTCCAGCTGTTGCTGCTCCCCATATGGGAGAGGAAGTAATTGAGATTGGTGCCCTAAGCAGGTCCCTCTGGGTCTGATGGGTTGGGCATTAGGGATCAAAGGCTCTAAATTATTGCCTGAACTCTTTGCAGTACAGTACTGATATTATTTCTAAGTTAAATTTCCCCCAATATATCAAAGGCACATGCCTTCCTGTGACACAGAGGGTAATGGCAGTTCACTACTCTGCACCAACAACTCATCAGGACTGACAAACTCACTACACCTAACACATTGCTGTCATAGTATTTATCTGTGAAGATATATCAATGAAAGCGAGTGACAGACTGGTCATTATATCACTATGAAATATAAGTATTAATACTATATGAGGAATTATGTATACCTATTGATATTATGCTTTCAAGTCTATAACAAGGCAGAGTGGACAAACAGGTCTTATGGCAGACAAAATCACCTCTATTCAGTTATCCCTTTCTCTAATGTAAATTAAGTATTGTGAGCCAAATAGAATAGGAGTTACATCTGCAAGTGAAGTAAACAGGAAGAACAAATTAACCAGGGGAGGGGAAAACATGAAGGCAGTATGGGGGGGAAAGGGTCTTATCCAGGAGTACACTTCAAAAGAATAAATTTCAAAGGTTTACTGGCCTATAAGAAGGGGGAAATAAACCCTTTGTTATCCATTTCTGAGAAATCCTCTTGCAGGGTGTAGGGGAATCATGAAAAAATCTGGATCATGGTATGAGTGAAAACCTGCAAGCACCACATAAAAGGTTTTAAATGAGAAACTACTTTAGATACGAGTAACTTGCTAGCGTTAAGACCTAGTTTTGTAGAAACATGTTATCTTTTGCTTCTCATTATCCTTGGTCACTACATCTTTGAATCTCTGTTCTTTATTAATAAATTTACAATTTATTATGAATTTATCTCAGTGCCTTTATATTAAATAAGTGTGCATCCTCAGTTGAATCAAGCAAGTGTGTACACAAGGTCTTTAGAAATAGCTGACTTGATAATCACTGTGAGTGTCCAGTGACAGGAGCTGGACACTACAGGAAGGTGCTTCTGAGGTGCTTGGGAACTGAGGTACACCAAGTGTTACCCACAAAGCAGAGTAAAGGCTAGCAGAGCTTCCGAGGAGATTGTTTGGGTGGCTAATAGACTTGGGTGTCAGCTCCCTGTCTATTACCACCAGAAAGTTCCCCTCCTGCCTCTGCGAAAGAGAAACAAGGTCACTCACAGTCCTGGAAGCCATGAGAAAGTGTCACACCTCCATCATGAAAAGTCTGAAATCTAAAGATTTAGTTGAGCTAGTGTTGTGTTAATGGGCTCTAAGGATTTACTTTTATTCCATGCTCACATAGCCCAAGATGTCAAACAGCAACATGGCCAGCTCCCCAAAAAGTCATCTTTCAGTTCTGAATGAGAAAATTCTGCCCAAAGGGCAAATTTCTGAAATATTGAATACCAAAAAATGAGGGTGTAGAACATCAATAGTGCCTCCTCAACTTTACTACAGTGCTGCTAGTAAAACTTCAGACCAAAATATAATAGCTACATAACTTTATGGCCTGAAGCAATTTTGTATACATTTAGGGCTAGCTTCCTGCTAGATAGTCTTGTTCAACAATGGTGGATAGAATCAGCAAACAGATACGTGTGCCATGCCATTATGTGCAAGACATCCCAGGTGTTAATATACATTATGTTTGGATAATGGAAGTGAATGTTAATCCCACACTTATGCACCATCCTAAATATATATAGTTAGGAAAGGCTTGATTCGGACAAGAATCCAGTCCAACACATACAATATTAATTACAGTCAACAGCATTAAACTAAGCTTCTGTTAGCTACTGCCAGAAAACTTTAATGTTCTATCAGTTTTAGAGTTAGCATTTCAAATCAACAAAAATCCATCCTTAGATATGCAATATAGTTAGAAATATAATCAGTACTATTGAAGGAATGTATGTGGCAATTTCAGCATTTGTTCAATTGTGGATGGTTCTAACCTAACCCTGTGGAGGCTATCATTGCCAGTAAGTAAAAGCAACTAGGCTAGGATGGGTCTGTCACAGGCTACGCTCACTACTAGCAGTGCCTCCTGATGGCTATCCTGGAAATTCGCTCCACCAGGCTTGTGCTCTGCTCCAGGGGTATTTTCCCCCATCCGGTCTCACTCTGCAGCCACGCTCACTCTCAGATCTTAAGTCTTCTCTTCATGACTCAACCCTCTAACCAGGTCACTAAGATCCTCCCCTTTCAGGGGAGCTCAAAATCCTTCTAGAGCTGCTGTCTAGCTGGTATTTCTAACACCCTTGCCATTTCCCAGTAGCTAATAGGGGAACCCAGGCCCATACACCACACTGGGATCCAACCTAGGGACTCTATAACAAGCAGCCAAAGTCTCTACATAGTCCAACTCCTTTACTGCTGTTCCCTGGGCTTCTTCTGTCTCATCTAATTTCCCTCCCTCCCCCATTACCAGCGTCTCTACTCAGAATTATTGAAGCCTGCTTTTCAGTTACTACCGCTCCTGGGCTTTATATTGGTCCCGCCTGTTCCTGCCCAGCTGAACCTACTCCTAATTAGTGGCATGCTCCCTGGCTGCTCCTCTAGGTGCACCCAGTGGAATTAATTGGCCTGCCTGGCTACCTTAACCCCTTTCAATCCTGTGTGGGGCAGATGCTGCATCACAGAGTCAAAACTCACTCTCTATAGATGTCAGTGGGAAAAGCAGGCAACCTTATTCTGAGGTAAGTTTCAACACTGTGTTTGTTAAAAATGACACATCCCACCTCTCAGAACCTCAGGGACTTACGGCCGAGGGGAAGAAGATGCAAATTAACTTAGACTGGGGCTTTCCTGTGTCAGCGAGGTGTCATTGGAGCCTCACAACAGCCAGATACAAGGAAATGAATGGGTGTTCAGATAAAGGAATGCTCACCTCAGTTTGTGCTCTTGTTCTTCTATCTCCCCTCTAGCTGGGGACTCCTCCCAAATGCGTTGAATTACATCTGGGACAGCATTATTTTTCCATATAACCCCCTCAGGTGTGAGGAGCTCTTTAAGGGGGTTACCTAAGAGAAAGGGAAATCCTTGTTAGCAGGGCTTCATTAGTCATTCAGCTTGGGTGTGGATGGCTGGGTCCAGAACTGCTGTGGTAATACAAGGCCTCTGAACTTTCATTGATCCCTTGGGAAAACCATGACTTGCTCTTTCTGCAGAGGGGCAGCCATCCCCTCTCTCAAAGACATGAGTGGGAGAATTTCTGCCAAGGCAATCTCTCAGATTTCTACCCTTTGTGTTTTCCCATGGGAAGGGGCTATCTGGCCCATTTATAGTATAAACACAGTGTTTGGCTTCTGTGATTTGAAAAAGTAGTGGGGGCACTATCCTCACTTTATACATTTTTGGCAACACTTGCCTGTTGATGCTATTTTTCATTCCAAAAGCAAAAAAACTTGTGTTTCAGGGATCTTACTGCATAGATAAATCAGTCCCTGGCAGGTTTATTTGACAATAAGCAGAGATTGATTTAACTCCTGTAGAGGTAAAGCAATCAACCCTCAATTCAATTTGATGGCACAGTTTTAGCAAGCAGCTCCCACAGGACCCAGAAACCATCTCTTGCATGGAATCCAAATTGACTGTGGTGTTATCCCTGCCACCATTAGAAACACGGGGGCAGTTTCAAACTGATGCTCAGCTTGAAGCCCAAGGCTGAGCTTCTTTCAACCAAAAATTTATTTTTCCTGCTGAAGAAGTCATGAATCCGTTGTACCGTGTGGGGAATCTTTGCTTGCAGGGCTAGTAGAGAGTTTATTACATTATCAGTATTAGCCATGCTTTCTGAATTTCCATTGGTTTTAAGGCATACTTACTAATTAAAAAAAAAGGGGGGGAGAATACTAAGAATCTCTGCAAGAACTGACTCCCCTGAGTGAAATTAATGGTGGAGATTCACTGAATTTCAATAATTCTCTCAAAGCAGTGGTTGAACTAGACTGTGCCTCAGGACAGCAGCGCTCAGAAATGAAGAATAGTCTTCAACAGTTGACAAATTCACTCAGCATCTCTGCCCTCATTTAGAGCTTAGTCATTTACTCAAGATGCTTTTAAATCACATTTAGAAGTGAGTAATAGGTTGCAGCAAACATTTGAGTAGAGGCTATGAATTAATCACAAAACCTAAAAAAATGTACTAATTTACCTGGAACGTACATTGATTTTCACAAACTGAGCATTTTTTTTTTACTTCAACTCAAAACACAGACAAATGGAAGAGGTATAGTGCAATGAAGTTTGGATTTTGCTCCACACTAAATTACTCAAGTGGACTCAACCCAAATCTCCTAATGGATGTTTTATAAACAACAAAACCACAATGCAATTTGGCAGAAGCAATGTTTTTTCTAGAAATGGGTTTAAATGCTTCTGCAATCAGGGGAGTTGCTAGTAAAGCCTTAAGTGATAGTCTCAGATGTTTGAGGGACTCTGCTATTATTATTTATATTGTGGAAGTGCCTGGGAGCCTCAATCATGGACCAGGACTCAATTGTGCTTGGTGCTGTACAAAGAGAGAACAAAAAGACAGTCCCTGCCTGCAAAAAGCTTACAATTTAAATATAATTACATTCTGGGCCAAATCAAGAGAGATAAACAAGAAAACTCCCATGGACGTTTGTGGGTGTTACACTCAGGTGCACCCCAGAACAATAATCTCAAAAACACAAAACGTGCACACACACCACCAGGAACTGGAACACTGAGTTCATGGAGCAGGAGACAAACAGGAACAGGAAGCAATAAACAGGAAGGCAACAAGCTCACACACCAGTCATCACATGGGCCAAATTCAGCAGTGGCCATAACATAGATATAAGTTGTGTAATTGCCAATGATTTGGCATTGGGTGGGTGTGCAGAGTAGGCCCTCTTTTTAAAATGTACCTTTTTGCTCAGTTTTGTACATCCCTTGACTTGAGTATGTAAGTTAACCATCTTGCACCTTTAATAAACAGCAAATCAGTGCAAGTTTCCTGCTTTAACGCTGGTGCTCACATGCATTTTCTGAGTAACATATAGTGTATGCTTAACTTGCACCTCATCGCTGCAGAACTTAGCCCCCTGTAAGCATAAGCACTAAAGATGAATGAGGTGCATCAGCTGAACTGTGTGTTAATCACTATGACTCTTTCACTTTTATAACCACTCAGTTTCACTAATTTTTTTTTTTAATATCTGGGCTTATATATATGCAACATTATATTTTACAGTCACAAATAGGAAAAATAGGGTGTGGATTTATATATAAACAACCTTTGAACATTACAACAAAATTTTACAATCCTATAACAATGGAAAAAAGAGTTCATAGTTTTCTCTGTATCAAGATGTCCTTATTATGAAGGAAGTGATGAATTTGGAAACACTGGGTATAGATAATTTCAGAATAATAGAACTGCTCCCTAAACGGTAGCACAGCATATAAATTGTCTTTTTAATCTAGTAGCTAGATTAGTAGGAGAATAGCTACACTATTGAACTGACATGAGACAACAGTGCGGGAGAACTTTTAATGTTCAGCTGAGCACTCTGTCGGATAAAACCTGTAGTAGCTTTCAAGAGGGCAACTGCTTCAAGCAAAGGTGGCAGTAAACTGACCATTTTAAGCAGCCCCCAAAATGGAATAAGGGTAGTCCCTGGAGCTGTGTGTCCAGACTACATGCAATGTTTCCACCAGCTGTTGTAATGCAATTATGTTTGGATCAGCATAAACCCATAATGATCAAGACTATCACTTGAAACTAGTGGGAAACATGGCTTGTAGATCAACAAAAGGTTTTAGGGCCAAATTCAGGACACTTCTTCCATGTATGCAGGATAAGAGGCAGCTCATACAAAGGAAAACATTTATGCCATATTTGGGACTCCCCCCCCAAATAACTAGGAGGCATTTTCATCAGTAGTGTAGCTCCGGTGAAGTTAATGGAATTACAGGAGGGATTCATTTGGCCATGGAGTTAACATGCCACAGGCTCTCTGTGGCATGGAGTCAAAAAGGGAGGTCTTGGGTCTGAAAGACTTATCCAGTGTGTCTTAGTCCAGGTATTTCCTGACCAGATGGCCTCACATGATGCCTGAATTGCTTCCCCTTATGGCAGGCACAACCTTTGATAGAGATGTAATGATACCCTTAAATAAAAGTAAAAACCTGTTTCTAATCAAAATTAAAGTAAACAAACAGTATTGCCAGCCCCTAGTGTTCAAAACTTATGAGTCAGACTAAAAAAAAATGACATTTTTAAATTTGGAGTTCTTTTCATTTGCCTTCTAGTGCTGGCTTATTTAGGGTTCATGTTTTCAAGCTGCTCTCCACAGCCATGAGAGCTAGAAATGAGGTTTTTTTAAAAAGCTGGGATCTGAGGTAATAACCTGATTCCAGTAGCTAAGACTTTAACACCAAATATTATGAAACTCATGATAAAAGATTATGAATAGGCAACACTGAATGTATTTTTTTTGTAGTTTGCAATCATGAAGCAGGGGTTGTGCTGGATGTCTGCGGTAAAAAGCAAGGTGTAAATTATATTTCCCATCACCCTGCAGAGTGACTCCAGATATACACAGGTTTCAGAGTAGCAGCCGTGTTAGTCTGTATTTGCAAAAAGAAAAGGAGTACTTGTGGCACCTTAGAGACTAACAAATTTATTAGAGCATAAGCTTTCGTGAGCTACAGCTCACTTCATCGGATGCATCCGATGAAGTGAGCTGTAGCTCACGAAAGCTTATGCTCTAATAAATTTGTTAGTCTCTAAGGTGCCACAAGTACTCCTTTTCTTTTTCCAGATATACAGCGATATAACAGAGTAGAAGTTGGTCAATTGACTCCACTTCATTAATAAAGCTGTAAAGCAAGAAACACTGGCTGTTACTAGATCTTTAGAATGGATCAGTTAGGGCCCAATCCTCCATGCCATACTCAAGCAAAACTCCCATTCGTTTCAGTGGGAATTTCCTTGAGAAAGGAAGAAAGGAATTGGCCCATGATGTAGATGTAATTTTCATTTTGCAGCCTCCCACAGAGATTTTCAGTGTCAGAAGTCAAAATGAAATGACCTTTCCATTGCTCTTGCCATGTTAGTTGATTTATAATATTGAACTGAAAAAACAAACAAAGTCATTCTCATTTTGCTGCCTATAGGTAACTTTTTATTTCTCATTTGTTAATATAAATCTCTGATCCCTAAGCACTTTCTGTATAATGGCATGGGGCAGCATTAAAGCTGGTACTATGTAGCATTTTATTTTGGTAGTGAATGAGGCTGATCGAGCAGGTCACACAGGTATTGTAAGATGGGGAAATTCTGTCCTTTCAAAAATTCAGTCTATTGACTCCATGGGCATTGCCTAGAGATAAACAAGAGCCTAATTTGATCCAGATTCTGCAATACTCCTGTAGCAGTGCCAATTAAAATGTCCCTCCCTCTGCTCCACACTAATCTTTGAGACACTATTTCAATGCTTGACAATGACATTTGCAATAGCAACCCAACTTGCTCTGTCACCAAACCACAGTTTCTTGTTTCCTAATTTATAGTGTTAATGTTCTGTGATTGGCTTCTTTTCCTTTTAGTGTGTGAAGATAAATTGCACTACATTGCAAACAGATTATCCTGACCAAAAAATGCTCATTTCTTACCACATGTTCTGTGCTTATTTAGAATATCCTACATTCCTGCTTCAACTCCTTGTCCTGATGGTATCAAGAAATTAACCAGTTGTAGTGGGTTAGAAAAACTTCCACTTTATTGGCACAAATTCACTTAGGCTATTCAGAACCTGAATGAACTCCAAATGGCAGCTGGAGTTGCACCAAGTACTACCTTATTAGTATTCAGCACCACTACCACTTGGGGAAAAAAAGAAACATGAGAAGAGGAGATTAAAGGAAGGAGAGAAATGTTTCTTTGTTTGTGACCAGTCTTTGTAATATTATTGATTACCTTCCTCAACTTCCCTTATGTGAAGCTGCTGCCACGTACTGCAGTTGGCTCCTAGTCTGGATCAATGACAGCACCCCACATGTATCTGGCATGCAGGTATCTCGTTTTGTGATTGCCAAGAGAGGAAAAGTGGTTGAAGGATCACACAAAGATGTTACACAGCAAATGTAGTCCAATAATCTTACTCCACCTGTGTATCTGGACGTATGTAGGTCCGATTATGTTCTCACTAGTTTTACACCTGTCTACATCCATTAATTTAAATGGTGTTTCTCCTTATTTAAACCACTGTAAATGAGATCAGAATCAGGCTCTATGCTAGATGTACACCCATGCAAAATATGCACAGATATGTGGCAAACAGTAGCATGGGATCTTTAATTATGAGAATCATTCAGGACCTCAGTTGATGTTAAAGCCCCAAAAATGACCAGTACAAAAGCTATAACACTTTAAATCTGCTTGGTAGAGAAAGAGCAGCTGATATATATTAGAGAAGGAACAGTATGTTTACTTTCTGTAGCATTTACTAGTAACACATCAGCTGTGCTATTGAACAAATTACACTGAGCCTGAACATTGGGCAGCCTAGCATAAAACAATCAGAGAAACGTTAAAGGCCAAGCCCAACTCTCACTGAAAGAATGGAAGTTTTCCATGGAAGCTGGATCAGGCCCTTAAACAAGCCTTATTCTTGCCAAGTTGGTGAGCATCAAAAGCAAATAATGGCAGAGATGGAGTTCTCATGACATTTCCTTCTTTCTCTGGCTTTGATTCTTTCTAAAGGAGAATGGGACACTTGATGAAAGTGAAAGCCCCTAGATATTAGTGGTGGTAGAGAGCTTTAGCATCCACACATGTACTTAAGGAATAGCATTCAATATTACTTGTATTATTTTTAATCATATAGTAATGCCATGATGGGCAGGCTAGTATGAACAAATTTACTTGGCACTGTCAGACTGCTGTGTGACCAAGCCAAAGTCTACTCTAGCTTTGTTATCATTACTGGTGTTTTATCTGGTATGTTTCTTTATCTCCAAAAACTGGCCCTTCCTCAGGGCTTCATACTGCTGCCTCTCATGTTCTCATTATTTATTGAAAATCTGCCTGAAGCCTCCATTCACATACATGACAGTTGTGCTCTTACTTGCTGCTTCTTTTCTTCGTTTTAGAAAGCCCAGCACTGGCGCAAAGTGATACTATTTTTGTAAAACAGGTTGAGAGTCACAATTAATCCAATTCTTGCCCACATGAATATTTACCTGACTAGGGACTACTGGTTCACGTGGCCCATGACACACAAAATGAATTGACCAGTGTGTATGCATGCACCACTACCCTCTACTGAATGGAGTCAGAACAGTTCAATTAGGTATCTGTTGGCCCGGAAACAGCCAAGACACATCAACTATAAAAAGCAGTCAGGGCTGTTGGACTGCACATTTTTCAGACTCTTCCCACTGTGCTTAGTGTCAGAACCTTACCAACAATTCCCCAAAATACTACAAAGCATGAGACCACACTACTCCATGACGAGATACAGAAGGTGTTCACACCTAGTAACAAAAGATGGACTCAAGTGAGCATGCTCAGAGTTCACTAACAGGAGAATAGCTTTTAGAGAGTGGCTCTTGGGTCTGCCAGTGGATTGCTGGACAGTTGAGTGGATATAGCCATTTGGTCATGGGAGATGCTGCTATGTGGTGACTAGGATTATAGGGTATTCTATACCTTCATCTTTCTGATATACAATACAGCAGTGGATCTCAAACTGTGCGTCAGGACCCCAAAGTGGGTTGTGACCCAATTTTAATGGGGTCACCATGGCCAGCATTAGACTTGCTGGGACCTGGGGCTGAAGCTGAAGCCCAAGCTCCACCCCCACCCAGGGTAGTGGAGCTCAGGGTCTTGCACCCTCTCCTCCTACCCTGGGTGGTGGGGTTCGGGCTCTGGCCCCTTCTCCCCCCATCTGGGGCAGCTGGGGCTCTGTCCCCTCCTCGGTCATGTAGTAACTTTGTTGCCAGAAGGAGGTTGCAGTGCAATGAAGTTTGAGAACCTCTGCAATACAGCATACCATAGAGGTACATAGGACTGCACCCCCAAATGAAGAATCCTTTCCTGTATTGCCTGGTCTGTTACAGTTACAACTGTTTCTGGATTACATTGGTTTTTCACCGTTTTCCCCCCGGAGTTCCTCTCCATAGATGTGATTAGGGATCCAAAGCTTTCAGAACATTCAGGATTCCTCCTTGCCTTTGTATATCCTTTTCCCTTCACGTTCAAACGTGGTAATTTTAATCAGCTGTGGCAATAATCAGTTCTTGTCAACACATCTCAGACAGGGCTTTCTCTTAGGGCCCAAGCAGCCTCCAACTCCCTCAACTAAATAAAGCTAGTAATCTTTCTCTTAAATGAGTCTGCATGGACCATTCTTCCTATGTAGGCTTTTGTAAATGCTGTACATTGTTCCCTGTTTATGTTCTGTCCTTCTTTTCTCCTTTACTGCTCCGCATTGCTGAGGGCAGGTTACAATTTATTGTCTAGATATTTTTGGTAACCAGTCAGCACCTTTGCCATTTCATTAAACAGTCACTTAGATTCATAGATTCATAGATACTAAGGTCAGAAGGGACCATTCTGATCATCTAGTTCGACCTCCTGCACAGCGCAGGCCACAGAATCTCACCCACCCACTCCTATGAAAAACCTCACCTATGTCTGAGCTATTGAAGTCCTTAAATCATAGTTTAAAGACTTCAAGGAGCAGAGAAGCCTCTCTCAAGTCAACCATGCCCCATGCTACAGAGGAAGGCGAAAAACCTCCAGGGCCTCTCCAATCTGCCCTGGAGGAAAATTCCTTCCCGACCCCAAATATGGCAATCGGCTAAACCCTGAGCATATGGGCAAGATTCACCAGCCAGATACTACAGAAAATTCTTTCCTGGGTAACTCAGATCCCATCCATCTAATATCCCATCTCAGGGGATTAGTCCTATTTACCCTGAATATTTAAAGATCAATTACTTACCAAAATCCCATTATCCCATCATACCATCTCCTCCATAAACTTATCAAGTAGAATCTTAAAACCAGATAGATCTTTTGCCCCCACTGCTTCCCTTGGTAGGGTATTCCAAAACTTCACTCCTCTGATGGTTAAAAACCTTCATCTGATTTCAAATCTAAACTTCTTGGTGGCCAGTTTATACCCATTTGTTCTTGTGTCCACATTGGTGCTGAGCTTAAATAATTCCTCTCCCTTTCCTGTATTTATCCCTCTGATATATTTATAGAGAGCAATCATATCTCCCCTCAACCTTCTTTTAGTTAGGCTAAACAAGCCAAGCTCCTTAAGTCTCCTTTCATAAGACAAGTTTTCCATTCCTCGGATCATCCTAGTAGCCCTTCTCTGTACCTGCTCCAGCTTGAATTCATCCTTTTTAAACATGGGAGACCAGAACTGCACACAGTATTCTAGGTGAGGTCTCACCAATGCCTTGTATAATGGTACTAAAACCTCCTTATCCCTACTGGAAATGCCTCTCCTGATGCATCCCAAAACCGCATTAGCTTTTTTCACAGCCATATCACATTGGCAGCTCATAGTCATCCTATGATCAACCAATACTCCAAGGTCCTTCTCCTCTTCTGTTACTTCTAATTGATGCGTCCCCAACTTATAACTAAAATTCTTGTTATTAATCCCTAAATGCATAACCTTACACTTCTCACTATTAAATTTCATCCTATTACTATTACTCCAGTTTACAAGGTCATCCAGATCCTCCTGTATAATATCCCGATCCTTCTCCGAATTGGCAATACCTCCCAGCTTTGTATCATCTGCAAACTTTATTAGCACACTCCCACTTTTTGTGCCAAGGTCAGTAATAAAAAGATTAAATAAGATTGGTCCCAAAACCGATCCCTGAGGAACTCCACTGGTAACCTCCCTCCAACCTGACAGTTCGCCTTTCAGTAGGACCCGTTGCAGTCTCCCCTTTAACCAATTCCATATCCACCTTTTGATGTTCATATTGATCCCCATCTTCTCCAATTTAACTAATAATTCCCCATGTGGCACGGTATCAAATGCCTTACTGAAATCTAGGTAAATTAGATCCACTGCATTTCCTTTTTCTAAAAAATCTGTTACTTTTTCAAAAAAGGAGATTAGGTTGGTTTGGCATGGTTTTGTAAAACCATGTTGTATTTTGTCCCATTTACCATTGACTTCAATGTCCTTAACTAATTTCTCCTTCAAAATTTTTTCCAGGACCTTGCATACCACAGATGTCAAACTAACTGGCCTGTAGTTACCCGGATCACATTTTTTTCCTTTCTTAAAAATAGGAACTATATTAGCAATTCTCCAATCATTCGGTACTACTCCTGAGTTTACAGATTCATTAAAAATTCTTGCTAATGGGCTTGCAATTTCAGGTGCCAATTCCTTTAATATTCTTGGATGAAGATTATCTGGGCCCCCCGATTTAGTCCCATTAAGCTGTTTCAGTTTCGCTTCTACCTCAGATATGGTAATATCTACCTCCATATCCTCATTCCCATTTGTCATGCTACCATTATCCCTAAGATCCTCTTTAGCCTTATTAAAGACTGAGGCAAAGTATTTGTTTAGATATTGGGCCATGCCTAGATTATCTTTAACCTCCACTCCATCCTCAGTGTTTAGTGGCCCCACTTCTTCTTTCTTAGTTTTCTTCTTATTTATATGGCTATAGAACCTTTTACTATTGGTTTTAATTCCCTTTGCAAGCTCCAACTCTACTCGACTTTTAGCCTGTCTCACTTTATCCCTACATGTTCTGACCTCAATTCGGTAGCTTTCCTTGCTGATCCCTCCCATCTTCCACTCCCTGTATGCTTTCTGCTTCTTCTTAGTCACCTCTCTAAGATGCTTGCTCATCCAGCTTGGTCTACAACTCCTTCCTATGAATTTTTTCCCCTTTCTTGGGATACAGGCTTCCGATAGCTTCTGCAGCTTTGATTTAAAGTAATCCCAAGCCTCCTCTACCTTTAGATCCACAAGTTCTTCAGTCCAATCCACTTCCCTAACTAATTTCCTTAATTTTTGAAAGTCAGCCCTTTTGAAATCAAAAACCCTAGTTGCAGATTTATTTTTGTTAATCCTTCCATTTAGTTTGAACTGAATTAGCTCATGATCACTTGAGCCAAGATTGTCCCCTACAACCATTTCTTCTATGAGGTCCTCGCTACTCACCAAAATTAAATCTAAAATGGCATCCCCTCTAGTCGGTTCAGCAACTACTTGATGAAGGAATCCATCAGCTATCGCATCTAGGAAAATCTTACCTATGCGTATCACTAAAATCACAGAAAGATATGGGGAGGGGGAACAATAACAATGAATAACCTACATAATCCCAAATGGGAATGGAATTTCTGCATTCACATTTTTTTAAAAGCCTCTCAAAATGTAGCTATGATTGTTTCCCTGTGTTTCTATTGTGTGTACAAGTTAATTTTAACTCTGCTCTCTATAAAATCCTACAGAATCCTTCACACAGCTTTGGATTTCTCCAAAGGGGCATAATTTAAGCACAAGAAGGCACAAGGGAGAGTGGGCAAACTGCTATTTTTACAAAGCTTCAGTATTTAGTTTCCGCAGGCTGGTGCCTTTCAGGTGCTCACTCACTTCAAGGCAGAAGTAGAGATGGCTCTCAGCAAAGTTCAGATCTTGATCCAATCCCAGACCTGAACTCCCCAGAATTCAGCAGAATTGCAGATCCAGGGTTTTCATTCAGGCCCATCCCTAGCAGAAGAATGTGTACATACTGCACTGCTTTTGAGAGTAACTGCAAGCAAGTAACACATATTTTAAAATGGCAAAGCATTTTAAAAACCAATTTTTTATTACATATAAAGCCTGAGGGATGTTTGCAAAAGGACAACAGAAAACGGTGTAAAATGACTGAGGTTTCAACAAGCCATACCGGTTAAGTGTTTGTGATGCACTGCTCTGGCCTGCAATGCCTTTCCTATTTTCTAATGATTGCCGCCACACCTCCTCCAACATTTTCTGTACTCCTAGATAATCATTAATTCTACTGGCTTTGTACTTTTGATAGCAGGCCCAGCCTCTGGTATTTCATATGCAAATTAGTACAGGTATAACAGCAACACAATGCAAAAAGAAAATAAAGTTTAGCGCTTCCAAGAGCTTTTGTATAACAGTGAATAGTCCTCCAGATGCATATTTTCTCTTACAGTAGCTAAGTTTTCTTGTCAGGAGCTTTCTGGGATTTGAGGTGGACCAACAGAAGCAGGACTTTAATGCACAAAAATAGATCATAATAAAACAGACTGTATTTATATCTAGGACTTATACAGTGTACATATACAATTCTATATATCTCCCACTACACATGGTTAGTGGGACTCAAGTCAGCTGACCCTGGGTTAGAGAACTCAGGACTTGAGCACCTGCACTGACTGTTAAAACTTTCTAAAACTTTCTTGAGTCAAGCCAACCATATCTCAAGCTCCCTAGCACCTTCCTGAATGCAGCTGCTCTAGTTCTTTGACCATGCTACACAGTGGGAAAATCTGACTGTCCACCCTGCATGTTACAAGAAGTTTGAACAGCTCACCAACATAGCCAGCCAAGCTGTCATTTTGGTCTGCATGCTCCCAGCTATTGGAGCCAGCAACATGGAAGAGGCACCTTTTGAAGAACTTCTCTTGTTTTCACTTTCACTCCTGTGTCAGTAAATGGGCAGAGCTTCTGTGTGACGCTGGTGGACATTTCAGTGGCATTTTTTGACCAATTGAAGGGGCACGCTGAGCTTATGCTAGAGGAGGAGGAGGAGGCAGTGGAGGAAGAGGAGCAGGAGGACACAGACATGGCTGACTCTGTTTATGACACTTGCTACAGCTATGGATTCCCCCTACATAGACTGCAGGTTGCTACCCCAGCTGACCAGGTCACCCTGCACCACTGTTGGCTCCATGCTCAGCATAGTACCCAGCACCAGGTTAAACTCCTTCTAAAACAGATATGATATCAGCACGTTGCCTGAGGTGCGGTTCTGATCCCTGAAGCTGCTTAAACTGCTCCCTGCACTGGTCACCAGTTTCAACTTAGTCACTATTCACTAAGTCACTATTTACTGGTATGCGTGATCATTCCTGGTGCTCTTACTAAAATCTACTGTTTGCTGGCTTCGTACCAGAAATTTACCATAATCAGGCTGTGCTCCTGCAACCATGAACCGACATGCTTTGCAAAAGACTTCTTCTGGTCAGCCTCCATTGTAAACACAGAAGGCTCTGTGGTGGTACGTTTGCAGCTTGGCAGTCAGAAGGCAATGGAAGGGGTCACAGTGACTCACTGAGCGCTGCACTACACCAAAGGGTGTTGCTTCCATTTCCCTGATGTTGGTTGCAATTCTTGGGAAAGAGAGGACACAGGAAGTTGGCCCATGGGATACTTTTGGCAGACCCCCTGTACCTGAGCCAGGGAGGCCGCAACTATACTGCAAAGCTATAGGGCTCCAACCCTGGGTCCCAGCTTGAATCAGGTTTGAACCCTCCACACCTGCAGGGTCCTAGCACCCTAAGTCTGAGCCTAAGAGATTTATGTGTAGACAGAAGGGGGAGTTGGACTCAAGCTTGACTCTGAGCCCAGCCTTACATTGCAGTGTAGACATTCTCATCGAGTCTAGAAGAAAAAATGAAAGATGTTATTCAGAGGAGGAAGAAAAGATGCCCAGCTTTTTAAATAGCAAAGATTCTGTTTTTTCATTATTTTCTACTTTTTTTCTTATATTATCTGAAGTGCCGCAACTCCCTCATGAAAAGGAATCTCTCTCATCACCTGATCTGCATGCTGTGAGTAGAGATCCTATCAGAGCCATTGGATACAGTAAACCAGCCATTGCTTGGTTCATTGTTAGATACACCTTACAGAGTATATTTCAAAAGTGGTACAAGAAGAGTTGCATTCAGAACACCACATTAATAATAACATGATTTGTGGGTATTATCATCCATGCACCTCTTTGAGAATTATCCCTAACTTGTTTATGAGTGAACAAACACTTGCCATACCCATCTTTCCATCTCACAAAATTCAGCTGTGTCTTTATGCCTTAGCATCACATTTGCCAATAACCACATGGGCTTTTGTGAAGGCATAAGGGGTTCCATTCCTCTGGGGTCAGAGGCCTGCAGCTGGCTGGCTATTTAGCCCCACCTGCTGCTTCTGGGAAAAGACCTGCAAACTTAATTGGCTTATCCTCATAAAAGGAGAAGCAGGAAATAGAAGGAGATGGCAATACCTGCCAGTGGCTTGAGCAACTGATGGGAGGAGTGACTTCAAAAAACAGATAGCCAGAAGGGAGATTGGGGGGAAAGTCGTGTTATCACAAAGGCTAGGAAGTAAGGCAGGAACTTTTGGGTTGATGAACTTGTGGGGTAAGGGACAGACTAAGGGAAAAGAATGTAACCTGGACAAACTTTGAGGGGAGAAGCTGTGAAGCTTTGGTCCCGATTTCATTCAGAAGGTTTGAAATAAAATCTCCAGCAATTAGTATGGCTAGAAACTACCCTGGATTCTGTGAGAGGACTCCAGGCAGAATTTCCCCAGGGAGGGAGTGGGCTCAACGGTCAGAAGCCCAGGCCTAGCTGGAAGAGGGTGTAGAGTTGCCAGGTGTCCAGTTTTGACCAAAATGCCAGGTTGAAAGGAACCCTGGCAGCTTTGGTCAGCACTGCTGACCAGGCCATTTTAAAGTCCTGTTGGCAGCGCAGCAGGGCTAAGGCAGGCTCCCTGCCTACTGTGGCTCCACGCAGCTCCCAGAAGCAGCAGCATGTCCCCTGTCCGGCTCATACGCATAGGGGCAGCAGGGGGCTCTACGCGCTGCCCTCACCACAAGTGTCAGCTCTGCAGCTCCCATTGCCTGGGAACTACAGCCAATGGGAGCTGCAGGGGCAGCACCTGCAGACAGGGGAGCAGAACTGCAGAACTGCCTGGCTGTGCCTCCACGTAGGAGCTGGAGTGGGAACATACCACTGCTTCCAGGAGCTGCCTGAGGTAAGCACTGCCCAGAGCCTGCACCCCTGACCCCCTCCTGTGTCCCAACCCCCTGCCTGAGTCCTGATCCCATTCCACCCTCCAAACCCCTCATCCCCAGCCCCACCCCAGAGCCTGCACCTACAGCCAGAGCCCTCACACCCCTCAATACCCTGCACCAGCCCAGAGCCCCCTCCTGCACCCTGAACCCCTTGGCTCCACCCCCCCCAGCCCAGAGTCCCCTCCTGCATCCCAATCCCCTCATCCCCAGCCCCACCCTGGAGCCTGAACCCCCAGCTGGAGCCCTCACCCCCTCCTGCACCCCAACCCCCTAAGCCAGCCCAGTGAAAATGAGTGAGCGAGGGTAGAGAGACTGCGCGACAGAGGGAAGGGGGTGGAGTGAGCAGGCGGCGGGGCCTCGGAGGAAGGGCGGGGCATGGGTGTTCTTTTTGTGCGAGTAGAAAATTGGCAACCCTAAGAGGGTGCTATAAGGTAGGTCCCAATCCTTTACAGGTTTAAGGAGAATCATAGGAATATAGTGTCTTACAGTATACTATACTGTAATATTTGTGAATATAGTGCATTCTTCATGATGAGAAGCTGAGCAATGCTGGTGTAAGTGTATGCTATTTTGGTAGTGGTCTCTGAAAGACTTCCATTTCTATGAGCAGAGCCCGTTAGACTGGCAGAACTCCTGGGGCTCAATTCATGAATGAGACAATGATGTTTGTAGGAGGGGCTGAGGTTTTTTAGGAACTGGGGAACCTTTTGGGAAAGGAGCAGCCCATGCAGGATGGCTCCATCTAAACCAAAATGGAACCAGATGGCTGGCATGTAAAATGAAAAAGGTGATAGAGGAGCCTTTAAACTAAGGACTAGGGGAAAGCTGACCAGTGCAGAGGAGCATACCGTTCAGACAGAAACATCCCTTATGGGAAGATTTATTAAAGGGGAGTCTCAATATCCTAGTGAAGTGAAGAGGACAGAAGTTGATAAAGTACAGGTAGGAACTGAAGAGAAACAATCTAATGAAAGAGTCCTATTCAATTACATCACATGAAAGCACACAACCACATATTGACAAAATGCACAAGTGTTTATACACAAATGTTGTTAGCTTAAATACTAAGATGGGTGAACTTGGATGCCTCGTACTAAATGAGGATATTGATATAATAAATATGACAGAAACTTGGTGGAACAATAATAATCAATGACATATGATAATACCAGGGTACAAAATATTTAGGAGTAACTGTGGGTTGTGCTGGTGTGGCAGTGGTGCTACAAGTAAAAGAAAGCATAGTCAAATATAGTAAAAATCTTAAATGAATCAAACTGTATCACAAATCTCTATGAATAGAAATTCCATGCTTGAACAATAAGCGTATAACAATAGGAACATGCTATGGACCACATGACCAGAATGTTGATGGTGACTGTGAAATGCTCTGTGAGAGTACAGAGGCTACAAAAACCGAACTCAATAATGGTGATTTCAAATATTCCCATATTGACTGGGAACATATTACCTCAAGATGGGACGCAGAGATAAAATTTCTGGACTCCCATTAATGACTACTTCTTGGAGTAGCTAGTCCTAGAACCCACAAGGGAAGAGGCAATTGTTGATTTAGTCCTAAGTGAAGCACAGGATCTGGTCCAAGAGTTTAATATAGCTAAGCACTTCATAATAGTGACCATAATGTAATTAAATTTAGCAGCCGGATTGTGGGAAGCGGTGAAATACCAAAGAGACCCACCACTGTATTGTTTAACTTCAAAAAGGGAAACTACTCAAAAATGAGGAAGCTAGTTAAATGGAAATTAAAAGGAATAGTCACAACATGAAAAACCTGCAAGCTGCATGGAAATGCTTTTAAAAACACCATAACAGAGGCTCAAGCTAAACACATACCCCAAACTTTAAAAAAAAAAAATCCATTTCAAAACATAATTTCCAGTCTTAAGGGCTTTTAGAATCGCATTCAAGATTTTTCTCCATTTGACAGTGAGAAGCAATGTGGTGATCAGATGAATGTCTTAGGAGTGGGTGATCTTTACGGCCTTGTTTACACCTGTGACTTTCAGGAAATCTCTCCTTGTTGCATGACTTCTGGAGATAGAAATGGTGGGTGCATTAATATAGACTATCCATTGTTTAGGGTGGGGGGCACAGTTTACCACCATTTTATCTAGTCCTGCTCATCGCCTTTGTGGAATCATTTCTTTCCTGTTGGCAATTTTGCTAAATTGAGTTTGAGAGGCTCCCTCAAATCAAAAATTGCCTTGAAAAACCTGTTTGACTACTTCTATTTAAATATGCTTTATTTTATATGTTCAAAAGCAAAGGGCACACCTATATAATTAGAGGCATAGATATTATCAGAAAATCCAGCAGCAGTGCCTGATGCAAATGGTATTCCTTCATGTTGTATGTCAGCCTAGTGAGCTAACATAACACCAATATACTACATGGGTTTAAGTGTGAGTCCTGGGTCCCCTGATTTACTCCAATGTATCTTAATTATAAGAATCACGCAGGTGCCAAATACCTTTGTACAGATTCAGTGATTTTTCTGGAAACATAGATGAGATATTCTGAGACTGAGGTGTCAGAAGAGGTGCCAAAACAAATTAATCATTTAAAAAACCATAAGTAAACAGGCCCAGATGGTACATTCAAAAGTTCTGAAAGAGCTTAAGTAAGAAGAAGCTGGCTTCTAACAAAAATATACAATCTCTCATTAAAAACAGCCACTGTTCCAGATGATGGGAGGGTAGCAAGTGCTGTATCTATATTGAACAAAGACTGTAGCCTTACATTCACACCTGGCAAAGTGGTTGAAAGAATAATTAAGAACAAAATAAACAAAACACCAAGAAGATCATAATACGAAAGCTTTTCAGTTTCTGCAAAAGAAATCTGGGTGTCACTGATCTCTTAGAATTCTTTAAACATGGTGGACCATGTATTTAATTCAGTAAAATAGTGGCTAAAGGAAAACTGGCTGACCTAACTTATTAGGTCTTCCAAAAGGCCTTTGACAAGTTCCCACACAAGAGGCTACTGAAGAAGTTAAGTAGTCAGGGGGTGAAGAGAGAAAGTAGTGTCACCAATCGAAAACTGACTAGACAGAAAACAAAGAATTAAGTGGTCAGTTTTCAAAATGGCAAAATATTAACAGCAGGGTGCATCAAGATTCTGTACTACTTCTCATGTTTAACATAAAAAAAGAAAAGGAGTACTTGTGGCACCTTAGAGACTAACAAATTTATTAGAGCATAAGCTTTCGTGAGCTACAGCTCACTTCATCGGATGCATTCGGTGGAAAATACAGTGGGGAGATTTATATACACACACAGAGAACATGAAACAATGGGTTTTATCATACATACTGTAAGGAGAGTGATCACTTAAGATGAGCTATTACCAGCAGAAAGGAGAGGGGGAAGGAGGAAAATCTCTTGTGGTGATAATCCAGGTGGGCCATTTCCAGCAGTTAACAAGAAAGTCTGAGGAGGAGTGGGGGGTGGGGTGGGGGGAGAAATAACATGGGGAAATAGTTTTACTTTATGTAATGACTCATCCACTTCCAGTCTCTATTCAAGCCTAAGTTAATTGTATCCAGTTTGCAAATTAATTCCAATTCAGCAGTCTCTCCTTGGAGTCTGTTTTTGAAGCTTTTTTGTTGAAGTATAGCCACTCTCAGGTCTGTAATCGTGTGACCGGAAAGATTGAAGTGTTCAATCTCTACCAATGTGATGTATGCCATCATGCCAGCAATGCCCCTCTGCCATGTACATTGGCCAAACTGGACAGTCTCTACGTAAAAGAATAAATGGACACAAATCAGACGTCAAGAATTATAACATTCAAAAACCAGTCAGAGAACACTTCAATCTCTCCGGTCACACGATTACAGACCTGAGTGGCTATCCTTCAACAAAAAAAACTTCAAAAACAGACTCCAACGAGACTGCTGAACTGGAATTAATTTGCAAATTGGATACAATTAACTTAGGCTTGAATAGGGACTTGGAGTGGATGAGTCATTGCATAAAGTAAAACTATTTCCCCATGTTATTTCTCCCACCCCCCACTGTTCCTCAGACATTCTTGTTAACTGCTGGAAATGGCCCACCTTGATTATCACCACAAAAGGTTTTCCTTCTCCCCCCTCCCTCCTTCCTGCTGGTAATAGCTCATCTTAAGTGATCACTCTCCTTACAGTATGTATGATAAAACCCATTGTTTCATGTTCTCTGTGTGTGTATATAAATCTCCCCACTGTATTTTCCACCGAATGCATCCGATGAAGTGAGCTGTAGCTCACGAAAGCTTATGCTCTAATAAATTTGTTAGTCTCTAAGGTGCCACAAGTACTCCTTTTCTTTTTGCGAATACAGACTAAGACGGCTGCTACTCTGAAACATGTTTAACATGTTAATTATGTGGAAAGGCATGTGAGTGAAATGCCAAAATTTGCAGATCACACAATTATTTAGGTTAGTCAGGATCAGAGTGCACTGTGGGGAGCTTCAGAAAAGACCTAAACTAGCTAGGTAAATAGGCAAAAAATGCCAAATGAAGTTCAATATTGATAAATGCAAAGTAATGCACACTGGAGGGAAAACTGTAAACCAGTGGTTCCCAAACTTGTTCTGCCGCTTGTGCAGGAAAAGCCCCTGGTGAGCTGGGCCTGTTTGTTTACCGGCCGCATCTGCAGGTTCGGCCAATCGCAGCTCCCAGTGGCCACGGTTCACTGCTCCAGGCCAATGGGAGCTGCTGGAAGTGGCACATGCTGAGGGACGTACTGGCCGCCTCTTCCAACAGCTCCCATTGGCCTGAAGCAGTGAACCGCGGCCACTGGGAGCCCAATCAACCGAACCGGCAGACACGGCAGGTAAACAAACCAGCCCGGCCCGCATGGGGCTTTCCCTGCACAAGCGGCAGAACAAGTTTGGGAACCATTGCTGGGTAAACCAATCATACGCTTCACAGGGTTCTAAATTAACCATGATATTGTAGGCAGGTCAATACATTGCAATCAAAACCAGAAAACGATGTTAAGTTACATAAGGAATGGTCTGGAGAATAATACAGAGAATGTTATGCCTTTATAAATCAATAGTGCAGCCTCATCTGAAATATTATGTACAGTACAAGTGACCCCATCTTAAAAAGGATATTGCAGAATTAAAGGTGGTTTGGAAAAGGGCAATGATGATCAAGGGCCTACAAAACCCATGTGAAGAGAAGTTGAAAAGATTGGAATTGTTTACCTCCAAGTAATAATAATGTCTAATTCCTACATAGCACTTTTCATCAGTAGAAGAAGAAGAGGAGACATCATAATTTTTATATCTATAAAAAAGAAAATAAATGGATGGTCTAGAGAAGCTATATAAGGAACACAGAAGTTCCCTATCTCATAATATAAAAGCGTATATACAATGAAGTTAAAAGATAACGAAGTCAAAAATGATGTAAGGAATTACTTTCACATGATGTGTAATTAGACTGGGGCACTCATTACCACAAGATATCATTGAGGCCAAAAAGTTACCAAGATTCAAAGAGCAATTGAACATTTATATCAGAGGGGTAACCATGTTAGTCTGTAGCCACAAAAACAAAAAGAAATCTGGTGGCACCTTAAAGACTAACAGATTTGGGCATAAGCTTTCGTGGGTAAAAAGTCCCAATTCTTCAGATGCATAGAGTGAAAATTAGAGATGCAGGCATAAATATACTGACACAGGAAGAGAAGTGAGTTACCTACAGGTGGAGAACCAGTGTTAACAAGACCAATTCAGTCAGGTGGATGTGGTCCACTCCCAATAATTGAGGAGGAGGTGTCAATACCAAGACAGGGAAAATTGCTTTTGTGGTGAGCCAGCCATTCCCAGTCCCTATTCAAGCCCAAATTAATGGTGTTACATTTGCAAATGAATTCTAGCTCTGCAGTTTGTCTTTGAAGTCTGTTTTTGAAGTTTTTTTGTTTTTGTTTTTGTTTTTTTTTGTTGAAGGATGGCTACTTTTAAACCTGTTGTTCAATGTCCAGGGAGATTGAAGTGTTCTACTGGCTTTTGTATGTTACCATTCCTAATGTCTGATTTGTGTCCATTTATTCTTCAATGTAGAGACTGTCCGGTTTGGCCAATGTACCTGGCAGAGGGACATTGTTGGCACATTATGGCATATATAACATTAGTATGTGTGCAGGTGAATGAGCCCCTGATGGTGTGGCTCATGTGGTTGGGTCCTCTGGTGTCACTAGAGTAGATATGGGGACAGAGTAAGCAACAGGGTTTGTTACAGGGATGGACTCCAGGGTTAGTGTTTCTGTGATGTGGTATGTAGTTGCTGGTGAGTGTTTTCTTCAGGTTGGGGGGCGCTGTCTTTAAGCAAGGACTGGCCTGCCTCCCAAGATCTGTGAGAGTGAGGGATCGTTTTCCAAGATAGGCTGTAGATCGTTGATGTGCTGGAGAGGTTTTAGCTGGGGGCTGTACATGATGGCCAGTGGTGTTCTGTTGTTGTTTGCCTTGTTGGGCCTGTCCTGTAGTAGGTGACTTCTGGGTACCTGTCTCATTCTGTCATTCTGTTTCCTCATTTCCCCAGGTGGGTTTTGTAGTTTTAGGAATGCTTGATAAAGATCTTGTAGGTGTTTGTCTGAGGGATTGGAGTAAATTTGGTTGTATTTTAGGCCTTGGCAGAAGACAATGGATCATGTGATGTGTCCTGGATGGAAGCTGGAGGCATGTAGATAAGTATAGCGGTCAGTAGGTTTCTGGTATAGAGTGGTGTTTATATGACCATCACTTATTTGCACTGTAGTGTTCAGAAAGTGGATCTCTTGTGTGGACTGGTTCAGGCTGAGGTTGATGGGGTGGAAATTGTTGAAATCATGGTGGAATTCCTCAAGGGCCTCCTTCCCGTGGGTTCATATTGAAGATGTCATCAATGTAGCGTAAGTAGAGGAGGGGCGCTAGGGGATCAGAGCTGAGGAAGCATCGTTCTAAGTCAGCCATAAAAATGTTGGCATACTGTGGGGCCATGTGGGTGACCCATAGCAGTGTTGCTGACTTGAAAGTATAAGTCATCCTCAAATCTGAAATGGTTGTGCGTGAGGACAAAGTCACAAAGCTCAGCCACCCGGTGTGCCGTGGCCTCATCAGGGATACTGTTCCGGACAGCTTGAAGTCTCCTCATGTGGAATATTGGTGTAAAGAGCTTCTACATCCATGATGGCCAGGATGGTGTTTCCAGGAAGATCACGAATGCATTGTAGTTTCCTCAGAAAGTTGGTGGTGTCTCAAAGATAGCTCAGAGGGCTGGTAGCATAGGGTCTGAGGAGAGAGTCCAAATAGCCAGATAATCCTGCTGTAAGAGTGCCAATGCCTGAGATGATGGGGCGTCCAGGATTTCCAGTTTTATGGATCTTGTGTAGCAGATAGAATACCCCTGGTCGAGGCTCTAAAGGTGTGTCTGTGTAGATTTGTTCCTGTGATATAGCAGGTTGTTTCTTGAGCAGATGGTCATGATGAACAGGTCAGATAATGAACAGGAGGCTGCCAGGCAACTCTCCAACACCACATTCTACAGGCCACTATCCTCCAATCCCACTGAGGAGTACCCAAAAGAAACTATACCATCTGTTAAAGCTACTTGGGGCAGGGAATGTATCTTTCTACGTACAGCACCTAGTGCCATGGGGCCCTGATTCTGATTGGTGCTTTTGGGTACTACCACAATATAAAAAAGAACAGGGTCAGATTGAATAGCCATTGTAAATCAGTGTGACTCCATTGACTTCATCAAAGAAAATAATGTAGTCTTAGATCAGAGGAGTATTTCATGAGAAAGTGATGTTTCAAACCAACGGTGGAGTTAACAATTTTTTTTTAAAAACAGACAAATGTGATTATAAAACAAAAAACTGGGAGGAAGATAGAGGGCTAGGTGCACTATCTGAAACTACTTTTCTTTTCTAAACTGACAAGATTTCAAGTTGACAGTGCCCCTTGTATAAAACCCATAACTGACTGTTTTGAGCGGTAGATACTGATGACAAATATACTTTACTGATTGCTGAGACGAATAATGAAGAACTGTCTCCTGTCTGACCATGAATTGTTGATCATAGAGGTTATCTGCAGAGCTTAATTTGTAATGAAAGAGATGCTGGGGTTTAAGCAATTTTTTAAATTTCATAACTGACGTGCCATGCCCAGAGGTGCCAGGGCTATGAACTATCAAGCCTAGAGGTTCTGGGGCTCAGCCCTCACAAGCATTGGAACAAAATAAGCACTAGTTATCTGCTGTCCTAAATTGAACCCAGCAATCACTTTAACTAAAGAGATAAGACAAGCCTGAGGATAGTCTCCTCTTAAAAAAATAAGCAGCTCTTTGTAAGAGGGGAAACTCTCTTATTTACAGACCCTTCAAGACTACTATTGAGCTATTTCTGTTATAGCTTGTGAAGCAACTCAGAAACAACTTAGGTCCAGAACTGTTTCTTTTCCCACTGCTTTGCCTTTAACGTGTAAAAGAAACGTGCACTATAAGTAACTTCATGCGCAGAAAATACTGGATACAAACAGGATCTTAGCTAGTGGAGACAGGCCTAACAAAACCCAATGCCTGGAAGCTGAAACCAGACAAATTCAAACTAGAAATAAGGCACACATTTTTTTACAGTGAAAATGATTAACCACTGGAACAAACTACCATGGGAATGAGTGGATATTTTTTTTTTTTTTTGCATATCTGATGTCTCTAAATCAAGACTGGATGCCTTTCTGGAAGATATACTTTTGTCAGACAAATTGGGCTAATTAAAAAGGTACCTAGTTGAAATTTAATGGCCTGTCATAGTCAGAAGATCAGACTAGATGACCTAATGGTCCCATCTGGTCTTAAAAATCTTTCTCTTCCAAATTCATAGGAATAGATGAGGCCACCAATCTCTGAATCCCTTTGCACTGTTTATGTAAATAAATGGTGATGTAAGAAGTTGATGATATTTAGATCTGGAGGACCAGCCCTTGTCACCAAGGACCAAAACAAGAGACTAAAACTGTGAATCAGCTAAGAAATCAGCTCTACATTCTTTTTCCACATCTGTAGGTTCTCTTTTGTTGTTCCCATTGTACTAGATTTGGTGGGTTTTGTATATCCATGTAACATTATTTACACTTGGTGTTGGTGATTATTTATAAGAACTGGATCATGAGACTAGAAACAATGGCCCAGATCCTCAAAGGTATTTAGGCCCTGAAATTCCATTTATTTCCATGGAAGTTAGGAGCCTAAGTACCTTTGAGGATCTCGGTCAATTTCCCACCAGAAAACTAAGCAAAAGGAGAAGATTAGTTACACAAATATTCAGCTATCAAATCAGATTTGCCCAGCGTTCTGTTTCATTAGTCTGTTAATGCCTACCTTCTCTCATTGCTGTTTGTGCAATTATGCTTGCAAATCCGAACCATTTAATTTCTCTTTGAGTGAATCAAGCATAAATGGCTTTAGAAAATCAGCAGGCTTTTAAGCCCTCCCTCTCTCACCCCCTCAAAAAAGCTCCTTTCAAAGATGATGGATCTGATTCTCCATTCTCCAGCAACATTTATTTCAGCAGAGTTACTCTTGATTTACACCAGTATGAGTAGAAAATCAATTCTTTTAATTCAAAAACGTAGCTAATAACACTTCGTTAATAGCAATTGATTCAACTACCAGTTTGTGCTGTTAGTGTATAGTCAGCAACTCCTATCTTCAGGGAGTTTGTGACTTCCACTATAAAATCTGCTTTTAGAAGCAAATTGGTGTGCAAGCTCCAGCCATGGGGATTATTTTCAATTTGCTTTTAAATTATCAGTTTGGCCATTTTAAAAATAGAATGTCAAATACATTCCACCGAATGCATCCGATGAAGTGAGCTGTAGCTCACAAAAGCTTATGCTCAAATAAATTTGTTAGTCTCTAAGGTGCCACAAGTACTCCTTTTCTGTTCTCGTTTAGATGAGTTAAACAAATGTGCTGAATGCCCAAACAACAAAAAGATTAATTACATAACTAATTTTAAGCTAGTTTTTACTGTTTTCATTCCAGCTCCACTGAAGTTCTGCCAGCCACTTTCTGCTCTTCTGTGACAACAGCATATAGCCTGCCATAATATCACAGCTACCCTGGCACCCTGCCAGGCTACTGAGTCAGTGTATTATGGCTCAGCTCACTGCCATATTTTTATCATACAGAATGATCTTGAATGCTTTTTAAAAAATAAACTTTCTATTAGCCCAAGTGAGCAAACTACCACAAGCTGCACATCCGGTATCATTAAATTATCCCTAAATGGTGAGGCTGGTCACCCACGTGCTTATTTTAGGCATGTAGTTCACTCTGAAAATTTGAGTCTAAGGCTTACATGGTGTTATGGAGTCTCAGGCTAGTGATAAATCAATTAATATGGATGGTAGTAATTTTGTGGGTTTTTTTGTAAAAACAACACTGAATGCTAATTGTCCTTAAGCATTACTATTTATAATTTAAGTGCCACCAATGTGCTGAGCACTATGCAAGACACATGAGACAGCTCCTGCCCCAAAGAGCTGATATTTTAAAACCCACTTCTTTGGGTTGGTCCCTTGATATGCAAGGGCTTGGTGATCTTTAGTCAGAGTGAACCAATTTTCCAATAACTACTTTTCAATGGTTATTCAGGCACTTGTGGGGATGTTAATGTAGGGTGGTAAGAGAAGGTGCATGACACTTGCAGGAATCAAGAGAGAGAGTCTAAAAGGGTGTGATATTTTTAGCTAGTACAAACAGACCTATAATCTATTAAACATTAAAACTTCTTTCAGTTGTGTTCTTAAAAGACCACAAACTCAGTTGTGCAAAACAGAGTATTTTCCATTCCAAAGGCCTCCACCAAACTCATCAAAATCATGAAAAACTTCAAATCTATAAATCTCTCACCAGCACCTGAAACTTATCCAAAGCATGACACAGGGTAAATTGAAACTCAGCCCAGACATACCAACATGTTCCATTACAAAAGTTTTATATACAGCTTTTTTCCCATTTAATTACTTGTTCTGAGAATCCCTTCCTAGTACGTGCAGAGTCTGGGACAAAGCAGTCCTACCCTCATAATACAGCGGTAAACCAGAGTGTGTAAATAATTATATTTGTGTTGGTGTAGTCCCTAGGAGCCCTAGTCATAGACCAGGACCCTATTTTACAGTGCTAGACACAAAACAAAAAGATGGTCTATATCCCTGCATTGCATTAGCTTCATATTTATGGTGCTAGCTGGTGACTGCTCAAAGTAATAATGCTGTACATTATTTATATTAAGAAAGAGCCTTTGAGGACCTGCACAGGATTAGGTCCCCATTGTGCTAAGTGATGTACAAACACAAGTTGGAGACAGTCCCTGAAGAGCTTACAGTCTAAGAAGAGATATAGCATGTGAGTATAAAACAATCAGAATGGGGAGAGGGAAATAGGGAAACACTCATGTAACATACTTACTGCTATCACTATACCAAAGGATAGCCACAGCATAGCTAATGGAAAAGATTGAGAATGAGGAGCAGGGGATGAGAATGGTGAAGAAAGGAGAACAGAACAGATGTTAAAGTAAGGAAAAACAGCATAGGAGAGAGGAAAAATGGGTAAACCTACTGTGGTGGGGAAGGCAAGGGAAGTATGGAGAGCAGGAGGGACACAGAAAGAGACAGTAAAAGTGTTTGCTGGGAGATTATGGAGGACAAGAGGAGAAAAAAGTGACTGACTAGGAAAGTCAACAGGGATCAGAGGGACAGAAAATGTGATGGGAATAGAAACACAGAGGGAAGAGGGAGGGCAGGGAAAAGTAAAAGATGCATTGTAGTAAGAGAACTGACAGTAACAACAGGGCCCACGTGAAGTGGGGAAAAGAGAGAGACTGGGGAAGCAGGGGGAGTAGAGTGGGGAGAAAACTGAAGAAAACAGAATGGAGGCAGAAGGGAGAGGGGTTTTAAAAAGAAGAGTAGGGAGAGATAGAGACAGAGAGAAGTACATAGAAAAAAGCATTGTGCCAGAGTGAGAACATCTTACTGGACAGAAGGAAACATCTGAATAGCCAGGAGCATCAGCTACAGTTGATTCACCTGGCCTAAAATGGGAATATATATAACTCTTTTAAAGTTATACAGGAATTACTATATTAAATATTAATATATTATATTAAATCAGGAAAATAGAGAGAATGGCAGGAATCAGTTGTGCTATGGTGCTGCTGATGTTTTCAAAGGAGCAGGATGGACAGGGTTGTAAATGTGGGGAGTTTGAAGGATTGCTATGAATATGCATCTTTCAATTTAACCATGCAACGGGCAGAACACTACACTCTACAATGCATTTTCAAAGCATCTTTTTAGCCTCCTGCCTGAAAGAGTAAACGAGTCTGCCCTGCTCCTTTGAATTGTTCCCATAACCATCGCTAATTAACAGAAGAGGATGTCAGGATGTTTGTCCTGCCAAGTTGGTTGTTTTTAACCTGCACAACTTCCCTGCCAACAAAGTTCACCACCAGATTTCTTGCTATCCCCACCCACTGCCCTAGCATTAGAGATTCAGAGGAGAGGAAACACATGACCCAATTCCATTCTCACACCCAGCAACAGGTTGGAGTCCTGCCCTTGCTTGGCTTCCCATAGGCCCTAAGGCAGGCCCTGGTACAATGCTGAGTTAATACATGGTTTTATGTCTGTGTCCAGTGAAAATGCTGTTTCTATGGGTACATCTACACTACAAATGATAGTATGATTGAAGTACAGGTAGGCATAGCATGGGTAACTATGGCAGTGAAGGCGCAGCAACAGACCCCAAGTCTGTATCCAGAGTCACCTGTGGGCTTGCACTGGGGCAGCTAAGCCATGCTGCTATGTCCCCACTACCACTGTTATCTGTGCCAGCTAGATTACACTAGCACAGATATACCTAACCATACTACAGTGTCGCCTTCATTTGCAATGTAGACATAACCTGTGTCTAACCTCTTTGTGGTAGGGAGTGTCCTTTCATTGTGTGTACAGTGCCTAGCACAATGTGGCCTTCATTCCCAACTAGGACCTCTAGAGGTTACCACAATAATAAATAAGGAGAAAGTGCTTGTGTTTGGCATGCCTATACAACAGGTTACTGTGTGTGATTTGATTGGGCTAATTAGTTGATCTCTTTAGAGCATCTTAAAAATCTCTCTCCATTCTCTGGTTTGAGCTTGGTGCTCTGTACAGGTGGAGGTTTGCATGTCTCCCTTCTGTTTGACGCTGTTAACTTTCAGGGGTATGTATGAGCATGTTAAGGATTTGCTTAATCACCAGAATCCTGGTGGTATTCCCTGTGTGGAGCACAGCCTCAAGGGATAAACTAAAGTGGATGTGCCAATACCTGAAAGAGGAGTTAAGGCCAAAAATCCTTCTGCTGGGCAGAATAAAGCCTCTTTGTCTAAATCTTGGTGTTTCTGTGTAAACTCCTCACACTGGATTATAGCACTACCTGAAACAATGCAGATTAGGTCTCTTGCTGCCCTAAAGTCACACATGTTGAATTTAAAATACCAACAGAGAAGTCCAGATCTAAAAAGTGGTTTATTTCAATTATTTTACACCCTTTGGAATATAGGCCTGATTTGGCAAACTGCTTAACTTAAACCCATGCTTAAATCCTGTTGATTTCAATTACAAATGTATTGACTTGTACTTTACTCCCAACATGTTCCTTAAGATCAAAGGCCGCTATGATCAAACTATTTCTGTAACTCATTCTTTCCACTGAAGCAGCTCCCCAGTCTGGTTCTGCAGCTCCTCCCACCAGCATTCCTTTCCTTCTCCCTCACACCTGCCAACCAGCACACCACTCCTCTCCTATGCACGGGCAGCTTTCCTACCTTGGCCAGCACAGCTGCAGCTCCAAAAGGTATGTCTACACAGCAAGTAGACGCTCATGCTAAGGGGCTATTTAATTGCAGTGGAGACATTCAAGCTCTGGCTGGAACCCTGGCTCTAGGAGCCTGTGAGCTCAGGCTGCAGCCCCAGCCTGAATGTCTACACTGCAATTAAACAGCCCTTTATCCCAAGCCCCATGACTGAGCCTGAGCCAGCAGGCATGGGCCAGCCAGGGGTGTCTAATTGCAGTGTAAACATACCCTAGCCAGACAGTTCTGAAGGTGCAACTATCATATTTGGATACATCATTCACTTGGTATTTCATATTCTAAAATAAGAAAAATCTACTTCCATTGCAAACTATAGAGCTACTGGTGCAGAAGATCATTATGTTCTACCAATTACTCTGATGCTAAAACTGTGAAAGGATCACCAAAAACAAAAAAACTGGACTTGCAGTGGAGCCCCACCCTTCTATTAAGGGCTTGTCTCCAAAGAGTCTGAGCTTTTGCTGACTCCCCTCCCAAGGTCTGGTCATCCCTTTTGGGAGGGCAGATCCAGCAGCCAACCTAGTTCCATCTCCAGGCTGCAACCAGGCCTCTCTGCTATCAAGAGAAGCAGCCTTTCTTCCTGGTCAACCTCAAACTGAGCTAGTTCTTCTCCTTTTAGCCCTCCTCCCCACACCTGACATTGGCTGCAGGTGTAGCAGGGAGGGAAGTCACTGGAGTAGACAGGCTTTCCTTCACCCTCTTGTTGCCAGTATGGGGGCTCACTTCCCCTCCACCCTGAGAAAAAATAATCTGCAGTTTGGGGAATCCTTCCAGCCCTATGCTGGACACAGAATGAGAAGGACAGGAGAGTCAGGTACCACCTCATGATTTGGGGCTTGGCATCCTTCATAGCATAGCACTATCATTGTGGGGCATGATCTGTAACCAGGGTTAATTTATTACCAAGGAAGTAACATCTGAATTCCTACATGGCCCATTATACTGGCTAAGTCCTTCTTCTTTTTTTTTTTTTTTTTTTTTTTTCAATCACAGAACAGTCCTTTTCACTTGGGAACAATTTTTGGCTGAGGTAGAGAACAGCATGTTCCTGGCCATTGATCATCTGGGACAAGCTGGTCCCTACTCTCATATCAGAGGCATCAGTCTGCAGGAAACATTTCTTGGAGAAATCAGGCTCTCTGCAAATAAGAGCCTTCGGGATCTGAAAGGTTTTCTCACAGGCTTCTGTCCAGTGAATCATTTTGGGCTACTATCTTTGATCAGATCAATGAGAGGGACTGCAATAGATGAGTATCCCAGTACAAACAAATATAGTATCCTACCAGTCCCAGAAACCTCCAAATCTGCTTCTGTGAAGTGGCAGTGGGGCAGGTCCTTCAAGCCTGGACTTTGTCCACTAGAGGTTGCACCTGGCTCTTCCCCAAGGTATACCCCAGGTAGGTCATCTCATCTTTGCTTATGCAGCATTTGGTGAGGTTTGTTGTTAGTTTCGCCTCTTCAAGCAACCAAAGTATAGCAGCTCCTTGCTTCAGCTGGTCCTCTCAGTTCCAGTTATAGATCTTGACATGACATGCTATAAGTGGAGGCATAACTACTATTGGTCCATTAGAGCTTGAAATGTTGCTGGAGCCCTGTGTAATCCAAATGGCATGGAACTGATAGAGGATGAAACAGGTGGCAAAGGCCATTTTTTCTCTGACTCTGGCATGAGTGGAATTTGCCTGTACCCTTTGTTAAAATCTATGGTGGTAATATATTTGGCCATGCCCAGCTGATCAGTAGCTCGTCAATGTGCAGCCTGGATGCACGTCAAATTTTGATAAGGCATTGACTTTTCTGAAGCAGATGCAAAATCAGGTGGTCTTATCCAGTTTAGGGACCAACACAATTGGACTTCACCAGTCACTATAGGATTCCTCAATTACCCCAGTGTCCAGCATAGATTGTAATTCTTGCTTCATAACCTTCGTCATCTTCAGGGGAGTAGCCACTGGTTTTCCCAGAGTCCAGGCTCAGTTTGGATATTGTGGGAAGTAAGATGACTACCCAAGCTGGGTAGAAAATAGTGTTTAGAAGGCAACAATCAGCTGTTGGGCTTGAAACCTCTGCTCTGGCTTGAAATTGTCCCCAACACAGAGTCTCCTGGAGACCAAGACGTTGGACATCTGTAGCCCTAACTCCAGTTCCAAAGGCCAGAGAGCAATAAATAGACCCTCCAGGCCCTACCACAGCTTTAAAAAATTGACATGGTAAACTTGTTTGTCTTTCCTTTTGTTTGGCTGCCTGATTTCATGATTCACTGGCGCCACCTGGCAGATAATCTCATAAGGACTCTGCCAGTGGCCCAACGATTTTGACTATGAGCTAAGAAGCAACAAGAATACTTAATTCCAGACTTGAAACACTTAAGGCGGGCCCCTTTATTATACATAATTTCTTAGGTGTTCTGTGCATTTAGGAGATTCTACCTGTCAAAGGTGCCTAAAGCCTCTTCTCTCCTGAAGGGTGAGGATGTACTGCACCACACTGTCAGTTCCTCCATGTTTTTTGTATTAAGTCCAGAATCCCCCATTGTTGTCTCCAATACAGCACTTCAGGGAGAAGCTTGTAGATAACTTCAGCACCTCCTGCACCGAAGATGGGAAGTAGTTGGTCCCAGTGACAGGTATGTGTGACAACTATTGTTTTTAACAAGACTTTTAGAGTCCGATCGAAATGTTCTACCAACCTGTTCAGCTTGGGGATGGTAGACAGAGATTCAGAGGGACTTAATCTTGAGTAGTCAACACAGTTCTCATAGCTCAGTTGCAGTAGCTTTGACTTTTATGGAACATAATGATACAGCCTCGGGATATCTGGTAGTGTAATCCACGATTACCAAGATATATCAATACCTGGCCATACGCTTCTTGAGTGGCCTGACCACATCCATTCCAACCCTCAAGTGGTATGTCACCCCATGGGAGATGAACCAGTGATGCCTTCAGCACTCTTCAGGGTGCTGTTAGTTGATGTTCCAGCCAAGAGGCACAGAAGTTCAAAACCTCCTTCAATCACATCCAGAAAAAATGGTCAGAATCCAAGCGAGGGTTTTGTTCCTTGCGCAGGTGCCCAGCAAATGGTATGGTATGGGCCAAACACAATATTTCTCTATGGTAAGGTCAGGGAACCAGGAGTTGGGTTTGGACCTCCCCTGTTTGGCAGTCTTTCTCTAAATAGTACCACCACTTGCCCTGAATTTCAAAATAGGGGAGTACGTCAGCTTGATGGCTGTCCATTCTCTCCCCATTAACAACAGTGCACAGGCCCAGCTCAAAGTCTCATCTTTCTTTTTCTCTTCAATTGGAGAACCTAGCCAAGATTTTCTATTAGGGCGTGGGGATGATCCTGAACAATGGTTGGGACTGGGATTCTAAAGATGCATCTAGCTGCTTAGAACTCCATTCTTCCAGCTTGGTGATGTCTCCTACACTTGAAACTTCCCAAGCAGTCAGCTAAGAGAACCCAGGTGGTGGGGCTTCATGTTCTAGGAAAATCACAAGAACTCTCTCAGAAGGTCCCCAAAATATTCCTAGTTTCAGTCAATGATGACTCTGTAGGCAAGAGATGCAGCCAGGCTGACCATAAGGGGTCTTGTATGTTCCCCCACAGTGAGCTGAATTTGGGTGTGGAGAATATGGCTTTACATCCTTTTGCCCAAACTTTAAGTAGATGGTGCCCCAGGGTGGTCCTGGAATTGGCACCATGGAGTCTCTTACATGGGTTTGGCTACACCTTGAGTCCACAAGGCCCATTACTTCTATCCCATTTACTTTGACTAGAGTGGTTAGTTTAATTGCTCCAGGCCATCATGCTCGAGCATCGGCAGTCCAGACTTGCCCATAACTGCATTTCACAAATGGGTACATAAAAAGAAAACATCTTGCACCTGGTTGTTGGCATCAGAACCTCCCCTCAACCTCTGGATAGACCCTTCTCCATGGGTCCTCCTTGTTCCTGACCCCAGGGCTTCCCCTTTTTGAGACCACAGTGAGTCGAATAATTATCAACCAGGGACCAAGCCAAGCTGCTCCACTTCTTTGGTCCAAGTTGTCCATGATCTCCCTGGATATCAAAAATCCTGGTGAGGAAGGACCCAGGTGGGGCTCCTCGGAGCACTAGTTATTCAGGCACTTGTGAATCACTGGGGATGTTAATGTAGGGTGGTAAGAGAAGGTGCATGACACTGGCAACTTTAGGAATACTAGACTCTTTGAAAAGATGCAAGCAGGGAAATTTTTCCCCAGACCTGCACAGTCACATAGGTGGGGATGATTCTCAGAGACCTCATCTAGCCTCTGCTTCATTGGCTCATGAAACCATACACTGGGCAACTGGACAGCAACAGGGAAAGATTTAGGTTTAGTCTACACTACAAAGTTTTGTTGGTATAGCTATGAGAAGTGTGGAAAAAAAATCAACCCTTTTAACTGACATAGCTGTCTCCCAACCCCCCTCTTCCCCTACGTAGCCACAACTATGCTGACTGAAAAGTGCTTCTGTCATCTTAGTAACACACCACCTCCCCAAAAGTTATTAGCTATGTTGCCAGAAGAACTCCTTCTGTCAGCATATGCTGTCTCCATTAGGAGGGATTGCCAGTATAGCTACACCAGCAAACCCTTCCTAGCGTAGACAAGGCCATAGTCTGATGCAGTGGGGTGTGCAGAAGGGATTTAACACAGGCTGACACAGCCTTTGGATAAACTTTAATAATATTTGCAGTTTGTGATGCTTTTTGCAAGCTTGGCTTTCTGCTCTAATAGGAACTGCAGATCAGTATGGCAATGATTTTCTCAAGTGAAAACTACCCTGGAAACTTTTGTCAGTATCTATTAGGGGTGTGACTTCTTGCTTTTTTTGTAACATTTTGTTGCTGGCAAATGCCCTAGTGTAGATGGTTATACCAGCATAAAAGTTCTTTTGCCAACAGAGTTTATTTCCCTTGGGGAACCAGAATAAACTATCCTGGCAAAAGCAGTTTGCATTTACACAGGTAGGCTTTTCCAGTATAGCTATAGCAGGAAAACTTTCAAGTACAGCTTATGCCTCAGATACAAAGGGAAGATGAACATGGGAAATGGGTGAACCCCTGCTTTGGGGAGGCTAGTCCACTGGCTGCAACCATTCTGCCTGAGCCACTGCCCACCCCTGCATGCCAGAGCCCCAACCCTGCCCCCCCCCGTAACAGGAGGAGCCCTAAGGGCGCCCCCTTCCAGAGTACCAGCCATGCAGGGCCAAGCTGCCCCCCCTCAAGCCAGTCATGCCAGGCCAACCTGCCCCCAGAGCTGGCCCACAACATTTTGGCACCTGAGACGGGGAGCTCAAATGACGCTCCCATGCCCCCTCGCTGCCAAAACTTGAAAGGTCTCAATTCTGCCTTCTTCCTCTTCTACTCCTCTCATGGTACTGCTCTGCTACCTACCCCAATAAAAGAGAACTAACAACTTAAAATGCCTTGTTCAAAAATTTTAAGTAGCACGTAACTTTCAAATGCCTGAACAGCAAATGTAACTTTTCTTGTCTGCATAGTAAACACTGGCATTTTTATCTGTTTGAATAATCAAAGTGGTACTTTCCGTGCCTTCTTGGCTGCAAAGATTTGAACTGCTTCCTGAAGGTCCACAGTCTGGGCCAGCTCATGCTCTATTGAGATGGTTGCAAGGCCCACCACCCTCTCCTGTGTCATTGTGGAGCATAGATGAGTTTTTATTAACTTCAGTTTGGAGAAACTGCGTTCTCCACTGGCAACTGTTACAGGAAGTGTTAGAAGTATGCGCAGAGCAACAAAAGCATTTGGAAAGAGGGTGGTCATCTTATTTGTGCACATATATTCCAAAACAGCCTTTGGAGTTCATCCTGCTGAAATGTATCTTGAAAGGACTTTCAGTTCCTCACCTAAATCTCTCACATCTATATCACGCATGTCATCATGTGTCAACACTGTCTCTAGTGCCCTTGTTGGTGTAGGTCTTCTTCAGGTATAGTGAAGGAGTTTGGGAATATCGTAAAACATCCCAAATATACTGCTGTGTTCCTTGAGCTGCATGAAACATTCTTCAACTGACTGTATTGCACAGTCTAGCACCTGGTTAAATAATTCAATTTTGAATTGTTGTTTTGGGGTCTCTTATGGGATTATCCCGTGCCTCGTAATCAAAATGTTGTCTTCTTCAGTGACTCTTGTATTCCTGAATGAGTGGGAAAACAGCTTCAATGTGAAGTTACTCTGTCAACTTCTGTGCACTCTTCAGAACATTTTGAAATCCCTCATCTGACGGGTAAGACTGTAGGTATGACTTTGCTTTGCCTAGTTGTTCCATTGCTCCAGATATATCGAGGTCAACACCTTGGAGTCCCTTACTTACAACATTTATTTCAAACAATAAGTCATGCCACAACACTAAGCCACACAGAAACTTGAAGTTATGTATGTTTCTGGTGATTCCATTTCCCTCTGCCACTGTTCTCCCACAAACAGTTCCTGTCATAGCATTATCCTCCATAATGGCAACTATGGCAGCATCTATCTTCCCAATTTGGTGTTTGATAGGCTTTATCTCCTCCACTCGACTTTCCCATCGTATGGCACTCAGTGGTTTTGTGTCAGAGAGGATGTTCCCAGATGTTGCTTCAAAATTTGCCATCAGTGAGTTGATGAAGAGAAAAATACATTAAAAAATTCAGCAGCCTTATTAGAAGCTGATGCTGCATCACTGACCACCAAGTTCAATGAATGAGAACTGCATGGGACAAAAAAAGCTCGAGGGTTTAAGTCTTGGATCCGTGTCTGCACTCCTCTGTTCTTTCCGTTCATGTTGGCACCATTATCATAGCCCTGACCTCTCATATCAGCTATCGCAATTCCCGTATCTTCCAGCTTTTTAAGAAGCACATTTGTCATACCAGCTCCTGTAGTATCATCAATGTCAATACATTCTAGAAAATGTTCTCTGACAGTCACCATTGCAGGGACATTTTCACTAGGTTCTGTTGTTGGTAATGGTACAAAACGCACCATTAAAGTCATTTGTGCAGTATGGTTGATGTCAGGTGTGCCGTCCAGAATAACAGAGTAATATCTTGCTGACTTCAGATCTGCCACAATCTTCTGTTTGACTTTTGTTGCCAGTAACTGTATGATCTCATTTTGAATGGTTTTAAAATGGTAGTGGGTTGTGTACATTTCTTGGGTGGTGACTCTTCTTAAATGCTCCTGGAGAACAGCATCGAACTAATAAATTTGTTAGTCTCTAAGGTGCCACGGGTACTCCTTTTCTTTTTGTGAATACAGACTAACACGGCTGCTACTCTGAAACCTAGCATCGAACTTGGCCATCAGCTCCACAATTTTAAGGAAGTTTCCATTGTTTGGCACATACAACTGATCTGAAGTGCCACACAGTGCTAGGTTTTGGGTAGCAAGCATTCTCACAATGGCCATGAGCCTTTTCAGAACATTTTGCCAGTAAAAAGACTCAGTTGCAATCTTCTCTTGATGCTGATCATCTATGGTGGCCTTTAACCTTAGTCCATCTCAAGCTCTTTTCACCTATGGATTGCTCTCTGGTGATTTGCTGCCTTCTCATGGCATGCCAGATTTCTAGCCAGATTTTTCCAGTCCTTTGATCCTGTAGAACCCAATGTGGCTGGAACATTAGACTGGAAGAGTTTGCACCAAAAACAGTATGCAGCATTCTGGGTTTTTGAGTACATATGCCATGGCCTCTCCACTTTGTCACCATTGGGGATTTCATGCCAGTAATGTGTTGGATGGAAACTTCTATTTTCATTGTCTTTGGGGAACATGAAGTTTTTCACTTGCTGTGGCCTATGCAGTACAAAGAAATCCCTCAGGCTACTGCTCAAGTGGGTCCACAGTCCTGGATCATCTAGACTTAAGGAACTAAACTCAGCAGCAGCTGTTTCTTGCACCTCCACCACACTCTTCACTGATCTACACTTTTCTTCAGGAATGTGCATAATTACATCCATTTGAGATGGAGATATGGATGCTGCAGTAGCTGCCAGGTCACCTGCATTCTGACTGGAAGATCAGGCATCTCCTCACCACTCACATCCTCACTGGGGCTGGAAGGCTCACCGTGAACATTTGTGTTTATGTATCTCGGAGAGCTCCTTCCTGCTTACATAGAAAAGTTTCCTTTGCTTTCTTTCTTTTTCTCAATGCTGCCCCAGAGGGATGTTTTCTTCTCTCACTTATGACTGCTGTTCTGTGCCAGTTATAGTGGCTCTCAATACTTTCAATTGAAGGGGACAAATAAGCAGGCTGGTAGCAGGGCCTGAGTGAGGGAAGATATCAGCATCTTAAGGGCCTAACTGGCTCCTACTACTTCAGTTGATTGCCTGTTCTCCTCAAGTGGGTTCAGGGAAGCCGCAGGAAACAGGAAGCTCCCTGAGAAGCTGGTGGTAATCTGTCCAGGCTCCTGGGTGTGCTAGAGAGGTACATAAGAGGTTCCTCCTCTTCCTCCTCCTCTCTCTCCTGCTGCTTTCTGTTATTCCCTCTCACCTTTTCTCCTGCCTGCCTGTTATATCTCTTGTGCCCTCCTTCCTCCAGCACAGCACTCCACCATCTCTGTGCACCTAGAGCAGAGAGAATCCATATGGACTAGCAGCAGACACAATTTTCTGTACTCTGGGTCCTAGGGGCGTCCCCGTGCAGTCTGGCATCTAAGGCGGCTACCTCAGTTCACCACCTCATGGTAAGGCCAGCCCTGTCTGCCCCCAGACAGGTTGAGCGCCTGGCCGAGCCGCCCCCTGGCCACACCGAGCTGAGCCAAGTTGCTGGCCACACCAAGCTGAGCCACCTCCCAGACATTTTCAATAAGGCCAGGCCAACCCGCCACCCACCTCGTCCCTCCCCTTGAGCGCTGGGCCAAGCCACACTGAGCTGGGCTGAGCTACCGGTCAGGTGTGCCAAGCCAGCCTCCCCCCACGCCTGGCCAGCCCCAACACACGGCCGAGCAAGTCACCAGGTCTCACTCCCACACCAGATCCTCCCGCCTACTGCTGGTTCACCACATTTCCCTTCTCACTCCTCCGCCCCTGAGGAGGAGGGATGCAACTAAATGCAGCAGGCAGACAACAGCAGACAGTGGGGGCTTTGGAGAAGGGGCAGGGCCACCGCGTCTCAGGTGTCTGGTGGTGGGTCGGCGGTCGCTGCGCCAGGGAAGGCTTAGCCCCTGGCCTATTATACCTGCCGCCTATGAAGATGAAGCTTGCATCACCACCAAACAGAGCTTCCAAAGAGAATAAGGAGCACTGGTATGATTCCTGGAATGCCTTATGCAACCTTGCCAGCTGCAAGATATTGCTGTGGTGTGCAGCTATGTATGAGAGGACTAGCAATGTTCCTGCTGGAGGGATGCTCATGCATTCTCTTTGGTGCACCACAAGAAAAAGAAAAATACAATCTGATTAGAAATTTAAGACCCAGCCAGAACAAAGGCTCTGATGACTCAGAGCAGTGTGGGCTCATATCTTGAGTCAGGCAGTGGGAGATAACAACCTGGTGTCTGGGATCTGGAACTGGGAGTGGAGAAACCAAGATATTTTAACATAACATAGTGCACCATGTATTTTCAATCTAAGAATATAGTTTCTTTAAACAAATCACATACCAGGTAGCTGCATTAAACTTCAGCATGGTATTAGAGGAGGGAAGTTTATTGTTTCTGGCTGAACAAATGAAAGTAGTGTTTCTGATCTGAATCCTCTGCAGTACTGTTTATAGAAGAGGTGGGCAAACTACGGCCCATGGTACGGTACTGTCCAGCCCCTGAGCTCCCAGCCAGAGAGGCTAGCCCCCGGCCACTCCCCTGCTGTCCTTCCCCCCGACCCCTCCCAGCAGCCTCAGCTCGCCGCAGCGCCAGTTGCCTGGACCTCTGCTCCTGCCGGGCAGCACACAGCGGCGTGGCTGCAAGCTCCTGCCGCTCTGAGTGGCATGGTGAGCAGGGGGTGGGGGATTGGATAAGGGGCAGGGGACTCCGGGGGACAGTCAGGGGATGGGAAGCAGGGGGGTTTGGATAGGAGATGGGAGGGGGTGGCTAGGGGGCGGGGGGACAGGCTGTTTGAGGAGGCACAGCCTTCCCTACCCAGCCCCCCCATACAGTTTTGCAACCCCAACGTGGCCCTCGGGCCAAAAAGTTTGCCCACCCTTGGTTTATAGCCTTCTGCTGAAAGACTGACTTACTGTTGCATTTACTAATATTAATCCAATTTCAAGTGAAACCAAGTCCAAAAATATCTTCCCAACAGCAACAGTACAGCAGGATGACTAGATTACAGCATTGCTCATATAAATTCAGCAAAAGAATTTCTCTCCCACTTTCTTAGAAATTTAGGGAAATAAGAATACTTAGCAGATGGGAAGGAGATTCTGAAGTATAATAAAAAGAAGGAAGCACAGAAGTAGATGAACAACCAGAGGAGAAAGATGGAAAATGAGTGAAGAATAGCAGAAAAATAGGAGGGAGAGAGAGAGGGGTGGTGAAGATTTTTGAGAAGAGGAGATTAAGAAAGATAAAGGAAAGCAATAGGATAGAGATTAGTTCATTAACTGCCATACTGAAGGCAGAGTTTTATGGTTGCTTGAGTTGATCAGCTCTTTAGATAATGCTGTGAAATTCTTTCCATGGCATTGCTAATAATAAAGCTGTTTCAAAAATCAATTACCTTAAAAATGTGAACTGAATAACTCATATTTTCCATTCAGGATAAATGGAAAACTGACTTGCATTCTCTTTCTCTGGAAATTAATACTATGTCCATTGTTCAAGTACAAAAGAATCTTTCTAGTGTCAGGATATAGTTCATACATAGGACCCAGACTATTTAAGAGAGTGAGGTATGTGTCCAAAAAGTGAGTCGGTTGGTCATCTCTGTCCACAGAGCTATATGGGTTCTTGTTCCTGGATATGAAGACATTTATTTCAGGTGTTGAAACCATGTACGTATTCTAGGTTCATGCCCGTGTAAGTAGGGTCTGGATGAAGGCTTCCCTGACAGTTAGTTGGGAGGGGGAGAGACTTTGGGTGTGTTTATGTAAATACAGTTTGCTCCTGCTCTGCTTAGATACTGAGCATATAGATCAGTGTCAAAGTAATCAATTTTGGCTGGTGCTGGACCAAATCCACAACCCAGCACGTGCAGTGGGCCCAGTGGGGCTAATCCACCCTTATTTAGCACATCTGAGAGTGAGTCTGAAGAGGAGGACACTACCATGGAGTATCCTAGAATGGAGAGCAGATTCCAGACTCCATCAGCTGAGCTTGGGGAGAGCTCCACTTCTTCAGCTCTAAACCCCATGGCTGAAGCATTTAGGCCTGTTACTGGCAAGCCCCAGTCAACAATGAGATCAGCCTGTGATAATGAACTTGTCCCACCAACATTCCCAAAACTCCTGGAAGAAAAACAGGCCTGTGCTGACATATCTAGGTTGTTGGACAGAGGGGACATACAAATGGAAGGTGTCCCTGGCGCCCTGGACATCCCAGTACTAGAGCAAGAGATGCAGGGGCCTGTGCCAATAGAGGGGGTACTCTCAAGGGAACTGTCATCACCCCCAGCCTCAGAAGAAGTCCCCACTGCCCACTCTCAATAGGTGTGACAGGGTTATAAGGCCAGTAAACAGGCTAACCGATGATGCACCTGGAGTGGTTAATGAGGAAGTGATACACTTAGCTCACAGGCTTGTGGCAGCCAGAGTGGGTTTCCTCAGACCCTTTGAGGAGAACTCATGTAGTTGGTATAATCTGGAGTGTGATTTGCTGGGTCAACAAATTCTCGGCTTGGGGAAGGATGTAAATAGGGTCTGAATGAAGGCTTCCCTGGCTGCTAACTAGGAGGGGGAGAGACTTTGGGTATGTTTATGTAAATGCAGTTTTCTCCCACGCTGCTTAGATATTCCGTACATAGAGAGCATCAAAGTAATCAATTTTGGCTGGTGTTGGGTACAAATCACTTTAGTAGTGAATGCAGGGGTAGTGAAATACTGTTACCAAAATGTTGTAATTTGACTGTGCTTAACCTGTCCCAAAGGAGGGGGCTCATCTTCAGCTGAAAGGACCTCATTAAGCCAGGGCCCTGTGAAAGTAAGAGGGATGGGGACAGGTGTAGGAGGCTGTACACCCTCACCAAGGGTCCTCCCTGGACTGGTTTAACCAGTTCCTCTCCACTATTTAAAGAAAGAGCTAAATGGGCTTCATTAGGAACTTCTTCGTTATTTTAAATGCTCAGTCAGAGCTAACAGGTTTCAGAGTAGCAGCCGTGTTAGTCTGTATTTGCAAAAAAGAAAAGGAGTACTTGTGGCACCTTAGAGACTAACAAATTTATTTGAGCATAAGCTTTCATGAGCTACAGCTCACTTCATCGGATGATTCATCAGATAATCAGATAGTCAGGTAATCAGAGCTAAAAATCAGTTCTGTGTGGGAATGTGTTCTGCTCAGAGCAGACAATCACTGAGAGCTGAAATCACTTGAGATGGGGCAGTGTTTGTGTCCAGTCTGCAAAGAGCTGAAAATCATTAAGAGACTGATGTGCAGAGGTCACAGCAGAGAGGCAGATGGCTGCAGAAGGTGATTGACAGTCTGTTGGCAAATGAGCAGCTGGTGAGGTGGCGAGCAGGAGGAGCGGCTGGCGAGGCGGACAGGTGGCATAGCGAGCGAGCAACTGGCAGAGAGACGGATTGAGCAGTCGGCGGGGCAGCTGGCAGAGAGGGGCTGCGGAGGAGGACACTGCCCAACTTACCTGGGAGGTGGGTCTTTTGCTCATGGTTTGTGTTTATGAATCCTGTTTGCAGTGTTTTTCCCAAATTAACACTGAGTTACTTCACTCCTTTTACTCACTTCCCCACTCGCAAGCACAAAGCATTGCCTCTCAGAGGCGCCCAGGGGTTGTGTATAATTTTCCCAGGTTACTGGTTGGGGGCTCAAGCTGGTTCTGTGTTGTATCAATGGAAAGGAACCCCTAGATATTGAACCTGCCCCTGGTTGCGGCTGGCTTTGCCTGGCAGAATGGTTACACACAGAAGTTGCTTAAATAATAAATTAATGGAAATTGGAGAGCTTTTTTAGGAAGTTGTGTTGAGGTATACAGAATTATGGCTTGGTGATAGTAGCTTTATACCATATGATTGCAATTCAGATTCCATTATAAACTCAATTATTCTGCACCCTTTCCTTCCACTACTTCCCAACACCTCCCTAAAATGCACAATAAAGTTCCATTGGCCTTGAAATTGGTAGGTGAGGTCTAGAGTTGAGGGAGAATTTTTCCAGCCCTGTAATTTGAAATAAATCAAATTGAAGGAATTAATGAATTGTGCATCATAAAAATAGAGGCATTCACCAAAGTCACAAAATATCTAGCTTTTTTACCACTTTGTAGCATACAAATGGAAAGGAGAGAGAGAGAAAGCACATGTACTTAGTGGACAAACCTAGCTGAGTCTAGTACCCAGGATAAAACTTGCATCAATTCAAGTCTCATTTCAAAAAATATTAGCCTCCGGAACAGTAATGTTGCTGTCTCATTAGTTCTTAAAGGCTATTTGTGTTTACAGGACAAGATAGGCCAGGCCAGGGAGGAGCAGAAGGCTGCTGGGGAGAGCAGGTGTAATAAAGTCCTCAGAGGACCATGTGGTCTAATGGATAGTTATAGTGAAGCAGAGCGGCCTCCCTCCAAGCCTAATTGGAAGGAACCACCTTATGGCCCTAAGTGGGTAGAGTCAAGCCTGCTCACCCCCCACACCAGAAGTCAGATATCTCTGCCTCACTGAGGAACTCTGGACCAGGGACCAAGCTGTGCAGCACCTTGCCCCCAACGGAGACTGACTGCAGTGAAGAGTTGCTCGGACTGCCATCTGCTGTTTACCCCAATGAGACTGAGGACCCACAGACTATAGAGCCATGCTAAGGAGGGGTGGTAGGAAGTAGCCCAGGGGAACCAGACATTAGTCCATTTATATTGCTGAGAGATGAGTCACCATGTTTCGGTAGGATCCCTGCTGACCCAGTGGCGGGACTACCCACCACTGTCAGGGCCCTGGGCTGGGACCTGGTGGAATAGGGTGGGCCCGGGTCCCCCTGCCATGGACTCCATCCCTGGGATGGCAGCCTACTCACCATAGACAGGAAGACCTGCTCCTTACCTGCGGCTTGCCCCAGCCAGAGGGCTGTGGGCCCTAGACTATATTGTGAGCAGTCTGCCTGAGCCAAAAGGTTTGGGCTAAAAGCTGCTCCTTGTTCTGCCCCAACCGGAGGGCCAGAGCACCAAATTATATTTGCTATCTGCCATAGCCAGCAGGCTTTGGACTAAAGACTGCTCCTTGCTCTGCCCTGCCCAGAGGTTAGAGCACTAGACTGTGGTCTTGTCTACACTACACACTTTTGTCAACAAAAGTCAGCTTTCATCGCCAAACAATGGAGGTGTACACACTGCAATGCTCCTCACACCGATTTAACTCTCCTGCTATGCCAGCATAATAAAACCACCTCAATAAGCAGCATAGAGCTTTTTTGCGACAAAGTTAGAGCAACACAGTGTCAATGTAGACACTGTGTTTGCTTACGTTACCCTAAGTGGCCTCCAGAAGTTGTCCCACAATGCCCATCATGACCACTCTGGTCAGCAGTTTCAATGCCACTGCTCTGCAGCCAGTTACACGGGCATGTGCCCCTCCCCCTTTAAAGCTCCAGGAATTTTTGCCATTCCACTTCCTCTTTGCTCGACAGGGAGAGTTCATATAGCATCTTCCAAAGCAACAGCCAGCAATTTTGAAGCTCACCAGGAGATAGGGTAAATTTCCATTTACCAACCCTAGTGATCCAATCTAGTGTCTGATTCACCAGTATTTTGCACCTTGTGTAGTCATTTATGTCTGTGCAATGTGGGTGTAAAACATAACAGCAGTGTAAATGAGTGGAGAATTCTACATAGTTAGTGATTCACTTTGCACAGGCGTGAAGAACTACACAAGGTGTGAAGCTGTGGAGAATCAGACCCCCCTAATGTCCAGTTAGCAAAGATCATCAACATTCATATAAAAGTTTATATTTTATAAACTTTCTTTGCTCAGGATAGACCCCAAGTAGAGCAGGCCATTTAAAGTGATGGGATACATTACAGCCCAATTTCAAAACTAGATTTCTGTATCTTTCAGTACACATTCTACATTTCCTAACTACTCTGACTGTTGATTCCACTGAAGAGGGACCCAAACTTCTTTGCCACAGGTGGTAGCCCCCAGTGAGTTAAGACGTTAACAAATTCTAACTAATTTTCCTTTCACGTGTAGAGCAACAAAATGAAAGGCAATTCTGTGTTCAAAAAGCTATGGACTAATAAATGGAAGCAAAAAATAAATTTTATTTGCAGAAATAAAATTGCATTAATTGACTATCTCTATAAAAAGTACCACTTTGCCACACACACAATCAGCTACACTACATCCCACTGGAAACCCATTATTGTTAGTAATATTGCCATTGTGCCAGGAGCCCTAGTCATGGATCAGGACCCCTTTATGCTAGGCACTGTACAGAGAACAGAAAGATGATCACTTCCCCCCAAACAATCTATTTAAAGGCAAGAAACAACAGATGGATAGAGACAGACAGATGGGGGCTACAAGGAAACAATGAGATAACATTTGTCAGTGTGCTAGGCTCTGTTATTGATCCATACGGCATCAAAAGTGATTTCAGAGAATAATTTCTAAGAAATACATGGCGTTAACAAGAAGCTAAAAATTGCCAATAGTATTACCAAAGAATAAAGCACTTCTGTGGAGGAAACCAATTAATCTCAGGGTAATTGACTGATGGAGGAATCACTGTTAGATATTTATTTACCAAACTTTTCTAGACCAACTTATTTAATCCAAAACATTGCCAGATAGTGCACTAACAGCCTTGACTGTTCTGCTTCTCCAGAAGACAAGATTAGAATATAAGGGGTTAATACTCAGTTCATACTCAGGGGTTAATACCACAAAGACTTTGCTGCTTAGCTCCTATTAACATTAATAGGAGTCATATGGTTAAATCCCTGTGTTCCATGCTGGAAAAAAAAATCCACTCTTTAACCACTTTACCTCTGAGTTATTTGAACTCACATGCAAAACTCTCCATTTCATGTGACTTATACACTCGTATAAAGACAAGGTGGATGAGGTAAAAGGATAACTTTTTCCATAACTGGTGTTCTTCGAGATGTGTTGCTCATGTCCATTCAACTTAGGTGTGCGTGCTCACCACATGCACTGGTGCCGGACATTTTTTCCCTCAGCAGTATCCATGGGGGACTGGCTCTGGTACACCCTGGAGTGGTGCGCATATGCCATAGTATATAGGGCGCTTCCGGCTCCCCCCACACTCAGTTCCTTCTTGCCAGAAATTTTTCTGAATATTGCTGAGGTGCGACCCCCAGCCGAGGTTCGAGGCGTCCAAAACCAACTTGACTGAGTGAAGGAGTGCTGTCGAAGGGGACTCCTTCCAGGGGTCGGTCCACCATCACAGTGAGGTAAATATCATCATGGGGATGGTAATGACCTTTTCCAGGTGGTCCCTGGATTGGGAGTAGACCATCACCACCCATTGCTGCAGGGGTCGTATCCAGAGCCTGGCACTGTGCACCACTCATGTACACGCTGCCATGTGACCTAGGACGTGCAGGCAAACCCTGGCCGTGGTCACGGGAAACGTGGAGACTTCCGCAATGAGGTCCGCCAATGCCCTGAATCTCTCCAGCGGCAGGAATGCCCTAGTGCAGGTCGAGTCCAGCACCACTCCGATTAACTCTATCCTCTGTACCAGAATTAACGTGGATTTTTTGTCATTTACCAATAGGCTGAGGCAACGGCATGTGGCTAAAAGCATCACGACATCCCTTTGGACCCAAGACCTAGAGATGCCTTTGACTAGCCAGTCATCGAGGTACGGATAGATCTGGACACCCCGACATCTGAGGTAAGCAGCCACTACTGACAAGTACTTGGTATATACCTGCGGTGCTGTTGCTACACTAAATGGGAGGACCGCAAACTGATAGTGGTTGGGACCTATCGTAAACCGGAGGAAGCGTCTGTGTCCCTCGAAGATGGTGATGTGAAAGTACGCATCTTTCAGATTGAGGGTGGTGTACCAGTCTCCCAGATCCAGGGAAGGGATGATGTAGGCCAGGGAGACCATACGGAACTTCAGCTTTGCTAGGAAGCGGTTCAAGTCTTTCAGGTCCAGGATAGGTTGCAGACCACCCTTGACCTTTGGGATTAAAAAGTAATGGGAATAGAAACTCTTGTTTCTGTACTCTAGAGGAATGACCTCCACTACACCTAGCTGCAGTAACTCCTTTACTTCCTGCATGAGGATACTTTCTTAAGAAGGGTCCCTGAAGAGAGATGGGGAAGGGGAGTAGAAAGGAGGGGTAGAAAGCAACTGAAGGGTGTAACCCCGTGCCACCATATTTCTATACAGGCCAGTGTTCCTGGGAGGAAGGGAGAAAGGTGGCTGGCAAAAATAGGGGAGGAAGGATCTTGGGAAGAGTCTGGTAGGTCGCCCTCGGACGTATCCTCAAAATGAGCTCTTGCCCGCCTGCTTATTATGGGTTGAGCTAGACTGAGAAGCCTGATGAGGCTGGTAGCTAGGATGCCACTTGTAGCCTCTGGATTTCTTATGGGGAGGCTCCTGGCAACGGTGGCTCCCTTGGTCCTGAGGCTGCTGTGGTTTGAACTGCTCGTGGGCAGGGCCGGGAACATACAAGTCCAACGTTTTCAGGGTCGTGCAGAAGTCTTTGAGGCCATGGAGCTTATTGTCTGTCTGTTCTATGATCAGGGCTTGCCAGTCAAAGGGGAGATCTTGCATTGACTGCTGAGCCTCCATGGACAAACCAGAGAGAAGCAGTCAGGATGCCTGGCAGATAGCGACAGCCGAGGCCATGGTTCAGGCGGCAGCATCCGCCGCAACCGACACCGCCTGGGAGGTCGCCCTGGCCGCAGTCTTGCCCTCCTCTATGATCTCCTGGAACTCCTTCCTAGAAGCCTCAGGAAGGGAGCCCTCAAACGTGGCCATTGCTTGCCACATGTTGAAGTCATAGCATCCCAGGAGGGCCTGATGGTTGGCCACCCTCAACTGGAGACTAGAGGACAAATAAACTTTATGCCCAAACAAGTCTAGTCTCTTGGAATCTTTATTCTTAGGGGTAACTCCGGGTTGACCCTGTTATTCCCTGTGGTTAACCGCTTCTACCAACAGGGAATTGGAGGCAGAGTGGGTGTACTGGTACTCGTTGCCCTTGGATGGCACAAAGTACTTGCGCTCAGTCCTCTTGGAGATCGTGGGCAAGGAGGAAGGAGTTTGCCACAGGGCACTGGTGATGTTTAAGACCCCTTCATGAAGGGGCAGAGCCAGCCTGGTAGGTGCTGTGGAGCAGAGAACATTGAATAGTGAGTTTGAGGGCTCCTCTAACTCCTCCGCCTGAAGGCCCAGGTTGGCAGTGACCATCTTCAGTAATTCCTCGTGCACCTTAGCGTCATCTTGAGGAACAGGAGAGGGTGCCCCCTTATAGCCTCATCTGGTGATGAAGAGGAAGATGCTAGTGCTGTAGGGTCCTCCACAACCATTGGTGTCCCAGTGCCTTGCTCCCCTACTCCCTCCTGGACCTGCAGGGTCCTTGCCCCCAAGACTTCACACATCAGAGGAGGGTGGGAGAGAGAGAGGCAGCGGATCTCTCTGAGGCTCCAGACACCAAGCGGATGACCTGGGAGGGCTGGGTGAACCCCCAGGGGTTCCATGGGTACCATGGCACCAGCCATGAGTTTGAGGCCACGGGGCTGGTTTCAATGCTGACGACATAGCTGACAATAGCTGGCACTGCTGGTACCAAAGCTTGCCCTGCTGTCAGATAACCTTGCTCCAAACCAGAGCTGGAGCCTGAGTGGTCGCTCCCAGGTGACCAAGACAGGGCAGAGCAGTGGCTCTGTCCTGACCGGTGCCGGTCACTCCGCCTGGGGTCTGATCTGGAATGGGGCCGTGGGGACTGGTGGCACTCGGCAGATTCACAACGGCCTGGAGCCAGCAATCTGTGTCTCGTGCTTGACGAACAGTACCAGGATGTGGAGCGGGCCCAGGAATCAGAGCGGGCCCAGTGCCAGGAAGGTGCGCCCACACGTGGTGATGCCTTTCTAGGGGATCGGTGACGGTCCAAGGAATGGTAGCATCGATCCCTCGACCGGTTTCTGGAGCAGTACTGGGGTCTCATAGATACCAGGTGCTGAGACCGGTACTTCTGCCAGGGGGCATGTGCCTCCAGAGGTCTGCGCCCAGTCACTGGCAAGTTGCAGCTCGAACCTCTCTGCCTCTGCCCAAGGTCCGGGAGGGCCAGCACTAGCAGGATGTCCCCTGCCAGAGCCGGTCCCCTACGTATACTGCTGAGGGAAAAAACTTCTGGCACCGGTGCATGTGGCAAGCACACACACCTAAGTTGATCAGACATGAGCAAGCACTCAAAGAAGAATATCTTTTATTGGACCAACTTCTGTTGGAGAGAGAGACAAGCTTTGAAGCTTACATACAACTCTTCTTCAGGTCTGGGAAACTTATTCAGCATATCACAGCTAAATACAAGGTGGAACAGATTGTTTAGCATAAGAAGTTAACATATATTTCAAGGGACCAGTCAAAGTGAAGTGGCCCGTTAACACCCCTCCAGCCACAGCCGTTGTCTACGCTACAAACTTATGTCAGTATAACTACATCATTCAGGGCTATGTGTGGTGCAGTTATACTTACCTAACTCCCAGTGTAGATAGTTATGTCAACAGGACGGACTCTCTTGTCAACATAGCTACCACCTCTCGGGGAGGTGGAGTACCTACACTGATGGGAGAAGCTCTCCCATCAGCATAGGTAGTGTCTTCATTAAGCACTATAGTGCAGCTGTGCCACTACTGCGCTGTACGTGTAGATAGTCCCATAGACTCATAGTCTATAAGCCATAAGGACCATCATGATACTTAGGGTTTATGTCTCTGCACTAAAAGAAACTCTCCAATCTTACAATGTCCTTGATTTTAGCACACAATCCCTGTAAGATGAATGTGAGTTCTGTCACTGATTGAGCGGCAGCGAACCAGCGGAGCAGCGGGGACAGCAGAGCAGCTCACAGCAGGAGTTTGCCTGGGACTGGTAAGTATCCAAGTGTGTGTGTTTGCTTGCTGAGGAAGTATCCGAGCGTGTGTTTGCTGGGAGGGAGCCTGAGTGAGTGTCTGATTGGCTGCTAGCCTGCAGGGGGCGGGCATTAGGGTGTCTGTGTGTTTGCGTCAGGGAAGCCTGGCTGTTTAAAAATAGCCAGAGCCTCGCGAACCAGCAGAGCAGCGGGGACAGCAGAGCAGCTCACAGCAGGAGTTTGCCTGGGAGTTCGCCTGGAGTGAGCCCAGTGAGGCTTACATCTTGCCAACGTCTCTGAGGAAACTCCATAGTAGGTAGGTGATATGGAAGGGGGGGATTCAGCTGTTGTGACCTGCACTGGATGTGCCATGTTTGTCTTTCTTCCACAGGACAGAAGCGACTTTGTCTGTACAAAGTGCAAGCTGGTCTCCATATTGGAAGAGAAGATTGAAGGTCTGGAGCAACAGGTAACGACCCTGCGTTGTATACGAGAGACTGAGGATTTTCTGGACCAAAGGATAGCCTTCTAGGGGCACAAAGCTCTAAAGATATAGAGCAGGCTGCACAGAGGAGCCAAGAGGCCAGTGAAGAAGCTTGGCAACATGTGACCTCCAGAAGAGGTAAGCGGAATGTCCGGGTTCCAGTAACACAGACACAGGTAACTAACCGCTTTCATGTTCTCTCCACAGGTACCAATGCGGAGAGTGGACCAGATGAATGTCTGGGGGGAGAAAGCGGAAGGAGACTCCGCTGGTTGGGAGGCATGAGATGCGATGTCCTGAGGTTGGGGGTTCCACGACCACCACTCCCAAGAGGAGAAGGCGGGTGGTGGTGGTCGGGGACTCTCTCCTCCGGGGGACTCAGTCATCTATCTGCCGCCCTGACCGGGAAAACCGAGAAGTCTGCTGCTTGCCAGGGGCTAAGATTCGTGATGTGACGGAGAGACTGCCGAGACTCATCAAGCCCTCGGATCGCTACCCCTTCCTGCTTCTCCACGTGGGCACCAATGATACTGCCAAGAATGACCTTGAGCGGATCACTGCGGACTACGTGGCTCTGGGAAGAAGGATAAAGGAGTTGGAGGCGCAAGTGGTGTTCTCGTCCATCCTCCCCGTGGAAGGAAAAGGCCTGGGTAGGGACCGTCGAATCGTGGAGGTCAACGAATGGCTACGCAGGTGGTGTCGGAGAGAAGGCTTTGGATTCTTTGACCATGGGATGGTGTTCCATGAAGGAGGAGTGCTGGGCAGAGACGGGCTCCATCTTACGAAGAGAGGGAAGAACATCTTTGCCAGCAGGCTGGCTAACCTAGTGAGGAGGGCTTTAAACTAGGTTCACCGGGGGAAGGAGACCAAAGCCCTGAGGTAAGTGGGAAAGCGGGATACCGGGAGGAAGCACAGGCAGGAAGGTCTGTGAGGGGAGGGCTCCTGCCTCATACTGGGAATGAGGGGCGATCAACAGGTTATCTCAAGTGCTTATATACAAATGCACAAAGCCTTGGAAACAAGCAGGGAGAACTGGAGGTCCTGGTGATGTCAAGGAATTATGACGTGATTGGAATAACAGAGACTTGGTGGGATAACTCACATGACTGGAGTACAGTCATGGATGGTTATAAACTGTTCAGGAAGGACAGGCAGGGCAGAAAAGGTGGGGGAGTAGCACTGTATGTAAGGGAGCAGTATGACTGCTCAGAGCTCCGGTACGAAACTGTGGAAAAACCTGAGTGTCTCTGGATTAAGTTTAGAAGTGTGTGCAACAAGAGTGATGTCATGGTGGGAGTCTGCTATAGACCACCGGACCAGGGGGATGAGGTGGATGAGGCTTTCTTCCGGCAACTCACGGAAGCTACTAGATCGCATGCCCTGATTCTCATGGGTGACTTTAATTTTCCTGATATCTGCTGGGAGAGCAATACAGCGGTGCATAGACAATCCAGGAAGTTTTTGGAAAGCGTAGGGGACAATTTCCTGGTGCAAGTGCTAGGGGAGCCAACTAGGGGGAGCGCTTTTCTTGACCTGCTGCTCACAAACCAGGTAGAATTAGTGGGGGAAGCAAAAGTGGATGGGAATCTGGGAGGCAGTGACCATGAGTTGGTTGAGTTCAGGATCCTGACGCAGGGAAGAAAGGTAAGCAGCAGGATACGGACCCTGGACTTCAGGAAAGCAGACTTTGACTCCCTCAGGGAACAGATGGCCAGGATCCCCTGGGGGACTAACATGAAAGGGAAGGGAGTCCAGGAGAGCTGGCTGTATTTCAAGGAATCCCTGTTGAGGTTACAGGGACAAACCATCCCGATGAGTCGAAAGAATAGTAAATATGGCAGGCGACCAGCTTGGCTTAATGGTGAAATCCTAGCGGATCTTAAACATAAAAAAGAAGCTTACAAGAAGTGGAAGGTTGGACATATGACCAGGGAAGAGTATAAAAATATTGCTCGGGCATGTAGGAAAGATATCAGGAGGGCCAAATCGCACCTGGAGCTGCAGCTAGCAAGAGATGTCAAGAGTAACAAGAAGGGTTTCTTCAGGTATGTTGGCAACAAGAAGAAAGCCAAGGAAAGTGTGGGCCCCTTACTGAATGAGGGAGGCAAGCTAGTGACAGAGGATGTGGAAAAAGCTAATGTACTCAATGCTTTTTTTGCCTCTGTTTTCACTAACAAGGTCAGCTCCCAGACTGCTGTGCTGGGCAACACAAAATGGGGAAGAGATGGCCAGCCCTCTGTAGAGATAGAGGTGGTTAGGGACTATTTAGAAAAGCTGGACGTGCACAAGTCCATGGGGCCGGACGAATTGCATCCGAGAGTGCTGAAGGAATTGGCGGCTGTGATTGCAGAGCCCTTGGCCATTATCTTTGAAAACTCGTGGCGAACGGGGGAAGTCCCGGATGACTGGAAAAAGGCTAATGTAGTGCCCATCTTTAAAAAAGGGAAGAAGGAGGATCCTGGGAACTACAGGCCGGTCAGCCTCACCTCAGTCCCTGGAAAAATCATGGAGCAGGTCCTCAAAGAATCAATCCTGAAGCACTTAGAGGAGAGGAAAGTGATCAGGAACAGTCAGCATGGATTCACCAAGGGAAGGTCATGCCTGACTAATCTAATCGCCTTTTATGATGAGATTACTGGTTCTGTGGATGAAGGGAAAGCAGTGGATGTATTGTTTCTTGACTTTAGCAAAGCTTTTGACACGGTCTCCCACAGCATTCTTGTCAGCAAGTTAAGGAAGTATGGGCTGGATGAATGCACTATAAGGTGGGTAGAAAGCTGGCTAGATTGTCGGGCTCAATGGGTAGTGATCAATGGCTCCATGTCTAGTTGGCAGCCGGTGTCAAGTGGAGTGCCCCAGGGGTCGGTCCTGGGGCCCGTTTTGTTCAATATCTTCATAAATGATCTGGAGGATGGTGTGGATTGCACTCTCAGCAAATTTGCGGATGATACTAAACTGGGAGGAGTGGTAGATACGCTGGAGGGGAGGGATAGGATACAGAAGGACCTAGACAAATTGGAGGATTGGGCCAAAAGAAATCTAATGAGGTTCAATAAGGATAAATGCAGGGTCCTGCACTTAGGATGGAAGAATCCAATGCACCGCTACAGACTAGGGACCGAATGGCTCGGCAGCAGTTCTGCGGAAAAGGACCTAGGGGTGACAGTGGACGAGAAGCTGGATATGAGTCAGCAGTGTGCCCTTGTTGCCAAGAAGGCCAATGGCATTTTGGGTTGTATAAGTAGGGGCATAGCGAGCAGATCGAGGGACGTGATCGTTCCCCTCTATTCGACACTGGTGAGGCCTCATCTGGAGTACTGTGTCCAGTTTTGGGCCCCACACTACAGGAAGGATGTGGATAAATTGGAAAGAGTACAACGAAGGGCAACAAAAATGATTAGGGGTCTAGAGCACATGACTTATGAGGAGAGGCTGAGGGAGCTGGGATTGTTTAGTCTGCAGAAGAGAAGAATGAGGGGGGATTTGATAGCTGCTTTCAACTACCTGAAAGGGGGTTTCAAAGAGGATGGCTCTAGACTGTTCTCAATGGTAGCAGATGACAGAACGAGGAGTAATGGTCTCAAGTTGCAATGGGGGAGGTTTAGATTGGATATTAGGAAAAACTTTTTCACTAAGAGGGTGGTGAAACACTGGAATGCGTTACCTAGGGAGGTGGTAGAATCTCCTTCCTTAGAGGTTTTTAAGGTCAGGCTTGACAAAGCCCTGGCTGGGATGATTTAACTGGGACTTGGTCCTGCTTTGAGCAGGGGGTTGGACTAGATGACCTTCTGGGGTCCCTTCCAACCCTGATATTCTATGATTCTATGATTCTATGATTCAATACGTGCCCTTACTATGAACTATACTAAGTATTGCTTTCAATATGTATCTACAAGTCTTGATATTAGAGGGTATAATGTCTTGGCCATTTAAAAATGCATCATGTTGAAATATGGCTCAGTCAGTCAGCTCAGATCATGCACATTTTTCGAAAAATTATGCCACCCAGGACAGCTATTTTATATAGATTAAATGTTTACTGAGTCACTGTAAAGTAATGCAATAAAAAGGGAAAGAAAGGAGCAATAGTCAGGCAACAAGGGAAAAACAAGTTAATGGTCAATCCCAGACAGGGAATTTATTATTTAATCAATGGCATAACACAAAAACTAATAGGCTTGTGCAAATGCCTTTTATTTCCACAAAGTAAACACTATACTGACCTGGTTGAGTAAGGGATGGGAGGAGACTGGCACAACACAAAGTGACTCCTCACTTGCTCCGTGGTCTTAAAATCAGAGAGTTTAAGGCCAGAAGGGACCACCAGATCATCTAGTCTGACCTCCTGTCTGTTGCTGGCCACCAATGCCACCTAGCACCCACATGCTAAACCCAACAACCAAAATTGGAGCAAAGTATTGCAGCTCACAGGAGACTAAACTATTATATTCAACAGGGAGAGAATTGATGATCCTAGCACGTGACCCATACTCAATGCTGCAGAGGAAGGCAAAAAACTCCCAAAGTTACTGCCAATCTGACCTGGGGTAAATTCTTTCTGGACCCCACATGTGGGAATCAGACATTGAGCATGTGAACAAGAACCAGCCAGCTAAGCACCTCAGAGAATGAAGCTGGGTGCCACCGCAGAGTACTGGCTCACCCCATCCAGGATCCCGACTACAAATTTGGTTATCACTAATGCTTTAGAGGAAGGAGACAAAAAAAAACTTGGAGGGGGGAGATCCCTTCTTCACTGGCTGAAGCCCTGAAGCATGAGATTTTAGGAACATAAGACATAAATTGGAAGGGCCTCCCTGGGCTGCTGAGCCCTGCCCCCTACAATCATAAGCAACCCTGTCATACAGTTGCACTCATAAATTTGTCCAGTTCTCTCCTAAAACTAATTGTTTGCCCTCACGACTCCCATTGGGAGGCTGTTCTAGCACCTCTCCCCTGATGGTCAGAAACCTCCTTCTAATTTCCGGCCTGAATTTGTTCACAGCCAGTTTATCCCCATTTGTTCTTGTGCCAGTGTTGTCCTTTACCTTAAATAACTCTTCACCCTCCCCGGACTGTTTGACTCTGTGCCCCCTTGGTATTTGTGTCAGAATTTGGGCCCTTATAAAAAGTAAGTATGAGTCAAATACACCATAGTCAAAAGTCCTTATAACATTAGAAGGACTAATCTGTGAGATCTACTAGAAGCAATTCTTTCTGAGGCAGCCGGTACACTTATCCCAATGGCTTATGTGTCCATTCAAGGGAATAGGATAGACTTCCAAATCTTCAGGGTCGTTTTTTCTGCAACAAGAACTATACAGATGAGACATTGCCGTTTATTGGTGTTTTCACTATGTGTTACTCCCATAAAAATACAGCATGCAAGAACTGACCACACCCCAGAAGAGATGACAGTTAAGGCTGTTGTAGGCACTTCTACAATAGCCATATTGCTTTGTGCGATATTTGTCAGCCCTTACAGCATAAGTAGGTGAGGCCAGGGCAGCATTTGTATGGAAGATCTCGCAGGAAAACCTATTATACATCCTGCAGGAAGTGGCGAGTCAGTAGAAGGCACTTTTCTCTTTACTTCATTATGGAACCAATGTCTAGAATGGTGCTAGGGAGCACTGTGCTGCTGGATGGGCTATTTTGGGGATGAACATAAAACTAAAGGTCTGCCTACACTGCACACCAGGCTTTGACTCAGGTTGAGCCCCAGCCCCCCTTCCAGTCACGAAAATCAGCCTGACTCAGGTCAGGAATTGCTCAGGACTCAGGTCCTAGGACCCACCAGGGGGATGGGTCAGAGCCTGAGTCCCACTGTGACTTGGAGCCAAGCCCTGTTATTTTGTAGTGTGAATGTGCGTCAAGCTGCAGATCCTAGTCAGAAAGTCTGCGTAGTGCAGTATGGACATGTTAGCCCATCTGTAAGTCCCAGGTCTGTTAGGAATTATAAACCATTTTTGTTTGCCATCCTCCATATTGTCTCACCTTCTTGTTGCTTGGTTTAGCACTCTTTCTTCATTCCTTATTTTTGATTGAGTACGCTTAAAAGAGTTCTGCCTAGTAACAGAGACAGAGGCTGGAAAACTTGGGAAAGACAGGAAAGGTCATCTGACCATGGAAGAAAATCTGCCCAGCAGCAGTAGATTATATATGGGTTCAGCACAATATACTTGTTGCTGTCTGCCCAAGAGGCAGCCAGTGCTCATTTGCAGTAACATTGGAAGAAGACATCTACCTGTTCCTGTCATCGAGAGGTTCCAGAATCAATCCCACTGTCACCTGATCCAGTGGTGGCGTGTTCTCCTGAGGCTCCTGGTTCCTGAAAGGTTCTTGGGTTCGCTGACCTTGTCTGGTCTTTGGTTGTCTCCTGCAACAGACTGAGTAATGTAGAAAATGTTATGATATCTTAAACCCACTTATCTTTGGTTGGGATCTGGGCTAAGTGCCTATTTGTATGTACCAAACAACTGAGCTATTTTGTTAATAAACCTCTGTTTTATTCCTTAAAATGACTAGTGTAATTCTTGGTATGACCATAAGTGACGGATACTAATTCAGGATAAACGGGCCTATCTGGAAGAGGGACCTTTATAAAGACATCGCCTGTCCTAAGTTTTCTGGTAACAGGTCCAGTAATTGTAAGGTTTACAGTGTGGATGCTCAAGCACAGGCTTGGAAACACCAGGTCCACAAGTCCAGGTCCCAGAGACCCAGGCTTAGTGTGCAGAATAGACAGACCGTAATGTGCTCAGTCCTGATCTCATTGAAGCAAATGAGAACTTCCACTGAAGATAGTAAGAGGAGAACCAAGCCCAAGCTTCAGACTATTTGTGGTTCATCGCATTTTTTGCAAGAAGAGTGTTCTGGCCAAATTTAACTTCTGTGAGTGCTATATTTGATAAAATAATAAAAAGATATGAGCATGGGCAAGTATTACACTTTCCAAGTACACACAGTATTTTTGTGTGTATTTTGCTGTATGTGGAGTGTTTAGTTTTATTTTCAATGTACTTCACATACAGAATATTGTTGGTACTATAAAAAAAGTGCTGGAGGTCCCGTAAGGGTACCAGTTTGTTCACAAAGAGCTTGATCCTGAAAGGTACTGGGTACTTGGAATTCCTAATGAAGTAATTTGTTTTAAGAGCTCTCCAAACCTTACAGTATCAGGCTCAAAATGTATTACAAGCTGAAATACAAGCATCTTGGAGGAAGTGTTCTGCATTTGCAGAATTGAGCCCTTAGTGCTTAGGGATTCCAAATAAAAATAGAAAATTTTAGAATATATTTGAAATATACCAGATTAATTTCATAAGGCATATTATCTATTTAAACAGTGAAATCCAGGTATATTAGTTCATAAGCACATAGTATATGTCATTCAATAACAGAGTTTCTATGACTCCTACATCCTAGCCACATCCTATGTTTGTTGTGCTCAATGCTTCCTTCACTTTATTTTCCTTAATTCATTCTTCAGAGCTAGCTGGAATCACCTCAGCCAGAATCACAGAATCAATAAGAGCAGTGTGTCCAACCTCTGTTAGGCCAGCATTGCCTCTTTTTAGTCAGAAAGTAAAGACTTTCTAGCTCTCCGGCCACAATAGATTTTCTATGACTATTATTGTTACACTAGCCCTCTAATCTGGGAAGGAACCTATCCATAATTGAAGAAATCTCTGCCGAAACAGTTAAATTCCCTTTTTCTCCTTTTACAGATAGCATAAAAGAGAACAAGAAAGTGAGAAGGAAAAGGAGAGAGTAAGAGAAAGAGGTGAAAGTTGGAGAAGGAAAAAAGTGGCCTTGGTGGGGTATACTGTCTATCTGGGTCCTGGGAAGTCTGTGGGAAGTGGCCTCTCAGGTGGATCCAAGTTCCTAAATCTCATTTTTCCTATCACATCTGCTGGGCTTGTGAACCTGACATAAAGGGGTTAAATTACTGGGGAGCAGGTGCAGCTGGGACTCATTAATCTCCCAGCTGCATCTGACACCCATAACATAGGGAAAACATGAGGCTAAGCTGCATTTAGCTCTATCTCTGATGAGGGAAAGATGTTGTTCTTCTGAGACTGCTAGACAAGGAGGACTTTTTATGCAGCAGAATGGTGAGATCTTTAAGTTGGAATTTGTTTGTATCCAGGAGATGGGGATGTTTCATTTAGAGTTTATGCCTAGAAAGGGGATGAACCTTCTTGGGCTCTGTTTGGGGAGGTGGCGCTACTTGCACAAAAGGTGAAATTCAATCCTGTGACAGGAATTAATATAGAGAACTTTATATTCCTGTTTCTGGGAAAGCAGTATCTAAAAAGCCCCAGAAGGAGATGATGTTTTGGTTATTTTCAGATCAAATGTTGGGGCCTGAATATTTGATGAACTTCCCAGTTATCATTCCTATCTGAGAGAGAACTAATATTTGGGGGAGAAAGGGAGGTGAGGACCAGGACAGGCAAAACTAGGAGGAAAGTGAGTCTGGTTTACATAACCAAAACCAGAGGCAGTCTGGATCTATATCTCAGTGTTACCCAACCAGACAAAGCATAAAAGTATCTGATAAATGTGTTCTAGCTTTGGTTCATCTCTCGTAAGAATATCTTGTTTTGAACTCTGACTCTTCCAACATGTTCACATTGAAAAATTCTGCCCTCTAATTCTCCACTGGTACAGTTCAGGTATTCTTATCCCCATGCGATTGCCTATCTTTGTTCAGAGTAGTTAGTGACAAACTGATGATAATACCTAAGCGCTGTCTAAACTACAGCTTCCACTGCGTTCTAGTGTAGACAAACCCATAGTGTGCATCTATATTAGCAGATTGTAATCTCTTTGGGGCAAGGTTATGTGTTTGTACAATGCCTAGCAAAATAGGGCCCAACCTTGCCTTCATGTGCTACTGCAATATAAACATTGATGATTTACATCCCCATAGTGTCAGTCCTTTGTTTCAGTTTCTTTCAGGCATCTCTTGAGTGGGCTGAAGACAAAATGGAGAGGCTTCCAGGGCCTTCTGTTTTCTCTCTCTTTATTCATTTGTGCAAAATCACAGCAACAAGATGGAGTCTGTAGCCTCCTGGGCAAGTCACATGAACGATTCAGCTTTTTGCAGGCCGATGCCATTGTTTACATGTTAGTTTGAACATTCCCAGGAAAACCCAGATTTGGATTAGCATCTCCCAAAGTCAATTGTCAGTTAAGTGTTTCCTGATTGGGCACTTACTCAGAATAGTCCTTTCTCAAGAAGCTGACCAAATGCTTCACTGATGCTACTTAGAATCAAACACATTGAAATACAAGTACATAGCCAATATTTGTAATTTCAAATACAAAAATTATACACACATACAGACAGCATAATCATAACCAGCAGATTACAATCTTTCCACAGACCCCTTACTTGACCTCCTTTGTACGAGATTTGGTGGAACTATAGGATCTTGGCTGCAACAATGATCTATACGATCACAGTTCATGTCAATAACATAACACATTTTTAGTTAATGCATTTGTATCACCCTATATAAGTATTTGATTGCCTTGCATGGAGGGAAGAGTGTAGGTTGGGAAGAAGCTAAGGATGAAGAAAGAGGTACAATGGACACAAATGAGCAAAGAACCGTTCATGAATGAAAAATGCATCCTGTGCCAAATTGCCAGGCACAGAAATTTCTAATGATCTCATTAGGAATAAAGATGGGTGGGACTTGCATGTAATTTTTCAAGTGTTACTTTTCTCAAGGGGAGGAGAACTGGCTACAGAAGAGAAAACTGTCTCTCAGGAGCAGAATCTTACACACACACCCACCCACCCCTTGATATCCTTCATGGGAGATTTAGGTCTTGTCCAAACTACGAGAGTAAGTTGACCTAAGTTACACTACTCCAGCTAGGTGAACGTAGCTGAAGTTGACATAGCTTAGGTCGACTTACTGCAGTATCTACACAGCACTGTGTCGACAGACGCTCTCCCGTTGACTTACCTTACTCCTCTCATTCCGGTGGAATACTGGAGTTGACCAGAGAGTGCTCTGCAGTCAATTTAGCGGGTCTTCACTAGATCTGCTAAATCAACCCCAAGGACATTGATCGCAGCAGCTGATCCCCGGTAAGTGTAGACATGGCCCTAGACACATGGCTGAACTGGTTTTGACTAATGCCTTTAGTGTATTGTATGCAGGTCTGCTTTCTAGTAACATTAGTCATATGTATGGTGTTGTGCTGTGTATTAGCATTTGTAACCATCTCCCCCAGCAGCAACTGGTAAATGGCTTCGCTTCATGGCAATTCTCCAAGCCTCAGGAGTCAAAGATCCTTTTAAACAGAGTCATGAATTTAGAAGAACAAAGTAGCTGTAGGAGTAGGCTATTCAGAGATTCATTTTTTTGGTTTCAGAGTAGCAGCCGTGTTAGTCTGTATTCGCAAAAAGAAAAGGAGTACTTGTGGCACCTTAGAGACTAACAAATTTATTAGAGCATAAGCTTTCGTGAGCTACAGCTCACTTCATCGGATGCATTTTGGTTGCATTTTTTTGGTGTGATCAAAATATGTTTCTCTAGTTATTTGGATCAGAGCAGAGGCAAGACTTTGGTTTGGGAGTGGGCTTATACCTAAATATGACTTTTTCTCCCTTCAAAGTCCTGAAATAATAGGACTTCAGACCACACTTTCCCACATGATTTGGCTTTGCTCCAGGTCCTTGATTTAAATGACAGTGTAGATCTTTGGGATCAGAATGCTGCGCCTATAGGAAATATACAAGTAATTCTGAGCTGTGAGTTAACTGCTCTAGAGTAATATGCTTGGTGCAGACTAGTAATTACAGGTGTCGCCAAAGTGGATGCTAAACTTATACCAACTGGTATACATAACTCAGAACAAAGTGTGCATACAAACATGCAAACCTTCACAATGAAAGATAAACATATTTTCTCTCATCTCTATTTGAGTTCTTATATTTAAATATTTAAAATAAGGCAATCTGAAATGTCAGCTTCAGTCTTAAATTTTTCCATGGGCAGATGTCTTACAGTATAAGACTTTTATAAGGCTTGCTTGATTAACATCATACTTCATGAGCTATACATAAAATAAATAATATATGAGGTACCTATGAGGCTTGAAACTAAATGCTGCTGGTAAGATTTGCATTGCAGGGGGTAAAACAGCATGTGTCTGTTCTCCAGGTTGGGGTGTGTTTGGGGGAAGTGTTGATCCCGTCAGGGTTTGGGCTTTAATACTACATTCTAGGAAGCTGGGTTTAAACAATTTCTCATTACACTATAAACAATTTCCCTCTCAGTGCAGCGTTTGCCTCAGCATTGGTCACTGTTAGCATAAACTGAGAGTCCATAAACCAGTAAGATCACATGCTTAATGTAAAATTACTGAGGTAAATCTGCATGCCTTTTTCTAATGTGTTCTTCCATGAGCCACAATGGCATGTGAGTCACAGATATGATTATTTTCAGAACTTGCAGATTTCTTTTTATGCATATGGTCTGATCTGCTGCAATTGATTTCAATGGGGGCAATCTAATCACTTTAATAGAAATAGTTTCCTTTTTATGGGCCTGGTCCTATCTAGAGCATTGACTTAGTATGAGTCTTCTTTCGGGATGACATCATTTTTTATTTTTTTTTTCTCCTCCTCTGTGCTTGCTTTCTTTATTCAGATGGAATTATACAGTCTGCTGCAGAGGAGGATGGGCAGAGTTCCAAAATGATAAGTCAGTGTGAGGAGCAGTGATGTGGTGACTCACCAGAAGCACTGTGCCTTTGGATCAGAGCTGTTCACTCACAATCTTTCTGGAGACCAGTCTAGTCTCTGACAATGACTATCTCCAAGTCCCTCCCTTATTCTTATACTGGTATCAGGCCAGGGCAGGAAGGGAGAGGAAGAACTCCATTGAAACTGAAAATGTGAAATATAAAAAATTTTTTGGTAAATAACAATCCTAGTAGCAGAATTTGCCTACTTTGTACAGTTTTTGATTACCTGGCAGGTCTTCATTAAAAAAACAATATTATCTTTCAAGACCTCTTATTTCATTTTGCGTGTTTGTAAATACATATTCTGGCTGTACAATGAAAGCTAACTAAACAAACTGCGGCTTTTTTTTTTTAATATAATAGCTTTAGTTCTTCTAGTGGCACTTCTTAAAATCTAAGCATATGCCTATGAAATGAGATTAAATTGCCTATTTTTGTTGAAAGGCAATAGGAAACCTACTGAATATGACAGAAGGAAACCCATCTGCCTGTCTTAAACACCTGTCAAAATATCTTTTTGTATTCAGGTCTTTAAACATTTTTAATTTACTAATCCCTTACAAGAATTGAAATGGCTCCCTCTTGTGGCAAAAGAAAAGCAGCAGAGGCACTTCATATTTCTTTGAACAGATGCATTCCTTAGCCATAAAAATCTGATCCACATTTGAATCAGACATTTCACCCCCCTCCAAGATTCAAGTGGTTTGGGTTTGGCAATGGCAGAGGGACAGGTCACACTCCCTATACCCATGTGCAGAGGGAAGTTCCCTGTTTGGTTCTGTCACTCCTCACATGGAACGTGGGAAGGTTATACTCCTCCATGTCATGGCTTATGGGTCCATTCAAGGGAATAGGATAGACTTCCAAATCTTCAGGGTCGTTTTTTCTGCAACAAGAACTATACAGATGAGACATTGCCGTTTATTGGTGTTTTCACTATGTGTTACTCCCATAGAAATACAGCATGCAAGAACTGACCACACCCCAGAAGAGATGACAGTTAAGGCTGTTGTAGGCACTTCTACAATAGCCATATTGCTTTGTGCGATATTTGTCAGCCCTTACAGCATAAGTAGGTGAGGCCAGGGCAGCATTTGTATGGAAGATCTCGCAGGAAAACCTATTATACATCCTGCAGGAAGTGGCGAGTCAGTAGAAGTCTGGAGGCCTGCATGTTGGGAGGAAGAAGGATAGAGGATACACATAACAAAATCCAAACACTTTTGGTAAATCCACCCAAGAGTTAATGAAGCTCTGATTCTGCTACACGTTACAGAGCCCACTCCACATTGGGAGCCCCCTCTTAAATGTGTGTCCCTGGGATAGCCACCAGTACAGAACTTCCTGGCAATATAACTACAGTTGAGTTGCAATGTCAGGGAGCCATGCGACTTGGTGCTTCTTCCAAGGTTGTACAAACTCAAACATTATGGCGGAGGAGTTAAGAGGAAACTTGGATCATCCACCACCTCAGATTTCTTTCACCAAGTCAAAGATCCTATTGGGATCCAGGAAATGCTAAAGGATCCCCCCCCTGGCCTAAGAGGGGGATCCACAGGACCTGGAAACCAAATAAGTTTGGGGGACAACTAATGAAATAGCAGGCAGATACACAATTCAGATCAGAGTTTGAAGTACGACCCCAGATCTACCAAATTCAGTAACAGCCATAGGCAAAGCTTATGATTCAGGCTTTTCTCAACTCTTGAAAGTTTCTCCAGAGAACCTGCTGTAATGATCTTCAGGGAAAGGCAGAATTGTAGCATAGAATTATGTTAACTCTCATCCAAAGTTATCAAACCCCAATGCTGTGTACTATGCAAATTCTCTCCTTCTCTCCCCCTCCCCCCCCCCCCCCGTTCTTGGCACATATCACTGATCTCAGCCAAGATGATACAGTGAAAAGAAACAGATTCCTCGTTAAATGTTTTTAATAAGAACAACTTCCTAAAGGCTATTTTGAACAATATAGTAGTTTCTAATAGAAACTCCTCCTTTTGGTTTCAGTATCTTCACATCTCCTGTGAATGTGAATTGTCCCTCACTGGAATCTGTTACTGTACTTATACATAATAGCAAAAGCTCCAGACTGGCCATGCAGAGTAGGATTCAGTACAAAGGTTTTCAATATTGCTATAAAATCAATTATCTTGCCAATAATCATTTCTGAATCAGTATAAATAAAAAATGCAAATTTCATTTCCTTAAATCTTGCGCTACATCAGATTATTATGAATGGCGTTTTCTTAGATTGTGAATGATTCTTTAACTGTACTTACATTGTGACTTATCCTCATGAACAAGATATAATAATTAGACTTTACAACCGATTCATCTTTAATAATCTCTCCTCAGCCTCAGTGAGTCAAAGCCATAATCTCATTGTTACTCCTCCCCAGATTCTATCCATATAAAATTGATATTCTTCTTTTTGAAACTGGGATTCTAGAGATGAGAGCATTTTGATTGACACAGATGGCACTAACACTTGTTGTTGACTGGCTGCCCCCAAAACAAGCTGCTTTCCAGAGATGGTGCTGAATGATCATTCAGTACAGCCCATTCAATCTATTTTAGATACTTTTGGTACTTATTACCATAGTCCTGACACAATATCTTTAATGTATTTATCCTGGCCTCACTCCTGTGAGGTAGGGGAAGTACTACTATCTCTAGTTGACAGATGGGAAGCTGAGGCACAGAGACCCTAGGTGACTCGCCTAAAGTGATGGTCATACAAGAGGCCTTTAGCAAAGCAGGGCAATGAACCTGGATCTACCAAGTTCTAGACTAGACTTTAAGAACATAAGAATGGCCATACTGGGTCAGACCAAAGGTCCATCTAGCCCAGTATCCTATCTTTCGACAGTGACCAATGCCAGGTGCTTCAGAGAGAAGGCTGGTCTTTGTCTCTCGCTCTCCTCCTGTTGTCATACACTGATTGGAAAATGTAATGCATAAGAATTGTACTCCTCCACTTTTTTTCTCTTTATAATGAGGCAGTGTGCTACAGTGGACATGGGCCTGGCCTTGGAATCGGGAGATGGAGATGCTATTCCTGGCTCAGCCACAGAACACTTTGGGTAAATCCAACCAAGAACTAATGAAGTTATGGTTCTACTACATCTTCTTGAGCAATTCACTTCATTTCCCCACTTAGACAATGGGGACAATGACCCTATGGAAAGCATTTTGAGATTTAACACTTATATGGCACATATATATCTTATATATGCAAATACACAAGACTTAAGGCGCAAGTGCTTTTTTAACTACCGTAACAAAAACAGAGGAAACAGCTAACAGAAGAGGGCTTTTGTGAAGACCAAAACTTTGAATTTTCTGAGATCTGTGGAACTAAACTCTCTCAGCTTATAATATGGTAGGAAAATACATTTTAGAATGTATTGGACAGATTGTTGGGCCGTGCCTAAGCTATCCGCAGGCCAACTCTCAGGAAGGTGCAAAGATGGCCCATTTTCCTAAAACTAGCCATGCAGAATTGGCAGGGGGTTCAGAGAAGTGCAGTGAGCACATTCTAATGTAAATAATCCCCATCTTTCCATGTGAAAGTGGAATAAAAGTACATAAGATGACTGGTCCACGGGTCCCTGACTTGGGGCGGGGGGGAGGGGGTGCAGCTGAATTAAATTACAGGTGGAAAATCAAAACTGGCGAAGACACCTAATGTTTTCAAACCTGTAGCTGGGCTGTGGGACTCCCAGCCCCCTAAAGCTGTAGAGGTGGAAGGGACCGTGAGCGACAATCCAGGCCGGCCTCTGCCCTGAACCCCGCAGCGCCGCCTGGCGGAGACCAAAGGCAGGGCCGGGCTTCCCCGCACTCCGCAAGGCAGGGGCGGGGCCCTCGCGCTCTGACGTCACCCGGCCGTGACCTCGGAAGTGCCCGGCGGGGGCGGGGCGCTGCCGGCAGAATCATGACAGGAGGCGGGAAGCGGAGACCCCGCGCCGGGGAGCAGGTACCGGCCGAGGGCGGCGAGCTGCGGCAGCCCTGCCCCGGGACGGGTGGGAGCCGGGCCCGCTCCGCGGGGACACCCAGGGGGCCGCGCTGGCGGTCACTGGCCGGCCACAGACCGGGCTCCTGGGTCCTCGCCCTGGCGCGGTCCCTGCTCAGAGCAGGTCTCGGTGACGCGCCCCGCCGGTGCCTTGTCACGGGCCGCGCTGCCGCCGGCGGGGCGGGAAAAGGGGCGCGGCGGCGGGGCGGGCTGACCGGCCAGGCCTCCGCTCCAGGCTGTGCCACGCCGGGAGCCCCCGCCTGCTGGCCTCTCCGCCAAGGGCTGACCGGCGTTGCCGGTGTCTTCCGCGCCCCTCGGGGGCAGGCGCCCTGCCAGGGGCTGTGGCGAGGTTGCGGAGGCGCGACGAGAATTTCCCGGAGTCCATGAGACCTGTTTCTGCGGGTCCTCTGGAGCCATTCCCGTCAGCGTGGCCTGGACACCCCCCGCGTGCGTCTGGAAACGTGCACCCAACCTAAAACCTGTCACGTTCCGCACCTGACCTTCCGTACCAGTGCGTCAAACTCCTTTTTAATCCCCAGGTTTCAGAGCAGCAGCCGTGTTAGTCTGTATTCGCAAAAAGAAAAGGAGGACCCGTGGCACCTTAGAGACTGACACATTTATTTGAGCATAGGCTTTCGCGAGCTACAGCTCGCTTCATGGGATGCATTTGGTGGAAATGCATCCCATGAAGTGAGCTGTAGCTGACGAAAGCTTATGCTCTAATAAATGTGTTAGTCTCTAAGGTGCCGCAAGTACTCCTTTTCTTTTTTTAATCCCCAAAGAGCTCCCTCTCCGACGCTCCAGATTCGTAGGGCCTAAGCCCTTTGTTCCGGTACAACAGAGTCTTCCCCTGACTGAACATGAAAATGTGCCTTTCGTTGCTTATTACTTGCAGTGTGAAAAAACTAAAGAAGTCAAGAAGAGACGGTCCAACCAGGCAGATGTTTCTGATCAGCTGCGTCAAGAAGTAGAAAGTTGCTATCGGCTCAGGATGCCTGAAGACTTTTATCAGTTCTGGAAGTTCTGTGAGGAGCTGAAGCCTGACAAGCCAAGTGGTGGGTTCTAAAAAAAGAGGACTTCTGCATGCTGTGTGGCTACACTTGAGTTTTCAAAAGCAATCTGAAGGCAGTTTTTAGTGGCAAAGGCAAGTGGGAAGCTTTTAGAATGATTTTTCCAGTTTAGAGACAGGTTAGTGTTTCCCCAACTTTGGTATAACTTTAGGCTGGACAAAGTGTATCATAGACTACAAAATACATCTCTGTTTAAAGTTGTGTGTGTCCATGCGTTTGTCCGCTTCGGTTTGTGGATAGTTAACTTCTTCACTCTCAAACAGGTCAGTTACTTAAGATTAATTCAGGAACACTCTGAAGAATCTGACCTTGAAACAAATGAGTAAATTTATTTTTAATGTTTAGGATTTACTTGTTAGCTTTCGCACATCCCGCTTTTTCATAAATATTTTTTCAGGTTGGATAGGGGATGCTTAGGGCATGGGGAAAAATCTGTCTCCTAAAACAGACTGTTTCTAGATGTTTTGGTCTAGAAACAACAGCTTAAAATAAATCAGCAGAGATTGCTAGAGGCAGATAAAAAAACAGGTTACTTTTTTTTTTTTTCCCAAAAATATTAGGGCAACATATCTTTGTGGAAGGAAAGCTGTCTGAATCTGAGTACTAAAAGCTTTAAATGCACAGGTTAGAGTACCTTGTATGAGGGAGAATAAACATGAGTTTGAGGTCTGATTGTTTGGCTTTTAGATTTGCTGTGTAATACCTAAGCAATGTGAATTTGAAATGTGCTATAATAAGCACAGCTTCAGTTTTGTTCATGTCAACTTTCTATTTAGAAATGGAAATGCCTTATGGCTGAGATCTTGCTTTTTGCATTCACAAGAAAATGTCAGACAGTTGATAATTTTGTTTTTCAGAAGCACTCATATCAAGTATTGGACTTCAGCTAGTTGGACCATATGATATTCTTGCTGGAAAACACAAAAAAACAAAATCAGCAGATCTGAACTTCAACCTTCACTGGAGGTTTTTTTATGACCCTCCTGAATTTCAGACTATAATTGCTGGGGATAGCAAAACCCAGTATCACATGGGATATTTCAGGTATTACATTTTATATATGGTCCTCCTATAATAAATGTGTGTGTCTTTTTCTCCATTTCCATTAATGTATGTAGTGTAAGAACTCTGCACTGTTGTCAAATGATAGAACCTCTACTTATTACCCCCCTTCCATCAGATAGATGACACTTCAGTTGTCATTTTTAGTAGTTAACATTATAAGGCAAAATGTATTGAAAGGACTGGTGATGAGTGTTAAAGACTATTTAAAACCCAAACAAACCCTGTTTTAATTGTAATGATGTTTTTAATTATTGCCATGATGTCCTGGAGCAAGTGGTTATCTGCTGCTGGGGTTGGATAATGGGGAAGAGAACTGTTTGTTTTTCCTTTTCCATACTTGAGTGTACCTGGCAACACTGGAAATATATGCTTCTGCCTTATTTCTTCTGCACAGAGCCACTTCTTGTCAAGATCTCTTTGCTGCTCCAGCTAAAGAAGTGGCTCTGGTATAATTATTCTGTATTCAAATACTTAAAGTTGTGCATGTGAATCTAGGGTGATTCAATACTGAAGTTAAGCTCTTGGTGGTCTCTGCTGTTTGCACTGACTAATTAATCATTATTCTAAGCGGCATTCTCTAAGAGGCAAAGATTGGAGACTGAAGTGTGTGTGTGGTGGGGGGGGCTAGAAAGGCACATGGAAATAAGGGGAGGTTCACATTGTTGTTGCCTGTGCTTTTAACTGTCCAGTGATAAACGTAAGACTTTAGGCTCCAGTACTCCATTCAGCATCTCTTGTGCATGCTAACTTCACCTTAAAGAGAAACCCTAGTATTTGTGTACATTTTTGTTTTATAGGGATGTGCCAGATGAACTTCCAGCGTGGGTTGGTGCAAATGAAGCAAAGAAAAGCTGTGTAATTTCTCAAATTGGTGACAATGTGTTTGCTGCAGTCAAGTAAGGTTTACAACTTCTGTTTCATAACTAAATGCAATTAGTTTTCCTCTAAGCTACAAAAAAGTACTAATGTGAAATACCTTTACTTCTGTTCTTCTGCGTCACACACACACACACACACACACACACACACACCCCCCCCCCCCGTGTAGGTTTTTGACTTTGAAAATAATACTAGAGAAACATCTACAAAAATGGATATCTTTCATAAGATTACTAGACCCAGAGTAAATTGGCTGATCAGCTTTGAACTTTGTGGTTGTACTAAAATAGCTGGGGTTGCTTTTCTTTATAAAATCCAGTGTGTTGTTTCTGTAGGAATAGAGGATTTCAGTAGAAAATGATGATTTAAAAAAAATAAAAATTGTTTGTCAGAATGACTGCAGGTTGCATTTTGAAATGAACTTTTGAAGGGGGATGAAACACAATGGTGAAAAGAATTCATATGCAGAACATTTTACTAAACCAAGAGTATCCATCTCTACCTTATGTAATGGCAGGCTAATTGAAAATAGCCTTCTCCTGGTTTCAACTAATAAAGTCCCATAGCTCAAGTTGTGGAAGTCTGTGCCGCAGTCCTGAACATCCACGGTTTGAACCTTAGTGGCAGTGCATAATAGCAGAATTTTTACAGTTGTGCATGACAGAATTTGCATTTAATTTCCTTTTAAAGGAAGCTACATTCAAAAACTACATTTTAAAAAAAAATCTTTTAGATTGCACAATCAAGCACTCGGGAGATAATGCCAAAATGAAGGTTGCATTCACAACCTTAATTTGGCCCCTTTGTGAGCATCATGATATTGTCTCTACATGATCATGTATTATCTATATTCCCCCCACCCCCTCCCAAACACTCTGCCTTACTAAGTGCACAGGATAACTGGAGCTCAGGGACTGCATCTCGCTTATGTACTGAATGAGGCTGTCTGTCTCCTGCCTCATTTACTCTAGAAGTTAGAACAAGTACAGAGGATGAGGCAGAGGACTGCAGGAAGAGACAGGATAGTTTGTTGGCTAAGCAAAATAAGAGCTCAATGGCTTTTGGCTGTAGTGTGTTAACTTTTGAATGCCACATCTGATCAGTTCTGAAATTTCAGGGAATGTTTTATGTTTTGATAAGTAGAACCCTACTAAAGTGGGAAGCTGAAAGGGAAAACGGGGGACATGTGGTGCCCTGACATCTGGTTATCAGATCCAGCAGCTTCAACCACCTCTGTGTCTATAGATAAACAAACCAGTTGGTGGCATCCATTAACACCTTCTAGCATAAGAATACCCTATCTCAGCTTGCCTTTTCTGCTAATGCAGTTATAAAATAGTAACACCTTGAATGACTTGTCTGTCGGACAAAGAATAATAATGGCGGTGGGAGGGGAATGGATAGTGCAGCCAGAACCCCTGGAGGGAGAAAGGGGACACAGCCCCTAGCATGTGGCAGAGAGGGGAATGGGGAAGGACGCTGGTATGAGGGGAGGAGGAGAACTGCTGGCCTGTGGGCAAGGATGAGGGGGATAGAGGGAGATGGGAGTTGGAGGAACGGAAGGAGCCTGGGGGGTGTGCAATGTGCTCAGCCTCCAGAAGCAACAAAAGCTTCCACTCTGCAGTGGCTAAGGCAGGTGAATGCCGTATAAGAAAATTCAGTTCTGGCCTTGCATCTGCCATCAACTTCATATGATGAGCAAGTTCCGATGAAGTGAGCTGTAGCTCACGAAAGCTTATGCTCTAATAAATTTGTTAGTCTCTAAGGTGCCACAAGTACTCCTTTTCTTTATATGATGAGCAAGTCATTTAAATAAAAATTGTCAGGTTACACACGAGTTGTGTGTTCATTTTTCTGGATAATCAGCTTGAGACACTTAGGGCCTCAGGACAACTGCAAGGGATGTCAACACCTCTGGGAGAGAAGGAAAAAAAGTTAATGTTTGTGAGGCACTCTGAGCCAGCAGTGATAAGCACATAGAAAAGACCAGAAGAAAATGAATAACTTTTTATTCAAGTCAGGGTTTGGATGATGTGTAGCAAATAAGGCATGAATTCACACATTGAATGATTACAATTAAAAAAAAAATCACAGCTGCCTCAGTTGATATGAACTCTCTGGTCCCTGTGCACCTTATAGGAGCAGGTCCTGTAGAAATAGTATGAGCATATAACAGAAGATTGCATCATAATACATGTGCTCAAGATAATACAGGCAACCTTAATTCTAGCATTTCCTAATTTTCGAGTGCTTGACTGTAACCTAATAGCTTTAACATGCTATCTTTTGTATGAAATGGTCATACACATACACAATCTTTGATTAGCCAATTTTTTGGTTAAGAGATTAGGGGAGATATGTAATAAAAATTAAAAAAAAAACAAAACTTTCTAGGTTCTGAGAAAGGTGACCTGCTGTTTAATGAGTCTTCCTTTGTGTTTCAGATTGTTTTTGTCAAAAAAGCTTAAGGAAGTGACAGATAAAAAGAAAAGTGGTATTTTGAAAGACATAGATGAAAACCTTACAAGAACAGCAAAAGAATTGGGTTATTCGCTGGAACAGAAAACCATGAAGATGAAACAAAGAGATAAGAAAGTATGGGTTTTTGGTTTTTTTCCTGACCAACTAAATAGAAAAGTTGCTCTCTCTAAACTAATGCACTTTAGCTTTCTCTGTCCTATTCAGCTAAGAAACTTAGCTGAAGCAATCTCCAAAGCATTGACTAAGGGGTGATATTGTCTAAAGTCTGAAGAGTTGCTCCCCTAGTTCCTTCCTGTGCCTGAAAGGTGGAGTCTGTTGGCTGCAGTTTTCAACTGAACAGGAAATCAACTGAATCCACTTCTAACACGACATATAGTGGCAAAAAGAAAAAGAGTACTTGTGGCACCTTAGAGACTAACAAATTTATTAGAGCATAAGCTTTCGTGAGTTACAGCTCACTTCATCGGATGCATTTGGTGGAAAATACAGGGGGGAGATTGATATACACACACAGAGAACATGAAACAATGGGTTTTATCATACACCCTGTAAGGAGAGTGATCACTTAAGATAAGCCATCACCAACAGCAGGGGGGAGAGGAGGAAAACCTTTCATGGTGACAAGCAAGGTAGGCTATTTCCAGCAGTTAACAAGAATATCTGACAGGTTTCAGAGTAGCAGCTGTGTTAGTCTGTATTCGCAAAAAGAAAAGGAGTACTTGTGGCACCGTAGAGACTAACAAATTTATTTGAGCATAAGCTTTCGTGAGCTACAGCTCACTTCATGCATCCGATGAAGTGAGCTGTAGCTCACGAAAGCTTATGCTCTAATAAATTTGTTAGTCTCTAAGGTGCCACAAGTACTCCTTTTCTTTTTAAGAATATCTGAGGAACAGTGGGGGTGGGGGGGAGAAATACCATGGGGAAATAGTTTTACTTTGTGTAATGACTCATCCATTCCCAGTCTCTATTCAAGCCTAAGTTAATTGTATCCAGTTTGCAAATTAATTCCAATTCAGCAGTCTCTCGTTGGAGTCTGTTTTTGAAGCTTTTTTGTTGAAGGAAAGCCACTCTTAGGTCTGTAATCGAGTGACCAGAGAGATTCAAGTGTTCAACTGGTTTTTGAATGTTATAATTCTTGACATCTGATTTGTGTCCATTCATTCTTTTACGTAGAGACTGTCCAGTTTGGCCAATGTACATGGCAGAGGGGCATTGCTGGCACATGATGGCATATATCACATTGGTAGATGCGCAGGTGAATGATCTACAACCTATCCTGAAGGACGACCCATCACTCTCACAGATCTTGGGAGACAGGCCAGTCCTTGCTTACAGACAGCCCCCCAACCTGAAGCAAATACACATCAGCAACCACACACCACACAACAGAACCACTAACCCAGGAACCTATCCTTGCAACAAAGCCCGTTGCCAACTCTGTCCACATATCTATTCAGGGGATACCATCATAGGGCCTAATCACATCAGCCACACTATCAGAGACTCGTTCACCTGCGCATCTACCAATGTGATATATGCCATCATGTGCCAGCAATGCCCCTCTGCCATGTACATTGGTCAAATTGGACAGTCTCTACATAAAAGAATGAATGGACACAAATCAGACGTCAAGAATTATAACATTCAAAAACCAGTCGGAGAACACTTCAATCTCTCCGGTCACTCGATTACAGACCTAAGAGTGGCTATCCTTCAACAAAAAAGCTTCAAAAACAGACTCCAAGGAGAGACTGCTGAATTGGAATTAATTTGCAAACTGGATACAATTAACTTAGGCTTGAATAGAGACTGGGAATGGATGAGTCATTACACAAAGTAAAACTATTTCCCCATGCTATTTCTCCCCCCCACCCCACTCCCCACTGTTCCTCAGATACTCTTGTTAACTGCTGGAAATAGCCTACCTTGCTTGTCACCATGAAAGGTTTTCCTCCTCCCCCCCCCTGCTGCTGGTGATGGCTTATCTTAAGTGATCACTCTCCTTACAGTGTGTATGATAAACCCATTGTTTCATGTTCTCTGTGTGTGTATATCAATCTCCCCCCTGTATTTTCCACCAAATGCATCCGATGAAGTGAGCTGTAACTCACGAAAGCTTATGCTCAAATAAATGTTAGTCTCTACGGTGCCACAAGTCCTCCTTTTCTTTTTGCGAATACAGACTAACACGGCTGCTACTCTGATACATATAGTGGCTCACTGATACCAGATTGCCAAGACACCATGTAAATGTCCTCTTGTGGACATTATATGATGTCACCATTATTCCAAAATGGTTGTTTGGTATACACTTATTTTGGAGGAGAGCTCTAGCATGCCTGTATGGCTGGTTTGGTCACCGAGTCCTAACTCAGTGATTTATTAATCATTAGTGGCAACAGTTCCTATGAAATGTTATGCCATGTAGTGTTGCAGGAAACCTCTCTATCATGGTGGCTGCTTACTGCCTCCTAAGCACCCCATCATGGCCAAGTGTGCTATTGCAGCCCCCACCCCAGTTTTCTCCTTGACAGCATGCCTTAAACTCTACAGTCCCCAGCTGGGATCCAGTTTAATCTTTGGAATGTTTTATTCAGTCCTCCAGTACACATTGGCCCTTCAGGCCACAACTCCAGTTCAGTGTCTCTCTCCCCTTGGTTAAGGGGGTTCCCAGCCCTGTTTCCTAGAGCTGGCTCACAGTTCTCTGCAGGAGCCAGTCTTGCTCTCTGAGCTCCTTCAGCCACTTACAGGCTTTTTCAGACTTCTGTCTTCTGAGCATCCCCCAGCTCACTGTCATGCCTGTTGGCTCCAGCAGTCTCAGCTACTTCACTCACACACATAGTTCCTGCTGCATTTTAAGTTGAAATCATCCGATTCTTCTCAGATGAGCCTCATCTTTAGAGCCCTGCAAATCTGCGAATATCGCTTTATCCCTGTGGACCATGTTTGTGGACTGGATGCAGATACAAATTTTGTATCCACGCAGGCTCTACTCGTGTTGTAATCAGCACTGGTTTAACCCCAGGCTCTCCAGCCCAAAGGCAAGCCAGCCTGTTACATATTCCAACCTCCACACCACCAAAAAACCAAACCCAGATGCCCTGTGCAGTCTTCCACTAGCTCAAGGAGGAGTAGTGCTGAGGTCATTCTTCATCTGATGTCTACTGGATGACAGGATCTGACCCATCTAAGTAAGCCAGCCAACTGTCCACCTTTTTTTGTTCTTTAAGAGCTATATAAACTTCCAGTGTTGGGAAATAATGCTTTTCCCTTTTGAGAGAGTAGCTAATGCTTAAACAGCCATGTGTAGCTCCTCTCTCAGTGAAGGGAGGATCATATTACAATTAAATTTACCATTTTTAAAAGCAAACATTAACTTTTAACGGGCATTTACTGAAGGTTGCACAAAGGAAATAAATTATAGAATTACTGAAGTACAACATAGCAATTTTTAATGTGTATATCTTCAATAAGCCAATGATGAAAAGCTACTAACATGATTAGAGAAGTTCTAGCTGTATACCTGCTATGGGGGAGGGATAATCTCAAATTTGATCAGTTTTCCAAGTACTACAGATTAAGTAATGTAAACCATGTCTGTTACATGTGTAAACTTGAAATAGAAAGTATATCCACCAGTGTCTTAGCTGAAAAACAGAGAAAATAGGTGAACACTATAAAGCCACTGGTGAGCACTCCCTCAACTTTTAGACAAAGTCAAATCAACCTCCATTATTTAACAAGGAAGTTCTTAGACCTCTTTATTTTGAGGCAAACTGCCTTAAGGCACATGCTGTGAGAATACTTGGAAAAGTCAGTTTGACTAAGGATGTTTAGGGGCAGAAATTAGATGTAGATTAAAAACTCTTAATAGAATCCTAGAATAACAGGGTTGGAAGGGACCTCAGAAGGTCATCTTGTCAAGCCTCCTGCTCAAAGCAGGACCAATCCCCAACTAAATCATCCCAGCCAAGGCTTTGTCAAGCCTGACCTTAAAAACTTCAAAGGAAGGAGATTCCACCACCTCCTTAGGTAATGTATTCCAATGCTTCATCATCCTCCTAGTGAAAAATTTTCCTAATATCCAACCTAAACCCCCCCACTGCAACTTGAGACCATTACTCCTCGTTCTGTCATCTGCTACCACTGAGAACAGTCTAGATCCATCCTCTTTGGAACCCCCTTTCACGTAGTTGAAAGCAGCTATCAAATCCCCCCTCATTCTTCTCTTCTGCAGACTAAACAATCCCAGTTTCCCTCAGCCTCTCCTCATAAGTCATGTGTTCCAGCCCCCTAATCATTTTGTTGCCCTCCACTGGATTCTTTCCAATTTTTCCACATCCTTCTTGTAGTGTGGGGCCCAAAACTGGACACAGTACTCCAGATGAGGCCTCACCAATGTCAAATAAAGGACAACGATCACATCCCTCGATCAGCTGGCAATGCCCCTACTTATACAGCCCAAAATACTGTTAGCCGTCTTGGCAACAAGGGCACACTGTTGACTCATATCCAGCTTCTCGTCAACTGTAACCCCTAGATCCTTTTCTGCAGAACTGCTGCCTAGCCACTCAGTCCCTAGTCTGTAGCAGTGCATGGGATTCTTCCATCCTAAGTGTAGGACTCTGCACTTGTCCTTGTTGAACCTCATCAACAGATTTCTTTTGGCCCAATCCTCTCATTTGTCTAGGTCCATCTGTATCTATCCCCACCCTCCAGGGTATCTACCACTCCTCCCAGTTTAGTGTCATCTGCAAAGTTGCTGAGGGTGCAGTCCATGCCATCCTCCAGATCATTAATGATCTGCTCCATGATTTTTCCAGGAACTGAGGTGAGGCTGACTGGCCAAGTTGGAAACAAGCTAAAATTAGCATACCTGATGGTTCAGTTTTTGGACCAAGGGGGTTGTAGTAATTTGAGGATACTGCAAGTGAGATTTCAAGTTTGCAAAAGACACAACAAGTGGAGGCAGACCAAATGAGAAACAATGCACGTGAATTTTGATTATTTAGACTGGGTCAGCATGGTATGGCAATGCAAATGTGGAATGATGTAAAACAGCCTGGTTTCTTGCTTCTAGTCTAATGGAGAAAAGTTCTAAATTGAGCTAAAGAGCACACTGAAAAGAAATGGCGAGGGAGTCAGGATGTTTGTACATGGTGATGGGGTAACTGATATTCACCCATAGCTGCAGAAAAAAGGGGAAAATTGAATACGTTGTATTTAGGAGAGAACATACAAAACAAGTGGTGGTATTACCTAAAGAACTAGCTAAGCCTTCTGGAATAGCATGAAGTACTAGTCTCTCTTTACCCAGGGTCAGATATTATTCCCTTAAAGCAGTGGTTCTCAAACTTTTTTTTTTATGGACCACTTGAAAATTGCTGAGGGTCTTGGCGGACCACTTAATGATCTTTCCAAATGTTGTTTGTACCACTAGCTAACTATTGTAAAGTGCTTTGGATAAAAGCACTATATTAAAAAAAACTCTTAATAATCGTGTTTTGGTTCTACAAATAAAAGCACACAACTCGTATTTTAATATCTGTAGTCTTACCTTTCTAATGCGATGGATGTGCTCTCTCTCCTCTGCCACAGCAGCCCCTGAGCTGGAGCTGGGAAAGGGGTGGGGGTCTTTCCCCCGCCGCAGCAGCCCCCGAGCTGGAGCTGGGAAGGAAGGCCATCTCTCACCGGCAGCTGCAGTCCTGGAGCTGGGGAAAGTTGCCTCTTTCTCTAGCCTCCGCAGCCCTGAATGTCCCAAATCGCGCCCTCCCCCCCCCCCCCCCGCCATCCTCTTCTCACCCCACTGCCCCCTCCAACCTACCCCTTATTTCCCCCCTCAGGTCACCACCTCACCTTACATGTGTGTCTTTTCTCCAGGGTCCAGGCACCTAAGTAGTGGAGCCACGCCTGCGTGGCTGCACTAATTATGTTGGTGATCCTTCTTGTCGCGTGTGTGGGCACCCATCCGCGCACCTTAGAGGGAACTATCCGTGGACCACCTGAATGGAGCTCAGTTTGAGAACCTCTGCTTTAGAGCATAGAAGTGAACAAGAATACCACTGTCTATAGAGATTCAAGTATTAAGGTTTATCTTCCAAATGACAGGCTTCATAAAATCAATACTGCTCAGTCTTTCTACTGATACACCCCTCCTCACCTAATAAAGGTTTAAAAGCTCGGGGGCTGCTGCGGCGGGGGAGAGAGGGCACATCCATCGCATTAGAAAGGTAAGACTACTGATATTAAAAGTAAATTGAGATACTGGAAAAAACTTAAATATGATATAGCGCCATACATAACCTGGTCATTTTTCTTTTAACAAAACTGAAAATGCCTATAAGGGGATAAGAGCCAGTAGCAGTGTGGCTTGTTGTATAGTCTGTCAAAAGGAACAAATTGTTGTAGCATGCATTTAGATTAGCATTGCCTTCCATCAGTTATTGTAAGAATCCCTCCCTGCTCCTCCCACCCTAGTCCACCAATTAGAATGTTCCATCACTGTGGGGTTTACGTTAGTTGTGTAGATTTAAAATGCTGCAGGGGTTGTAATTTATTAAATTTGGAGGCAAGAGTGAACACTGTGTTACTTAATACCTGGAAATTCAGGCTCCAGGACACACAGTTAGTTTGTTATATTCTGGTTACCATGGGGGGTGATGTGCCAATGGTATAGTGGAAGCAAGGTGGTATCTTGTGTAGCTGATGTTACTGTGTTCTTATCGTGATATACCATTTTTCTTTCCTTTATTCAGGTAGTGACTAAGACATTTCATGGAGCAGGTCTGGTTGTGCCTGTAGATAAAAATGATGTTGGATACAGAGAGCTCCCTGAAACAAATGGTAAACTTTTTTTTTTAGTTATATATATATATATATATATATATGTTTTTAAAAGCATCCTTGTTCAGATTCTTCTTCTGTTTTAGTCAAGTTGCCCTCAAATACTTTTGCTGGCTGATGCAAAATCTAGACTGCATTTAGTCTAGGTAAGAGTATTAACAATATTGTGCGGAACAGAAAACAGCTGATCTTTTATTGTCATAACACTTGAATATGTAATTTTGGTTTGCATCAACATTTTGTTTTAATTGGATGAAAACCACAATCCAGTGAAATACTGAAAACTATCCTGAAACAAGCAATTGAAGCTGATTGCATTCTAAACATATTGCTGAGGAAACCGTTTACTTTTCATCTTATAATAAACAAGAGCAGGTTTAAGTGCCATAAGAGTTCACTCAACATGTATACTGAATCTTCAGGAGGCAGCACCTTGCAGTATTGCTCTAACTTCTGAGAATAACTGAAGTACCACTGTTCCAGAGTCAGTAGTTCTCAGCTGGTTCCACCTACAACTTCAAAACCACAGACGCTTTTCCTATAACCCCATATTCTAGGATTCATTGTGCTGCTTGAGTGAAAAAGATCATTTTGCTTCCTATGGCCGAAGTTGGTACATACTAATTCAGATGCAGTGAATGAGTTTACATTTTAAATAACATCAGTGTGGAATATACTTTTCTTTTTCTTTATTAATACAGCTAATCTTAAAAGAATTTGTAAGGCCATTGTGGATGCTCCTAGCGATGACCAGAGACTGAAAGCCTTTGCGCCCATTCAGGAAATGATCACTTTTGTTCAGTTTGCTAATGATGAATGTGATTATGGAATGGGGTATGAACTGGGAATGGACCTCTTTTGCTATGGGTCACATGTAAGTACTAAAACATACACTTAAAGTTGTGTTTAGGGGTAGAACAGGAATTAATTTGGGGGGCTTTATTCTTGCCAAAAACCCTCAAGTTGACATTGGTTGCTATGTTACAAAACAAAGATACAATAGGCCCTCAGTTTGTAGTTGCCTAATGGCTTATTCATATTCAATGAGGCCATCTGGTGTTTAAAGTTGCTTGAAAGAGTGTTCTTTCTGTCCAATATCACTAACTTAAACGTAGTACGTACGACTTGGCAATATATAAAGTCATTGGCCAGTTAGGCATCTAAAGATGCAGATAGGTGGGATTTACAAAAGCGCCTATATCTTTAGGCACCTGAATGTCTTTGTAAATCTAGCCCCTTATTAACATCAAAATTAATATCTCTTCTAAATTTGACTTTTTTCTAGCCCTAAGGCAGTGGTACCCACATTTGTTTGTGTGTCACACCCCCTTACCAGTAATGGAATTGGGGATGGGGGAGGAGCTGGGGCAAAAGGCGGAGCTGGCCTGGGGATGGAGAAGGAATGAGGGTAGAGCTGTGCTGGGGCCAGAGCTGGGTTGGGGGGAACTCCCTCCCTGCCCCCATGGAGGCTGGCCCTGCTATGCACCTTTTTCTCTCCCTCTTCCCCCCCCAGGGGGGCATGCCCCACAGTTTAGGGACCACTGCCCTAAGGGCTAGACTCTTATTAAAAAAAAAAATTCTTTTTTCTGCATAATCTGCTATCTATTTCATAGACGGGCACTGAGAATTAGTAATAAGTCAAAAATTAAACTTCAGAAGAAAGAAGCTTCAGCTTAGGTATAAGCATGAAAGGGTGATGCAGGACACACCTGGTTTTATTAACCACAACCTATTTTGCCTACCAGATAGAATTTTCCTTAATAAAATGCAGAAAGCTACAGTTTAAGGGAAACTACCCAGTTCCATTTTACTTCCAAGATACAAGCTTTGTAAAATACAGTGCTACAAACTAAGCTCAGAAGTTGTCCAGTTTAAAAGCTTCCTATTAGATTTTTTTTTTTTTTTTTTTAAAAACCATCTGCTGCAGTGGGAATTTTTGCATCCAAATACTGATGGTACTGTGCTAATTGATTTGAAAGAAGTGAAAGTTACTAGTCTGTGCTTGCTCCAGAGAGATGCAGCAGTTAAACATCAATTGTAGGGGGAAAACAAAGTATTAAACATATTAAATCAAATAGCATTCTGACACTTTTTGACACCTAAATTTAACAAAATAACTTGACAATGTAGCATATGTGAACCCCGAGCGTGTTCATCCTTTTAATCTGCAGTTCATTTGAGCCAGTCCAGGTGAAACAGTACAGCCACAGCAGGTTTTTTTTTTTTTTTTATACAATATCTGGAAGGAGCAATAGCGTGCAAGTCACCTCAACCAAGCTAGGGTGCAAAATAAAAACCCATGCACTACTTGGTATCTGATAAGACACCGAAAGCACTAGAGCCATTCAAAATACATATTCGTTTCCCAGACTCTGAAATGCTAAACTGATTTAGTATTGAGAGAAAACTCCACTTTCTACTATTTTATAAGGACTGATATTGCAGAACCTCATTCTCTCACTTGTGAAACAAATTTGTTAGGAGTGGTCCGAGAAATTTGAATGAAAGACTTTCTCCCCCCCACTTCCCCCCCTTTCTATGTAAAGGACACTTTCCAGTTCAAACCTCAGTGATTATATGAGACCTTGGCTTTAACTATTGAATGTCTCTACATGGTTGTAAACGTTTTCACTTACCCTGTACCCAGTTATTCAAATATTATGTCCCTAGTTTCTAGTAGCTGTCACTATATTTTATCAAGAGACACCAACACTGAACTCTCCATCCAGGGCTAATTAACATTGTTTTCTTGAAAATATATTTTCATTACTACTAAGACAAAGTCAGGTATCTTTGTAACCAGTGCATGTTTACATACATATTTTAGTACAGTACTTCATACATTAATTGTAAAACAGCTAATTGCTGTTGCTGCAGCCTTTACTGGACTCAACAATTTTGTCTTCAGCTATATGCAATGGCAACAATTTTACTGGTACAAGGTGGGCAACTGTGTTTTAGTCAGGTAGTGTAGCACTTGCACATTACTTGCATAAACTGAGTAATAAATTGCTACTTTAGTTAGATATTCGTGATTTGTAAGTATTTCATAACTTGCAATATCTCTTGGAGGTGAGGGAAGGAAAGAAACTAACCAAAAAAACACCTTCCAGGCTAGTATACTAGTTAACATGTCTTGAAAGACTAGTGCAGTTCTGCTACAGAATGACATTAGCTTGACTTTTAGATTTTGCATATACTTACACAGGTATTAACAGTGTTCTAGCAGAGAAACAGGAGCTGAGTTGTCATAGGAATTTTTGTCTCTCTATATTGTTAGATATACTTGCTGACAGGTATTTTGAAATAAATTACCAAAATAATTGAAACTGGCATGATTATATAGTGTGTTGTATGCAGAATTTTTAACTTTTTAAGGCAGAATGCCCCCAGGAGTAAATTGTGTTTGAATTTGCTTTGTCCTTGCCAATGGGAAATATCTATTCTTAATATAGATGTGACACAACAAGTGCTACTAAGTACAAACTCAGATACTCCCTTTACTAGAGTGAAGTTACAACTGGATGGCCAGAAATAACAATGCTTGTATACAATAGTGTGAAAAGCCATAGTTTGGATTTTGCCATTTAAATTATCCTCATGTACTTTAAACGGAGGTGGGGGTAGATGGGAGCAACCTTATCTGTAGTTCCTTAGCTTCTATTAAATCCTGCCAGATGCAGAGGAAAGGTAGATGGCTCTCATTGTGTATGATAATGTTAATAGTTCTTGAAGATGATAAATTAGGGTCTGTGTTCGTAGTCAGAGATGATTTGCTGTTAGGTCTGCCAAACTACTCACTTACTTTCCCCCCCATCATTTGCAGTATTTTCACAAGGTTGTTGGTCAGCTGTTACCTCTTGCATACAACCTGTTGAGGAGGAACCTCTTTGCTGAAATTGTTGAATCACATTTAGCAAACAGAAGTGAAGAGAACGTGGACCAACTAGCGGCATGATCCAAAGAGAAGAGGGCTTAAGTATAATAAAGTTTCAAGTATTAGTGATGTTAAATTTTTTTGGCATCAAACTGATGTAGGGGTTTTTCAATAGTAATATAAAGTAATGTTGGTGTGGAGTAAATAAAATTTTTTTAAAATAAACTAGGCTAGCTTTCTTTATGTATCCAAAGTTAGAAATACTGTTCTCTGTGCCAGAGGGAGAACAGCAGTTCCTAAACTTCACTCAAGCTTGTGCCATGCTATGGGGAGCAAAAAAGGTACCTGTATCCAACCTAACTTGCCCATTAGATGGTGGTATAATGTACATCTCCTAATAGGGGGGCTGTTTTCCATCATGTAACAAATGTTTTAATCCTTTCTTTCAAAACAATCTTGAATGTTTTGTGATGTTCTAAACACTATCTACAGCTTGTAACAAATTTTTTTTGCTACACTTAGTATTCATTGATTACCACCATCAGTAAGGGAGTTGAGTTTGTCCACTCAGTAGCAGGGTCATGCTATCCAAGAAGGAGCTACTGCTGTAAGTTTGTGTACAGAAGCAATTTGATTCTTCAGTCTGTGCAAAATTCCAGTATGAATGGACAGTTGCCCCAGTTACTGCATAGCCCAGGAAACAGCAAAGATCCAGACCCTTTCCCACCTTTGATGTCTGAACGTCCCCCCATGTTGTCATTGATCCCTGGTTTCATCTGCTTCGCTCCTCCTTCATCTGAGGATGGTTTTACGAAACAGACTCAGGGGAGAGCTATTGAGGATTTGCCATGGCACTGAGGTGGCTGTTGTTGCCTCTTCTGAGCTCAGCACCCTTACTGCCCTAAAGTTAGGAAAACTTTAAGATGGTGACTCACTAAAGGGGTAGGTTAGCTGGCACTCAGTTAAGAAAGCTTGCTTTCTGATGGACTTGTCACGGCGTGAGGGAGGAGTGGTTTCCCCTTGTAGAGCGGTGCCTGCTGTAAGCCTGACTCTGCCCTGGTGACACTCAGCAGGGAAGGTGCTGAACTGACTAACTCCATCTTGTGAAACTCATTTTAGTAGCAAGACTTAGTGCTATTTTATTTTGCACCTTTTCTCCTCCTGCATAAAGTCAGAGACATTCATCCAGTATCTAGTGTTGAACTATCCATTTCAACAGAAATTCTGTTACTGATGATTTAGAACACTATTTCTCAAATACAGTCACCAAGGGGTTTCCCTGCCTCTGGTTGGTGGGCGGGGGGGGAAAGCATCATCCCCTCCCTTCCTCGCTGTTGCTCCTGCTTGCACATCTCTCTGGAGGCACAACACTTAAGGAGCAAGGTGAGGAGTAAGGAGGTGAGCAGTGAGCCAGCAGCAGGGCTGGCTGTGAGTGAGGAGGTGAGTGGTGGGAGAGCCCTGGCAGCTGAGTAAGGAAGTAAGCAGCAAGATGAGGTGGGCAGGAGAGGGTCCCTGGCAGAGGAGTAAGGCGGCAGGCAATGTTGGGGGTCTGGCTGCAAGCAGGGGAGTGAGGTGGTGAGCCCCCCAGCAAGCAAGAGTTACCCTGCTGCCTGCCATTAGATCTGTGGCAGGGGAGTGAGGAGACAAATGAGCAGCAGTGGAGGGACCCAGGAGACAGGCAGGGAATGAGGGGGTGAGGGGCAAGCAGATGGGCAGAGCCCCTCTTTGGGGAGGCTAGCCCCCACCTCCACTCCCCCCCAGCAGCCAGAGCCCTGAGATCCCCTGCATCTGGAGCCACAAGCCCCCTGCCCAGAGTGCTACCACCCACCCCCCAATCCAGAGGAGCCACAGGCCTCCCTTGCTTAGACCCAAGCCACCCAGATGTTTTTCATTATCTGAACTTCTATTAGGTCAAAGCATTTTTAAATTTACTTCAGAACTGTTATACACAGACAACCCTTTTTACCAAAAAAGCAAAATAAAAAATAAAGACAAGAACATGCAAAGCACCTTCTTTGTGTTTATATGCTGTTAGATCCAGTCAAGAATAGAGATAACTGTGCATGATTTTTGAGTCTGTAAAAAAAAAAAACCCTCATACATAAATTACAATGATTTGTATGTATACATGTGCATATTACTTTACCTTTAAGAAAAATATCAGTGGAAAGAGAGTGGGTGGCCACACTCTGAAGCCACCAAAAAATTTATTGCGAGAACCTCTGCTTTAGAACCAACATTTTTACAATTCTAAGGAATTGTATTTCAGTAATATTTATTTTCCTTTGAAATATCCAAGGCAAATGTCTAGCCCTTTCTTCTGTGAAATACATAGCTCCACCCACTCATTTCTTCCACAACCCTGTGATCGGCTAACAGCACATGCACGATATGGTTACTACATTACAAATTCAAGGTGGACTTTTCCCAGTAATTGGACTAGGTAACCCTAGAGAGAGACAGGTACCAATCAGTGATGAGCTGCCAGAAGCTGAAGAACCGGTTCCTTTAGTCGCTCCGTGCCTTTGGTGGCAATTTGGCAGCACATCCTTCTCTCGCTCTGGGTCTTCGGCAGCACTGAAGGACCCGCCGCCGAAGACCTGCCAGGCTGCTGGGTGAGTAAAAATTCTTCAGGAGAGCCTCCCCAGCCGAGAGCTCACGCAGAACGGGAGCTCAGGCGGGATGGCCACCGCTTTAAAAAGCGGTTCTAAACCCGCTTCAAAATTTAACAACCCGTTCACGTGAACTGGTGCGAACCGGCTCCAGCTCATCACTGGTACTAATCTAGCAATCAGAGCCACTTCTGTGGATCCTCACTTAATTGACTCTGCATGTGCACAAATGTGATTAGAATTCTTCTAAACTGATGCTTATATGGTAGCGTTCCACTACTGTGAATAAGCTGAAACCTTTTAAAAACGAACAAAAGTACAAGAATAATTATTTGCTTGAATCTCCAGTATTTGGCCATGGCAACAGAGAAAGCACAAGTTTACCAGTAAACTCTATTTCATACACACTGCTGGGGTCAATGCTGAAGCCACACTACAACTTTAGTAAAGAAGTAGACCTAGTTTTCCAAAACCTATTATAATGCTCTAATTAGTTAAGTTAGAGAATTAACTTAACTACCTTGTCATTTTCAAATAAGCTTTGACAAAAGATCAGTCACATTTCAGATTATTGCAATGGATACTTGGAATCTTTCTCCAGTTTATATATTTTCCCCAATTTAAAATCTCACAAGCAAATGCTATTTCTACAAGTCTATTCTGAACTCTGTGCCATCACAGGGTGTATGAAGGCTCTGACAGTGCCACCTTACTGCATTAAACAAAGACTGACAACTCTTCTGAAAAAAAAAAAATCTTTTGTTTTTACATAATTTTGTTTCCTCTTTTAGAAACATTATTTAAGGCATTCATTCATTATGCTCTGCTCAGCTGCCACCAGCTTCCCGTCTGCATGTTCAGATAGCCCTAATGTAATTTATGTAAGGAATAGTCTCCTCTCTAGAAGTGGTAATTCTTCAAAAACAGACTCCAATGAGAAACAGCTGAATTGGAATTAATTTGAAAACTGGGCACCATTACATTAGGCTTGAATAAAGACTGGGAGTGGATGTGTCGTTACACAAAGTAAAAGTATTTCCCCACATTGATTCCCCCCACCCCCCACTGGTCCTCACACGTTCTTGTCAACTGCTGGAAATGGCCCACCTTGATCATCACTACAAAAAAACATTTTTTGTTTTTTTTCTTCTCTCCTGCTGGTAATAGCTCACCTTACCTGATCAGTCTTGTTACAGTGTGTATGGTAACACCTATTGTTTCATGTTCTTTGTGTATATAAAATCTCCCCACTGTATTTTCCACTGCATGCATCCAATGAAGTGAACCGATAAGCTCACGAAAGCTTATGCTCAAATAAATTTGTTAGTCTCTAAGGTGCCACAAGTAGTACTCCTCTCTCTCATGGTAACTAATTGACATTTCACTTGAACTGTACTGCATGTGTCCCACTAGATTTCTCTCCTTTGAAAAAGTCAAAACACAGGAAAGAGCGATCATCAAATTTCAATAGCTTTTAATTTTGCTTTAGTAGGAAGGGTCTATGAAACGTGTAGCATATCATCTTTTTTCTGGGCAAGGTGGAATAGCACTAAAATCACTGAGGGACATTACAAGATATCAGCGTACTTATGTACTTGGCCACAAATACACTGTGTGCAGCTAACCTGGTCTGCTGTTTTGCATTCACTTTAGGGTGCACTAACTATTATACTGTTAAATTACAGTTATAACAAACAAACTAACTGCACCTTCTTACTCAACGGACCTACTCTCCATAGAGAGTCAGTGTCATACAACGACTTGTGACTAAAATAAGTTTGTACTCTTCTTACCTGTGTCAAGCCAATGCAGCTATGAGGGAGTGAGCAGGATCCTATACCACATCATTGATAGAATCTGTAATTAGAAAATTACTTATTACCATGATAATGTGCAAGCCAGCAAAAGCATCTCAACTTTCAGATTGCAAGATGAGTTTTCTGCACTAGGAAATGTAAACTGCTTCTTTCCTAAAAGTGAGAGAATTTTATATAGAAATGATTAAGAATGAACATAGATCATCAGTTTTTTATGGTCACTTGTCAATATATAAATATTTTAAATATTCATGTGTATGCAAATGTTCAGGGCTTCTGCAAGGGGTCAGAATTGTTCATTTTGTGCACACACAGTAGATGTAAGACTTTGACTGACTTTTCAGAAAGGTACATTTCAGGCTCCAATTCTGGAAGAGATTTACTCAGATGCTTAACTTTACATGCTGTTCAGTGGGACTACACAGTGTGTAAAATTAAGCATGTGCTTAAGTCCTTGCAGGAGTGGGCCTTAATATACATTTTCCTGTTTTCTTTATGGTAAAATTCATTAATAGCCCTAAATGTTTGCTCTACAATAAGTATATTGACAAAAGCTTTGCTCTCAAGAGGAATAAGAAACCTTCTATAAAGTTGAACTGATAAATTAAAATTTGAAGAGAAATAATAGTTGGTTAGCATGGCTGAATAGCAGATGCCCCCGTTTCCGCCACATGAGGAATACTGTAACTAATGTGTTTTAAAAGTGAAGTATTGAAGCTGCAGTTATTTAAATACTGAATTGTGGTTTTAAGCTATCAGTTAAAATTAGATGGTTGCATAGTAAAGAAACAATCAGGAACTAAAACATTCTACCACTTAAAGCAAAAATTACTTTTTAAAAATGGAAATTTTCAAGAAAATCCATTCGTATTGAATTGTTTGCTAGCTGAATCATAAGCAATTGCAAAGCTGCAACAAGCTCAGATGAACTGTGCTGCTGAAATCTTATTTTTGTGGCCTTTTTGTTTACGAAATAGTTGATGTTTGTCTACAGGTAAAATTGCTTGCTGCTAATTTTCCTTTGGTGCACAGGTAGACTCCCTACATGGCCCGTGAATTTCAGAGGGGAAAAGCAATGTGAATATATTTGATAAACATTAATAAAAGTCAAACGAAAAATGATCATACATAAATTTTTAATATGTTTATGATTGAATCATCACAGTAATCAGTTTTTACTGTAATGATCTGCAACTCTACCACACTATTATAAATAAAAACATTAAGATCAATATTAAATACAGCTCTAAGCAACATCACAGATTAACAAACTATGCATTCTTCATGAACCAGTAACTGAACAGTTTAAAAACAAAAAGATGCTGACACCCTCACCCCATCTACCACATCTGCTCAAATTAGTAACTATAAGGCGGCGCTGGAAATTTTACATTAGAAAACAAACCATTTTGTTGAACAGCACAGAAACACTTAGTCTGTATCAGAATTTCTAACGGAGGATGACGAGGTAAGAATGTCAAGTATCAATGAAGAAAGCGCAGCAGGTAAGAAGAGTGAACAGAGGTGCAGAAGATCAGCACAATATAAATGTTGTACTTGGATCTACACTTAAAACAAAAAGATACAGTGGGGCATGAACTGTATTGTTTCATTTCATGCAGTGTGAAATCGGAACTAGGACTGAATTTATACAGTACACATACGGGTGCGTCTTATCATAAAGGTAGCAGCAGGGGTGGGAGTGGGGTTTCAAAGCGATTAGAAAACTTGGGGATTTGGTTTGGGTTTTTTTTTTTTTTTTTTTTTTAATAAAAGCATGTTATGTTTATATCCTTCAGCTACAAGAAAGACCAACAAGTTTTAGCTGGATGATGAAAGGCGGGCATCTTAGGCAATCTTCTGAACTGCCTCCTCCCACAGGGAAGCCAAATGCTGCGCTGAGATCAGCTGATATCAGGACTAGCCTGAGAAAACTAGGACACGGCCTCAGGCTCACGTAAATGGTTCGACAGCGGCAATACTGCATAATTTGCCCCATTACATATTTGCTTCAATTAGAAAATTAAAAGTTAGTTAGTTGCAAAACTGCAGTTTTAATAGTAGCCTGGTTCCAAACCAACTTTTTCAAAGGGGCTGACCATAATGAGCACAATAAGCACTGCAGAAAAGTATTCTGTTTTCTACTGGGACCAGAGGTCAGAGACAGCAGAATTTAAACATTTAGTAGCTTTATATTCAGTCCTGATTCAGAGAAGCATGTAAACACATGCATTACTTTTAAGCATGTTATTAATCCTATAGGCTTCAGTGCTAAAATTAAGCACTTTAGTGCTTTTCTGAATCAGTGCCCTCAAGGCAAGAAGTGCTAAAAGTAGCTAAGATTGATAGAATTTTTTTAGAATTATTTCATAGTTTTAGGGGAATATTAACATTAGGAGGTCATTGTCTCTAATTTCAAGTTATAAGTGTAATGAACATACCAAGACATGAATTTAATCTACCCACCAGATTTTAACCACCCCATCCCTACTTTATAGTTTTCCTTTTTGGGAGAATACTTTCTTGGGACGTTGCCTTTTCTTTGTTGTGTGGTATTTTTTTTTAAACCTGATAGATGAACATGTTCAGCTAATAATTAAGATTGGTTTTCTGAAAAGAAAAAAGAAAAAAAAATTATGTTCTGAATCTGTCAGCCTGCGAAAGTGTACATTGCTGCTGGAGTTTAAAACCCACTCAACATTTCAAGCAAGTTTTTGTTTTCTTTTCTAAAAGGCTACATTTCAAGATTCTTAAACAAAAGTCAGTCACAATAGGTCTAACAATTAATTATTTCTAAAACCCTGCAGTGTTTAAAACGAGTATTTGTAGTTTTATTTTGTTTTGTAATAATAAACAAATGGACACCTCAAGGTTATGGCAGTGAAAGTGAGGCTTGAAAATGCTATTATGCGCATGTTGGATCATAAAGAAATCATTACTTTTTTTACACCCTTCATCAAGTAAACTTCTTCCCAACCCTCCATTATGTGTAGAGGATTTTGAATTACTCTATAAAAATCAATGGAAAGGTAGAATTAGTTATGTAAGATACTAATTGATTTGTATTTAATATATTTTAATCCATAAAAATATAAATAAAGAATGGTAAAATTTCAAGAAAAAAATATACATTTAGTGCAAGTTATGAATTACATTTCTTTCTTCAGTGTCAGCAGTGGAACATCTTTTTGTGGAAAAAGAAAACTAGAGATGATTAATTCTAATTTAATGTAAAAAATATGTCCAGTGTTTCTGCATGCAATTACCATCAGATGGTACCGAATTGTTCCTGTTCTTATTTATCAGCGTAGCAGTACTTTTTCCTTATACTGCACAACATTGGTATATGTCAGTGTTTTCAATAATACAAAAATTGCATAAGACCAGGTCACATTATTGATATATTCTGCAGCAAAACTTCTTCCTAGAAACTCAAGTTTAATCTATTTTTAATTTTTCTGAAATCACAGCACTTAAGGCTGCAAAATTCACACATGCTTCATACAAGGTATTACCTGTTCAATCTGCTTTTTCTGAAGCAGATCCATACTGCCCCAAGCATTTCACGATGTACAAACTACACGTTTAATGGCACACAAAAACTCCCTTCTTGTGATCAAACCTTGGTAAGTCACACAGTACATCTCAATATGAGAAACTACTGCTTCAGAAGGGCACACCAATTTTAAAGAGGCTTTGTTACGGCTCAGGAGAGAGAGAGAGAAATAAAAGCTCTTCTGGAATGTAGAAAGGTGATGTGTAATAACTATGTATTTCATGAGTTAACACAACAGTTTTCAATGGTAAAAAGGGCAAGACCTTGCAGTCTTCAAAAGATGGCTCAATTCAAGTGATCCCTCTGGAAACAGGGACGAACAATGCATCTCTTCAATGCTAGGCTAGGGATTGGAGAATTATGTCTTCTGACCCAGCTTTTGTACTGCACTATCATGGCAGATCTGTCATCATGGAACGCATCCAGTGCAGGATAGCAGAGGTTCACTCTCCCCATGTTACAGTGAGGAACATCTCTCTTCCTCCTCTCCAAACTCTCGCAGACCAACTCTTGAATGCCAGCAGCACTGTTATGCAAAAATCGAGCTCTCATTCCCAACCACAAAAGAATCCCTCAGGCTAAAGCATTGTACTGGTCAACAAATGAACCTCCTCTTCAGTTTCCTCTCTCTCCTCAGCTATGGGTTTCAGTTGAACATTATTGACGCGGGGTCTTGGTTTGCCGTCTGGGCCATATGACGGAGGATATCTTTTTTTGTTATAATGCCAAGGAGGCGCCTGAAAAGGATAAACAGAAAATGCCTATTACTCTACAAGAGAAAAGAACTCAATCTGTAGCCAAGTCCTTTTTGTTGACAGGAATAGAGCAAATAGCCTGATTTTCTTGTTTAAATGAAACATTTATGAATAAAAATATCAAGTAACCATCATTTTGTTAAAAGAGAGCAGCATGGAAGCACCAAATAGGATGGTCACTAAGCTGTAATCCATTTTTCATGATATGCAAGTAATGCAAGCAGAGTCCAAGCCCATTTATATTTAATTTTTGTTTGTTTCTACAAAATGAAATTTTGATTAACATATGCCAACAAAAAAGTAACAAAGAACAAAGAACGAAAGAGGTATGAATAGGAAGTGATATTGATCCCATTTCAAAAGGAAAATATGCTCCAAACTAGCCACCAAAAATCACAAATTGCTTGATGGCCAAAAACCTTGACACCAAATCAAACTTTTTTCAAAAATTAAATTTAGAGGATCTTTCCAGGCTAACATATTGGCTTAGTCTGGTATCTTCATATGAGCACAAACAGTTGAGAGCTGAATTTAAGCAAAATAATCAATAGATGTTCTGTTTTCAAGTTCAGAAAACTTGAAAAGTAAACTGATAAAGAAACTATTAATTTTAAAAGACTGTATAAATTTTAAAATTTAAATGTTGTGCTCTTATGAAAAGTTCTAACTAGCGATTAAAAATATAACTGTGTGTTATTTCAAAAAGAGTGAAGCTTCCCTAAAGGATAATATCACAGGAGAAGCAGAAAGCAGAAAGAATGAGCTGCTAATCTTGTTAATCTGTTAGTACTTTTTGTTTTGTTGTTTTAAAGGAGGCATGAAATACTTGTGAAATATTAAAATAAAATGTGAAAACAATTAACATGTTTTGCACATAAGCAGCTACATTTGGAGGGCAGGTTTAGTACAGATGCAACAACTGCAGAGCAACTAACGTCCAAATTAAGATAATTTCTAAATTATAACTAACGTTAGATCACAACATCTTAGTGTAATACTATATTTAGGTTAGGAAGCCACTAGTAAAAATATTAACAAGCCATTCAGCGGCTTAGGACATAACTAGACATCTTATGAAGGGACACTGATTGCTATAGATAACAGCAGCAAGACATACAGTGCATAACAAAAATAAATGACTGCTCTTTAGAAGCATGCAGACACATGGGGCATAGCAGAGAAAGGTCTAATGCTGCACTAAGTACAAATTATGTTCTGGTTTGGTTGTCAGAAAACTAAACAGATTTTTTTTGGCTTGATCAACTATTTAAAGCTGCCAAGATCGGACCAAGGAATATTTTAGTTTTAACACAAAAGCATCTTAATATGCATTAACAAAAAGAAAAAGGAAAAAGTTTCCAAGCTCAGCCTTTTCCTATCTGACATAATATAATCACTTGCCATCCCTTCAAGAACATCAAATAAAGTTTCTGATATTTGATCTCTATAACTTTCTTTTAATGTTGTGATTAAACAGCAAATTTTTAGGTGGTGTAGCAGTATGTCTGTATTAACAGCTTAGTTTTTACAAATGTTTTACATTAAAATCTCCTTAATACAAATTATTGTATTTGTTGCACAAGAAGATTTTTGTTGTTCAGCTGATGTCATTGTAAGAGAACACTGAACAGTTCACAAGTTTCATGCTTCCTGACTTCTAACATGTCTAATTAGGAGATCTGATATATCTAATCACCAAGGGTTCGACGTGCTGCTTTAGTTGCTCGAGATGCTCTAATATGTTCTTCTTTGTGATGATCCCCAAGACAATCCTGAAACAGATCATGTTATGCTAATAACTGTGTGAATCAAATGAAAAAAAAACTTCCAATCATAATGAGAAAGATTTAGAGTCGAGTAAAATGAAAAAACATGGACTGTAAGAATGCTAATAATGAAGCAGTTAAATGAAAAGTGATTTGAGAGTCAGTACCCTTTCACAGAAATTGTTAGCTCATTTTCTACATGGCACAAAAATGCATCTTTAAACTTAGAGTAATATATTCAAAATATTGAAAATGGATGGATGTAAGTTTACCATTATCACATTCACCTGCCTGAATATCTATATATCTAAAAATTATAAAAAAAATATTGGAACTGAAATTTAATTTAACTTCCTTCTTTCAGCAGTTACTTCTAAGCTTGTATAAACACTGGGAGCTAAAATTTTAGCCCGCCACAATAGATGACCAAGACTAAAATCAAACTATGGATTTTAGAAAGTCAAAGAAAGAGTGCCTTTAAGTTACCCAATATAGCAAAATCATTCTGAGCTGCAGCCCAGGCCATAGTGTGCCTAATTCTCCACTCACATCAATTTTTAACCAGGAGTGGCTCCACTTAATCAATACATTAGTGTAAATCAGTAAAGTGAAACCTACTCTCTATGTACTTCCCAATAGGCCTTAATTTACTATCACAACTATCAATTAATTCAAAACTTCCTAGTCCAAACTGTAACATGTTATTGTTGAACAAACTAGTTTTAATAAAATGGGAGGTTGCCTTTTGAGACCTTATTTGATTTATAGATTCTGTAACCAGTTTTGCCATAATTTAGAGTAAATTAGCCCTTTCTTTCTACCTGGCAGTTTGCTACTCCCATTACCCAAGGCATCACAAGCCAGGTTTAAAATTTGACCAGTAGTGAATACTGGAGCTCACAAAGTAACAAGTTTACAAGCTGAAGCAGGAGAACAAAAATGGTTATCGTTACAACGCAGCTGATTAATGAAGCATTCCACATTTTCCATTAATTTATGCTGAAAGCAACTGTTTAAAATTCATAATAGAGTTTGACTTTAATTTTGCGAGGTTAACCTTTCTTCATAATTAACAACTATACCAAAACAATTATTAGGTTCCTGTATTTGAGCTCTAAGCTGCAGTAGAAGCAACTTATAGTACTAAACAGTGCAACATAAAGATTCCTCACAGAAATTTTAGTATTGCAGATTTCTTTCCCCAAATTGGGTTCCAGGAATGTAATTAGACACATACACTGACTTAAAATTGATAGGGCATGAGTCCCTTGCCCTGAAGTAGAAAGGTTTTTAGGAAGCTATTTAAGTTTCAGAAAGTTCCCACTATTCTTTCAGTACATGCATGTGTTAAAGAACAAATTTGAAGCAAATGCATTTTAATCATGCTTCCAAGATGGTATCATCTGAATAATGCAATTTAAAAATAAATGTGTTATACTTTAATTCATAGCAGCAGTCTATCTGCCAACAACAAAACAAACAAACAAACCCTCCATCCAAATATTTTAGTTCTCTAGTTTATCCTCCCATAGTCATTCATGCTAAATATGAAATTAGTAAGGAATACTCTCCACTTCTTAGGTATCTTGTAAATGTATACTGAAGGGAAAGCATGACAACTGTGTCAGAGGTTGCTACATTTCATTATATTTCATATATTTCACACAGAAGGTATGTGAAAGCCAAGTGTTCAGTAAATGAGCAGTCCCTCAGAAAGAGGAGCAAGTTTAGTTTAGAAAGTAGGCAATTATAACAAGCCTTTAAACAATGCAAAAGGCAGAGTTTATTATTTATTTATTTAGCTGGCAGATCACGATAGGATGACAAGCCCTCGTAGTCCCACTCATATATACACTCTCATTCTTAAAATTATATTTTTGAAGTATGTTTTGAAAATCAGAAAACAAAAGCGGTTCTGGCTTGAACTTTTAGAACTAAGCAATAGCTACCTGGCTCCTAATATGCCAGAACCAAAGCTCTGAGGATATTTTAAACCACAGGCTTTTAATCTCCACTGCTGAAACATTTTCTCTTAGGAGTTTGAGACCCTTTTTTTCCATGCATTTGCAGACGACATATTGACAGCTGAAGCATTGAGCACAACGTGAACACAAAACTGAAAATCTGAGCCTCCTATTGTGCCTCACAGAAGACTGAATTTGTTCTAGACAAATTCTGCCTCTTGCACTGCAACTGAATTAACTGCGTGTGCAGAACTGAGGGCACTGACTGAGAGACTATTTAAAAAATGTGTCTACTAATGCCTGGTATGACAACGCTGTAATTAAAAATCCATGGCTGGCCCATGCCAGATGACTGGGGCTTGGGTTAAGTGGCTATCTAATTGCAATGTAGTCACTGGGGCTCTGGATGGAGTGCAGGACCCTGCAAGATGGGAGGGTCCCAGAGCTTGTGTTGCAGCCCGAGCCTGAATGTCTACACTGCAATTAAACAGCCCCTTATCCTGAGTCAGCTGGCCTGTCTAATTGCAGTGTAGACATACGCTTGGGGCGTGGGGAGGAGAAAAACCTGTAATGAAGGCGACAGAGCTCAGACCCTCAGTGGCTTATGGGTGTTGCCTTTATTTGCAGTGCCAGAGGGATGAGTTCTAATCCCATGGAAGCCCTGGTCCTGGGAAATATTCCAAGGCCTGTATTATGCAGGTGGTCAGACTAGATTATCCTAATGCTTCCTTTTTTGCCTTAAAATCTGAAAAAATATCCTATAACCATTTTGTATTTTCTTTAAACAAAGCACACTGGATTTCGATTTATAGTGTTTATGGAACAGAATACAGATATTTTTACCTGGATGGAAATGGAGAATTACTTTTTACTTATTGATTCACAGTAGAAAGAGGAAGATGCTGTAGCTCATTACAAGCTTTCAGTGTACTAAGTTAGGTATTCCCATCCCCTGCCTCACGAGGAAACAAGTGGGAATAAAAGAAAACATCCTATCATCATGCATTTTATACCTGTTACTTCAAAACAGAAAAATAAGGCTGTATAAAGGTAAAATAAAACAGTTCAATTGTTAAAAAAAAAAAAAAAAAAAGAAAGAAAAAAACTGATTTTGCTCACCACAGCCCAATTTTGACTGGCTGCATGTGGACAATATCAGAACAAGGGTACGGAGAATGGAAGAGGAGGGAAGAGAGATGGAATGAGCTTTCCCCTTGTATTACATGCAATTTTAGTTTTTAATGGTTATTTGTCACACTATTTCATTCTGATAAATATTTTGTTTCAAAGTTGTTCCTGTTGGAACAGTTGTAGTGAGGTGCAGCCTTTTCACTGGCATTTCCAGTCTCTCACCAGCAACTGAAATTGACCAGAGAAGTTCAACTTCTGGCTCAGCTACCGGCTGTCCACTGTTGAGGTCAGACTGCAACGAGGTCATTAAATGTGATAGTCCGGAATCACATAGGAATTAAATTTAAGTTGTCAGCATGTTACACTAGTCACCAGTATTACATCTGACCAAATGAACAGTAAGTCTGCTGCTGTACTCACCCATTGTGCGTTACAAGGCATTGCCTCAGACCCAGCTTGCGGAAAATATCCACCACTATCTCCATTGGTGTGTGATCTGTCACGGTGAAAGGGCTCATATCAAGAATGCTTCTAAGTTTCAAAGGCCGAGGACTTTCTGCTGGAAGTGATGGAGTATGCTGGGCAAAACAGACTCTGGAACTGCCAACGATACCTTCCTGCTTCTTTCTAGCACTTTCTATAATAAAAAGAGAAAAAAAAATCAGGGAGAAAGAAATCATTCTTGGATTTAAAGGATCTAGTGCAACTTGCAAGTTCAATCAATGGCATCAGACTCCCACTAGATTTCATCCTGTTTATTATTCTGAAGTTTTGTTTTCACAATCAGCTCTTTTCTCTACAATACATGCACTTCACAGAGACCAGCAGAAGAGACATCAGACTATACAACTTTCGGTCATACGCTGCCTTTAATAATATAATGAATATCTCAAATATGCATGCTTGCATGCAGTGGAACAAATCTTTACCACCATTTGGGCAATATACATGCCATTTAATAACGTCTTAGGCAGTAGACAGCCACTATCTGTGTAGTGCACAGAAACAGATGGGTTTCGTAAGAGTGGGAGCACTGTCTCAACAGGGTGCACTCACATTGATTGTCCTATTGTTACCATACCCCTCCGCTGCTGAAGCCAAAGCACATTCCTATGAGGGTGCCAAGGAGATTGAATGGGGGTGCTCATATGATGCATGAGGAAAGTTCATTTCAGTATTTCAAGGAACCAACTATTCATATGGAAAGTCACAAAACACCATCAACTGAGCTTCAAATCTGGAGTAGGGAGGGCACATCAAAAGTTTAGAATATCTTCCTTGCCTGTCACTCCCTGAGATAGCTTTTGGAAGCCTAAGGGGACTTAATATACAGTACGTGCCATTAAAAAAAGTACACAAATATGACTATGTTATTTCCTATTGCTTGTTTACTACACTGATATATTTGTGCCATACCATGGGAATATTTTTTTTGTTTTTTTGTTTTTTTTTGAAATAGTGGCTGCTGTATACATTGTATGGGATTTTCCTCAGTACAATAAATAACTTTCATTTAAAATAAAAGGGAGGAGGAGAAGATCTAATGTGGAAGAAGAACATCTGACCACTGCACTGAAGAAATTGCACTCGAGGTAACACTGCCAAGGTTTGTCATGTAATGTTGGGTATAACAGGTGTAACCCCTTTGGAGCTTTAGAGAGTATGTCCCCTTTAAATATTTTTCCAGAGGGCGGAAGTGCTGATTGTTCCAGAAGGAGGAAGTGCTATTGGTGAGAGGCAGGGGGGCAGAGCAACAGGGTGTGTGTGTCTGGCGCTTCAGACAGAAAGGCTGCAGCAAGCAGGCCCTCACAGAGGGAAGCAGCCAAGAACCTTCCGAAGCCTGATAGGGATAGAGCAGCTGATCGGAGCTGAACCCAGTATCACTGCTGCCCAGAGCTGCATGGGGCTGTGAATACTGGGTCTTGTGACTTTGAACTGGGAATGGAGGAAGGCTGTTAGCTAGTTAAGCAGGGAGGTTGTCGCTCTGTTTGGGTTTTCAGAGAATGGCAGAAGAGGGCACTGGAGGGATTTGTTGGGGGAAGTTTACTGGTGACAAAGATGACCAAGAGCACCCAAGACTCACCATGGGACTGGAACTTTGCCAAGGACTCCTGAACTCGGTGTCTACCCTTTCAGACTGTGGTACCACTGGGCCTGTGGGGCCTTGAGTTGAATGCAACCTGTTTTACGGCTCCCTTACATTTCCCCCTTTTTCTCCTTTGATCCCTCTGTAAATAAATATTTCCCTTTTCTATAGTCATTGTACTCTTCCGGTGTGTGTGTGGTCACTCTGGGGGGTATGGAACTGGTGCCCCTAGGGTGGAAGGGACTTTCCCTGCATTCCTGCATGTGCCTTCTCCTGGCCAGAGCTGCCTGCAGAGCAGACTCCATCTTGGCCACGAGGACGCTAAAGTTACACACGTTAAAACTGATCAAATGTTCTCTATTTGTTTCTATGAATCTCTGTAATTTGCTTATTTGTGCCAGATCTTCCTTCCCTTTTCAGTCTTCCCTCTTTTTTTGGACATAAGCTTCCCTACTCCCATCATTTCCAAGAGAGGTTCTTTTGATATACAAATTTAAGGATGATTAATTTCCACTGTGTAATTTAGGTGGTAAAATGAATCTTGCCTGAAAAAAAGATTCTTATAAAGATAAATCTCTTTCTAAAACCCATAATCTAGTATTAGGTACTCCAAACGTAAATGAAAGACAACATAGTTTGAAATTAAAACTATTTTGACTTTCATTTACATTTTGAGGTACCTAGTCCTAGAGTACCGGCATCTTGATAAGAATCATATACATTATATATAGAATTTGTATTCTGCCCCTGCACAGGTGAATTTCACTTAAAGAGAACAAGTTGAAAAAATTGTTTAAAATAACTTATTTTCCTCTAGTCTTTCAGTTATAGGGAATATTAGGTGTTTGACTATAAAAAAATAATAAATAATAAAATCAAATAATAATAATAATAATAGGTACATTTTCCAGCATAAGTGTTATGTCTCTTTAAATGAATAATTTTGCTATGTTCCAATTTATGACATATACATTCCATAATACAACACATCAAATCACCGTATTTAAGAGGGTTCAAGCAGACCGTGGTGCTCTGACATGAAATGGACTAGAAAAATCAATTACAGTATTAGACATTCACTGACAGTACACCTTGTTATTGTAAGAAAACCACCTGTTTGACATGGCTGTAATGCCAAAACTGGTCTAACCTTTCTAAACTTTTGACTCAAAATTCATAAAACAGCCCAAGGGTTTATAGCAATGTATAATATTTTATATTAAAGTTTGAAGTGAGATTCAGGTGGCCACAGAGGGATGACTCAGGTAATATTTCCCTGAGAACTCTGCAGTATGAAAATGATAATAATGAGGCTGTGATGAAGCAGAGAAACTGCCAGCCGACACAGCAGGGGTTCAAGAAAGCCTTTGGACCCACTTAGCCCCGCCCCACTATACCTGCGGCCAATGCCAGGCCTGAGGGGATAAAAGAAAGAAACCTGGCTCAGTTGGGGGCTGACTGATGAAGTGGCAGGAGCTACCTATCTCCCTACCTGAAGGGATGGAGTATTGGTTTCCCGGCCAAGGGAGACTGCAGAGGAATCCCCAGTACGGGAAGTAACTGACTGAGTGAACTCCAGAGATAATTATGGGGCTCGCCCTCACTAGCTTGCGGCTGCTCCACCAAAGGAGCCTGGGACCACAGCAAGGTACCATCCGGACCCCAGAGGGAATCCTGGGAGATGCAAGCCGCCCAGTAGACAGACTAAAGGGGCCACACCCCAAACTGAACAGACTGGTAGGAAGTAGCCCAAGGGAGGGGATTCTGACTCCCTGCCAGGAGAGACACCAACCCCCTTGTTCAAGGGCTGAAATACACAGGGCCCTCCCTGGGCTGGCGGGGGGAGAAGGTCCCCTGCCCCCCACCCCAGCCTTAAAGGCTGAGGCCATTCAGCCAGCAGAGGGCTGAGAGCCAGGCGATCTCACCACTAGGTCCCCCAGCCACCCAAGCCCCTGTTACAGGGGTACTGAAGACACAAGTTATAACAGTTTCATCTCAGATGAGGCAGTGTTGGCACAAAGCCACAAAAACTATTGGATTGGCAATGAATGACATCTTTCTTCCATCCATGGTACTATACTGCATAAATTGGGTCCATTGTTTCATAATTTTTTCTGAAGTATCCAGCACTGGCCACTGCTGAAGATAGAGTATTGAACTAGATGGTTTATTGGTCTGTTCCAGTGTGGCAACTCCCATGGTTTTTATGGAAGTGTGCCATGTTTCAGAACCTATTATTGCAAGATACCACTGTAAAAAGAAGTTCTAAGCATCCTGATCAAGGTGATGGGAGAGGAATAAACAGCCTATGCTACATATCTGGACTATAAAACACATGAAACATTCAGGTACAAAATTAAGAGACATACATACTAAATTCTGTTATAAAGTATTAATGTATTTGAGTGAGAACGTATGATCTTATAGAATTGTAAAATAATTACCTATTGCAATAGTTAAGTCTCTCCTTAAAGCAAATCCCACTAGTCTTTGAGACTCTTTTGACATTATAACAGGGAAACCATTATAGCTGGTTTCATTGATCAGGTTTTCTATATCTTCCACCGTCATGTTATCTTGTGTCAGCACTGCCAAGGGTGGATCACTTCTTCGAGGTCTCATAACGTCAGCAGCCAGTGTTGTGTGAGTGAATTCTTCTTTAGCATCCAAGAAAGGATAGCCATTCAGCCGGATGTGCGCTTCATAGATGCCTTCCCTACCAAAGGCGTCACCCACCCACTTACTGGTCATTACTGCAGCCATGAGAGGTACAATGTACTCCAGCCCACCTGTGAGCTCAAATACAATGACCACTAGTGAGACCGTCATCCTTGTCACACCACCTGCAAAGAAAAAATGAGCCTATCAACATGTTAGTACGAGAGAATATCCCAGCTAAGGAATTTCCTGATCTCCTGCCAAGTACCAACCTGTCAATAAAGACATCAACAAATGATTAGTCTGTGACTAGCACTAGGCATAGCAATCAATGCATGCTAAATCTCTAGAAGTAACTCAGGACATTTGAGAGATCCCTGAAAAACTGAATATAGATTGTCCTAAGAGAGAAAACACATGCCTGATTTTGTCATATAAATTAACTAATAACCCAATACCTTAAAATAATCCTTATAGTGATGGATTTATTTTTGCCAAGACACTTTACTGAGTTTTTTAAAGAAAATAATTAAAGAGAAGGTTAAGGAAGCCCACGAAGTTCAACATTTGGCAAAAACACTAAAACTGTTTGTAAAGGCAATCTCTAGGAGGCAATATAAGAGCTACACGTTTAAAGGGATTACTAACCGAATTTTTTTTTTCCCCAAGTGAAAACTCTAAAGAGAGCCCTGAACTGACTAAAATTACCTCCTCTCTGAACAACTGGAGAAGATGCAGTAAATACCAATTTTTCCTCTCTTGTAAATCATGAGGATCCTGCTAGATAACAGCATCAACAGTGTATACGTTTATGAAAACATCTGAAATATTCCCTTCCACCTAAAAATTAACTGATAAGATTTTTGCTTCTGCAACTCTGTGATAGCTAATATATCTTCATTTGATAGAACATATTCAGAAAGAACTGGAATTATATCAGATTCTTTCTACAGATAAAAATAAAGAGGTTCAAATTAAATTTTGGATTTTTTAAAATAAGATTATGATGAGGTTGTTGTCAGCCTGTCAGTTTTGTCCTACCCTGCTCATCCGATTATTTACTGGTTTTTTTTTGTTTGTTTTTTTTAAAGAAACTGTACAAATGGCTTTTCAAAAGTTTAATTAAAGCCAATTTGTTCAAAGTATGTACTTATTTTGGGTGCCCAATTTGAGGTACCATCAAAGGGCCTTATTTTCAGAAGGTGGTTGATCAGCATTTTCTGGAAATGAGCTCCTTAATAGCATCTCAAGTTGGACCCTTCAAATCACTAGACCCCCTTGAAACTCTTTGCCTACATTATTATGTATTCTCAAGAAAACATTTTAGCAACAAATACGGAAACAGCAGCAGGTACAAATCAAATATTTCTAAATAATTTCAACACCTCTTAAATTTACAAACCTTTAACTATGGGGAAAATTACATATATGTTTCAAAGAACCTTTCCATTCTGACTAAGGGCTCAGTAACATCTCAATGCCCCCCCAAAAAAGTGAACTGCAGTAATTAAAGTCTTATATTTCATAGCATATAATTTATATATTGAAAGCGATTTAAACTTTGCATTTCCAAATCAGACTGCAAAGAGTTACAAAGGGATCTCACAAAACTGGGTAACAAAATTCCAAATGAAATTCCATGTCGATAAATGCCAAGTAATGCCTGTGGGAAAGCATAATCCCAACTATACATACAAAACGATGAAGTCAAAGCTGTTGCCACTCAAGAAAGGGATCTTGGAGTCATTGTGGATAGTTCTCTGAAAACATCCACTCAGTGTGCAGCGGCAGTCAAAAAAAGTGAACAGAATGTTAGGGATTGATAATAAGATCGAAAATATTATAGTGCCACTATATAAATCCACGGTATGCCCACACCTTGAATACTGCTTGCAATTATGGTCACTCCATTTCAAAAAAGATACATTAGAACTGAAAAAGGTAAAGACAATGGCGACAAAAACAGGGGTATGAAACAGCTTCCATATGAATAGAGATTAATAGGACTGGGACTGTTCAGTTCAGAAAAGAGACGACTAAGGGAAGATATGACAGATCTGTAAAATCGTGAATGGTGCAGAGAACGTGAATATGGAGTGTTATTTACCCCTTCAAACACTACAAGAATCAGGGGTCACCCAATGAAATTAATAGGCAGCTGCAAATGCTGTTTCACACAATGCACAATCAACAGGGACATGATTCAGATTCAGGTAAGGGCTTTAATCTCGGAGACTTGCCTTGCTGAAGTGATAGCCACAAGGAAAGCAACCTTCCACAGCAGATGCAAAAGAGAACAGGAGGCTAGAGGCTCAAAGGGAGGTCTAGTGAGCCTTGAGAGGACTAAGTTGAGGTACCATTGGGGCACTGGGTCCTGGACCGGTGGAAAAAGTCTTTCAAGGCCCTTAAAAAACCTGATAGTCATTTCATGTGAGAATACCGACCTGCCCTGGACACAGGGATGGAAGGCCGAAATGGCTGCCAGGTGCACCTTGATTGAGGAGAAGGCAAGGCCTTGATGTTTTAAGTGAAGCAAGTAGTCCAGAATGGACTGCAGAGAAGACCGGGTCAAGGAGATACTCCTTGTCCCTGTAGAACCTCCAGATGCCGGGTACCTCTGTCACTATCGGGGTAGTTGGTGGGTCCCTAAGATTGCTGGATAGCCTAGCCGATGATGCAGATGCCTAGCTGATCTCTGGAGACGTGCTGCCCCGTGTGGGCCTAAGCTCCTCTCCGGACTTTCCCTTTCGAGGCCCTTAAGAAACCTGATGGTTTGGGATGTCAGGGAACATCCTCTCCTGGTGTGCTTTCTCTACTTTTTAGCAGATACCGGGGACAGGTACCGGCATCAGGGGCCAGTGCTGGCAGCGCACTTTGCACTAATGCCACGGTGCTGGGTGCGGAGTCTGAACTCAGTGGCTCTGAGGGCAGCGTGAGAGCCAACTCCATGAGGAGCGCTCTTAGTCTTTTTAGTTCGTAGCTTGAAGCTTTTGTAGATGTGACACTTATTGCTAACACAAGTTTCCCTAAAGCACTTCAACAGCTTTGATGAGGGTCGCTGACCAGTATAGGTGATCACAAGGCTTGAAGCCCAGGGACCGGGGCATGCCCCACCCCTGGGCTAAATTCCTGAGGGGACTATCTAACTTTTCTATGGTACTATTAAGCTAACTATTAAGAGAACAATGAAATCTAAGAATTACTTACACAATGAGCGATAGGAAAAAAACCCCAAAACACTGGGTAGAGAATGCTTGCCAAAGCAAGGTGGTGTTCTAGCACCATCACTGGCGGTAAGAAGGAACTGAGGGAGGGGGGAAGCCGGCAGCGCCCCTTATACCAGCCTATATGTGGGCCACTCCAGAGAGTGCCAGAGCTGGTTCCCTACGGATACCAAAAAGGGAAAAACTTCCAGCACTGGTGCATGTGGCGAGCACACAAACCTAAACATGGAATAGACATGAGCAAGCACTCAAAGAAGAACTAGAGAAGTTCATGGAGGATAGGTCTACCCATGGCTATTAACCAAGATGGTCAGGGATGCAACCCATGCTCTGGGTGTCCTTAAGTTTCTGACTGCCAGATGCTGGGGCAGGACATAGGATGGATCAATTGATGATTGCCTTATTCTGTTCATTTGCTTTGAAGCATTTGGCATTGGCCACCGTTGGAAGACACAGTGCTAGGCTAGATGAACGATTGGTCTGACCCAATATGGCTGTTCTTGTGGTTTTTTTTTTTTTTTTAGTATTCAGCTCATAATGATTTCCTTTAAATATATGCATATTTTCCTATTAATATAAAACAGTTCTCTGTAAGAGGCTCCTCTAATATTGTACTTGGGCTTTAATAAGTACAACTTTTTTCCTTCACCCCTAAACTTATCTAGTTCAATAACAGAAAAGAAATCAGGCTCTTATTTGTTGTGTTACAATTTAGTTACCTAAGCATGCAGCAGCACCAACCATGGCATATAGCCCTGGCGTGATGCAGTCAGCTCCAACTTCACACCACTCCTTGAAGATAAACCAGTCATGGTGATAATAAGCCAACTGCTCCACTGCAATTCCCACAATCCTTCCTGCTATTGCTCCAATTGCCATACTAGGTATGAACAAACCTGATGGAACCTACAACAGAAACAAAAGAACTGCTAGCATGGTAAAGAATTAAAATACATGGGACCTGTTAAAGTCTTATTATTGGAGAGCTACTTCACACAAGGCAAGCACATGGAAAAAGAACTTATATATGTTCAGAAAAGTAAAGCTGACCAGAAGTTTGAAAATGAAACAGACAAACACTCCAATTGCCACCTACGAGGTAGTTGATACATGAACTCCCATTGTAAACTAGTAGAATTTAACACAAAAAGATATTGACCCCTCAATTATATGAGTATTTGGGTATGTTTATCTTTCCTTTACATTTTATGTATTTTTAATTTAACGCTCAATCTGTCATTAAAGATAGAACCATGAACTTGGTTCTCCAGGCAAACATCACAGTCCATCCCTACATGAGCCCAAATCACAGTTGTGTAATCAATATTGAGAGATCTCCATTACTTTCATACATTGTATTAGCTCAGGTTCCAAAGAGCCAATATCCACAACTCAAAGAGGCTTCATGCATGAAACATCCAGCTCCCCAATTCCCTTCCCGATTCAGCGGCTGCTTAACATGCATCTTATTTTAAATAGGAGGGTTTTTTGTTTGTTTTTGTTTTTTTAAATACAGGGATCAAACACCCCTTAAAATCCTTGGCAAATTCTTACTATATACAAAAAAATCAAAGAAGGCCATCCTTATTAGTAACAGGTCAGGTAAACCATATACATGGCTGGACCACCATGTCCACACTGACAGTTACAGTCACAACCTATTGTGATTTTTGTTACTTTCTTCATTTAAGCTCCAATTTTCCTATTCGTTACCAGGACCCAGAGATGCAGCTTTGTCTGGCACTGTGTGATTCATGAAAGAAGCATAGAAAAACCTTACTTATGCCAGCAGCATTAAGAACTGTCATGATTCAGCAGCGTAATTGCTGCTGTTCATCTTTTCTCCTCTCGGAGGAGCAAATGTTCTCTCTGAAAAAACATACTTGTGTCTAAATGTCTCATTAAACTCTGGAAATGCACTGCCACTGCTCCTTAAGGCAGTCAGCAATGCTGGAAATGTTACACATACTGGCTGAACTACAAATCTTACTATACATATATCCCTCCCTTCTTGGCTAAAATATAATATATTCATTTAATTGAACCCTCCTAATGCGTGGAGTCTATCTGACTCCGAAGCACACAAAAGTGTAAATTAAAAATTTTCGTACCAAACCTGTGCCTCTTTGTACATTAAGTAGTCTCAAAAATAGTTGAGTTGATTTGATACTCAAGACAGTTAAGTCTCAGGCAGACTGCGAAGAGCTACAAAAAGATCTCTCAAAACTGGGTGACTGGGCAAGAAAATGGCAGATTAAATTCAATGTTGATAAATGAAAAGTAATACACATAGGAAAACATATTCCCAACTATACATATAAAATGATGGGGTCTAAAATTAGCTGTTGCCACTCAAGAAAGATCTTGGAGTCATTGTGGATAGTTCTTTGAAAACATCCACTCAATGTGCAACGGCAGTCAAAAAAGCAAACAGAATACTGGAAATCATTAAGAAAGGGATAGATAACAAGACAGAAAATATCATATTGCTTCTATATAAATCCATGGTACACCCACATCTTGAATACTGCGTGTACATGTGGTCACCCCATCTCAGAAAAGATGTACTGGAACTGGAAAAGGTTCAGAAAACGGCAACAAAAATGATTCGGAGTAGGGAATGGCTGCCATATGAGGAGAAATTAATAAAATGGGACTTTTCAGCTTGGAAAAGAGAGACAACTAAGGGGGGATATGATAGAAGTCTATAAAATCATGACTGGTGTGGAGAAAGTAAATAAGAAGTGTTATTTACTGCTTCTCATAGCACAAGAACTAGGGGTCACCAAATGAAAATAGGCAGCAGATTTAAAACAAACAAAGGGAAGTATTTTTTCACACAACGCACAATCAACCTGTGGAACTCCTTGCCAGAGGACGTTGTGAAGGCCAAAACTATAACAAGGTTCAAAAAAGAACTAGACAAATTCATGGAGGGTAGGTCAATCAATGGCTATTAGCCAGGATGGACAGGGATGGTGTTCCTAGCCTCTGTTTGCCAGAAGCTGGAAATGGGTGACAAGGAATGGATCACTTGATGTTCTGTTCATTCACTCTGGGGCACCTGGCATTGGCCATTGTCAGAAGACAGAATACTGATGTAGATGGACCTTTGGTCTGACCCAGTATGGCTATTCTTATGTTCAAACTAGGATGAGGTCAATCTTTCCGCAGTGGTTTTATCATCCCACTGGTTGTGGTTTTTGTGTAGCAGAAGAGTCACTAAAAAGGTAATGGGGGTCACAGTTAGACCCCTCAATGTTACTCAATGGAGAAAATGAAAGGTACTTCTCTTCCAAGGTGGGGTCTCTTGGGCGCCAAACACATACAAAAAATTAAATAAAAAAACATGATGGGCAAACCACCACTGCTTCTTTCTTTAAGGATTCTCATATTATGACGCAAACAACCTGATATTGCCTGGCTAAAGGAGAGAAGATATTTCATATGGTTTTAATGAGGCCACAACTTTATTATTAGATGTGTGGGACTACCCAACAGATGGAGTTACCTGTGATGTACACTTCTATGTTCATTCAATATGTACCTGGGGGCTAGGATCTTACCATCACCCCTCTCTAACAAGGGTTAAGGTGGACTATAAGGAAGGGGAGTTGGCTCGCTGCTATGCCAGTCTAGGAGCCCCAAGCCTCCCCAACTCCCATTCCACTCCTTTAACAACCTGCTTTTTAAGTCCTTTACCAAGCCATTTATCTGGTCACTGTATCCCTTCCCTTTGGAGTACCTGCACTAGACATCCGCCCCACACTTACATCATGAGTTGTGACATCATAGCTTAACTTCCTTCCCTATTCACCATAGCAAAGCCCCCTCTGAGAAAGCGGTGGCGGGGGAGAGAACCACTCTACCTTGGCCAATCTGGTAGGCAGGGAAAAATTCATTCTCAGTCCCCACAGAAAGGAAAGACTAGTGTGATGCCGCCAATAGGTCCTGACTAAACCTGGCATTTTGCCACCTCAAGGGGAGGGAGGGTGGGTGCTATTTCACCTAGTCTGAGGAAAAGAGGCTTCTCCTGCTAGGCTTGACCCATTTCAACTCTCCATCCCTTCTGGTCCCTGGGGATGAGTCAGCATTGCCATGCTGACCTACGCCCCCTTTTGCAGCAGCCTCTGAGCCTCTCTTCCCACATTGCCCATAAAGCACTACTTCCCTTCCCCAGAAAGCTGGAGAATGCCCTCTCTGCCCGGCTTAAGGTGTGGTGCAGCCACTGGCTTTGTCTGTATACATGCTGTGGTGTTAATATACTGGAAAAAGTCACTCAGACGGTATTGGAGTCAGTCAGATCCCAAATTAATTGTGCAGGTATTCCTGCATGAAATTGTTTTTATTCTGAGGCAGCAGTTGTGATATAATTATAATTATATGACTCTTTCAGCATCATTTCTATCATCATAGTTTCAATAGTTTTTGTTTTTCCACTAAAATGCACTGAAAGAGTCTTGAGAGACGGAGACCCCAGATAACATTGGTCTCATGTATCACAATTGTCCAGGAAATTTGAGTTTCTTTGAAGATGACAATGACAAATTGATTTTCTGGGACGCCTACACTTGCTAGTTGCTAGGAAGAGTTTCTAGGGAAGCCACGATTGTCAGATACAGTTTTTGGCAAGACCAGACTTGGCAGATGCTGTTGCTGCGGCAAAGACTCAGCGTTGCATTGCACGAGCACATTGCATGTCTGAATGCAGGTATCTGGAGCTTGTTGAAGCCCCCATGCCATAAAAAATCTTTGAGTAAGAGATGGATGTTTCTCAGTGATCTAGGTACAGAAATGGTGAAACCACTGGTGGAGGAAAGAAACACTGCAGTCTTGCCTCAGGCCTGTAGGGAAGCAGCATCTAGTGTGCCGGATATTGATCCAGAGCCTAAGAAAGTAGAACTAAGTAATATCTTTCCTCAGAATGAGAAAACAAATAAAAAATGTGCGAAGTCTAAACACTTTGTACATTCAGAACATACATCACCTATTTCCTCCATTTGTTCAAAGCAATAGGCCATTTACCACCACTTTGCTGCATTTGTGCCTTTTATATTGTTATTGTTGCTCTGTTGCTATCTATTTTCATTGTATAAACCTAGGGTCAGTTAGACCCCAGACACAAGCACTATGTAGTATGCTTCTGAATCTAGGAAAATTTTAACTTGTTCATAGTTTTAGAGTTCACTGGTGACAAAGTCAGTTTAAAATGCATCCAATGTGTTTTTTCCCCCAATTCTGACATACTCCAAAAACAGATAGGTGATTTTCGGTCCAATACAAGGTTTAAAAGAAATAAGTAACATGACTCGTATGTAGCAACACATATCACTTGATTTTTTACCCTGGCATCCTGAGAGCTCTGTGTATCATATGATTGCACAGCCACTAACTTCGCTGTGAAATCTAATTCCTGCTACAGAACTGTGCCTCAGAAATTTATTTATTTTAAAATTACATTTTCAACATTTACAGTTGCAAATATAAAAAACTTTTGAAAACGTAAACCAAAGGCAAATCAATTCATCAAGCTCTGTCTGTGTCTGCAAATGGCCAGAAACCAAAGCTTTTAGAGAGGTGTTTATTGTTCCATTCATCTCAAAGTATTGTCAACTTTGAAACCTACCGCAATGATTTACTGCTGTTATCTATTCACTTCTTATCATTTTTGCAGCAGCATCCAGTTAAAGTGCTTGTCCCACAATGCAAACTGTCTCCTATCACCCTCCTGAGTCCCCAGCCTAGCTGTTAAAACCTCTAGCTTCCCCCTGGACACAATTCTTTCCAAGACACAGCTATGGATTGTTATTAAAAACTGGCAGCATATTGAAAAAATTGAGAATCAAATATAATAAAGAAAATTCTTTGAAGCTGCCTCAGAATTTCCAGTCTGCTGCACCAATGTGCTGCAGAAATCCTGGGGTCTTGCCACTGAAGATGGGAAACTGATTTAGAAAAAAAGCTGAAAAAGATGTTATTTGGTGACTGTAGATGGAACATTTTACACACACAGCATACTTCCTATTTGTATTTCAGTATAGAAAATGCCAGAAAAGCTAACAGCTTGAAAAATCACTGACTGCTCCCTACTGATTTAATTTTTCAGCTTCTAGTTGTTACATGTATTTGGTAAATTAATCTAAGATTTCTGATTCTTTTAGAAGGACTAGGCAGAGAACGGGGGAAGCAGGTGCAGGTAGGGTAACCAGAAGTCCCGATTTTATAGGGACAGTCCTGATATTTAAGGCTTTTTCTTATATAGAAGCCAATTACGTCCCACCCCGTCCTGATTTTTCACACTTGCTGTATGGTCACCCTAGGTGCAGGAGTGCATAAAGGCAGACCTTTAGCATCACATAGTGTAGTTGATGGACATGATTAGTTTCATTTTCCTGAAATAGGCAGAGCTCAGTACTTTGGGAACCACCTTAGTTTGTATGGGCCTGATTCGGCGTACACCAAAGATCAATCTCTGGTTTTTGCACTGCATAAAACTCGATGTACATTTCAACATACCCCTCAGTTGTATGAGCAAAATGGTAGTTTAAAGGTAAAATCAAAGCAGTGTTTTAAGAGGTTTGTTTCAGTAATCCTCAATAAGGAGAAATACATAAAAACATTACTTTTGAAATAGTATATTTATAAATAAAAGAAATTGTTTTTTGGGGGAAGACGGAGAGGCAGAAGAGCAGTAATTAAACTACCACAGCTAGAAATCCATTACATTAAAACTTACCTTGATACCAAAAGTGAAGACTGTCATAATTATTTTAAATACAAGTGCTAAACATAGCTGCCATATAGCTGAATAAACTCCAGTGCCTGCTGGACGATCAGGAATATCATCTACTATCTTACTGGCATTCATGTCATTTCTGTAGTCACAAAGAGAAGAAGATTCTAACGGCCCACAGTCTGTGAAGAGCTCTTTAATAAGCTCACTGGTGTTGAGCCTTGTGTATGGATTAGGAAAGGCAATGACAGCTGTTATTGCTGCAACAATGATGACCTCCAGGACAGGATATTTCCCAAATTTTGTTGATTTGCGTCGGCGACACCAGGCGATGTTTGCACGGATGAAAAATGCTCCCCACAGCCCGCCAAACACCCCCAGAAGAATGAATGGAAACAGTTCAAAAAGGTACCAAGGGGTATGGTATTCCACATAAAAAAGGACAAGACGGCTGTTACCAAAAGGATTGATGGACCTCAAAACGAATGCAGCCACTAAAGCAGCAAAAAAGGACCTCCATAAAGTTTTCAATGGGAAATAATAACTGACCTGCAATGGGGACAAGTTAGAATTACTGGCAATTCATTTTAAAAACATTTCAAACTATTCTAAAATGAACTGAAAATACTAGCATATTCCATTGTTGCTCAGGGTGTTTATGCTAAATATGTGCACACTGTGTTATCAATCAATTGTAATAATGGCATTTATGTTCATCACTCTACATTAAAGTGCTTTAAAACATTTCATACTCCTATTGTGTCACCCACACCAAACATTGCGAAAGCAACACAGAAACCACCAGCATTTTAAGACTGAGCTGGGCAAAATTCCCAGTAACTGTTACATTAAAATAGTTTTAAAGTTGCTGTGTTTTAAAGTATTTTAACAATCAGAACAATGGTCTCTATGCACTCAGCTTTGGTCTTGGGAATGCACAATCCTAGACTATGCGTCCACTCGTCTCTAAAATTTACTGCTATTGCTAACACTGGTGCCTCACTAGAGGTAGCAAGAGTGGAAACGCTAATGTAAAGAGGTCTTCAGGTAGCTACTCACATTTTGAGCACTATGGCTAAGATTTTCAAAAATGGATTCCTAACTTTGACTTGTAAATCCATATTTAGGCATTTAAATAAGCAGCCTGATTTTCAAAAACATTCATTACCCAAAACCTGCCAAGTTGACTTTTTATTTTTCTTTTTTAAGACTAAAGAAGTTCTTCGAATCTTTTAGCAACAAGACAGAAAGATCTCTTGGCTTCTTCTGTCCTTCAGGTCAAAGGTTCTCAGAGTTTTCAGTAAAATACTACCGCAGCATTCAGACTCTGGCTATGTCTTCACTTGAAATGCAACAGCGGCACAGCTGCAGTGAACTGAGCTACTGTAGCACTTTAGTGTAGACACTCACTACAGTGACGGGGAGGGGGCTTGCCTGTCGGCATAGTTAATCCACCTCCCTGAGCTATTCTTTCATCATCCTAGCGCTGTCTACACCAGGGGTTATGTTGTCTTAACTATGTCACTCATGGGAATGGATTTTTCACGTGCCTGAGTGACGTAGCTGGGTTGAGCTAATTTTTGAGTGAAGACCTGGCCACAGGTTCTTTAAATTAGATGTAAGGAGATAATCAGAAAGATAATGATCTAAATAATGCTCCTGCATCTCCCAAATACACATTTCTAGATTGGTATTCATCGTTTGTATTCTTGAGAGAGAGGATTTCATTGGCTTGGCGGTCAGTTTTATAGCATACTTGATTTGTGATTATGATGTACTCCACTGTATGGAGGCTTAAAATCAAATTGAACATTTAAAGTTTGTTTTAACTTAATTGGCAAATGAGTTTTTAAACGGTCTGTTGGCCCAAGGTAAGCAAAATAAATAGTAGGAACTAACCCTTTGTTCCCCCCCTCCTTTTTCTTTTAAATTAGGCATGATATGTCAGGAAACAAGAACATTAGAAAGAAGTTAACAGGAAAGGCATAATTGATGCTAATCTGCCCTATCTACAACAGACTAAATCAAAAAGGCTCTCACATCAGCAGATTTTTTAAATGTAAACTGTGGGGGGGGAAGTAGGCAAGAAAGCAATTGCACAAAAATGTAGTCAATTTCAAGTCCATATAGGTACTTATTTTCTTTTTGTTTCTTCCTTGGGGGGCGGGGGGAAGAAGGAACCTGACTTATGAATTGTCAACAACATTTAGTTTAACTCCATCAATTTGTGAGCTATAAAGCTGCAATAAAGGAATCTGCCTTTCTCCAGAAAAAATAAAACAGTAACGAAGAAATGTTGGCCTACAACAGTCACCTGAAACAAAATGTTTTGAGGGGTTTGCCCATGCCAGAACTCATAATACTGAATTGACTTAATCGAGGCAATACATTTGATAAAGAAAAATTTCTAGAATGACCAATGCAGAGTAGTAACCACACCATAGTGTAAAAAATTATTTATCAAACTGTGGGCCAAGTAGTTCTCCTTAAGGTATTGAGAAAGTAGCTTAATGAAAAGCTCACTGCAGAATCAGGGCCCACAAGAGGAGCTTCTGTTACAAAAGACTTCACAGAAGAAAAAAAGTTTGAGACGACAGGTGTTACACATTCATTTTTAAATATTTCCTTCCGTGCTGTCTCTTTACATACCTCCTCCAAACTAAAAAGAACACCACCAATTGGGGCACCAAAGGCTACTGATACTCCTGCTGCTGAAGCAGCTGATAACACCTAGAAAAGAAGAATGATGTGGTTTTATTTTTGTGTTTGTGATGCATTTTAAAAACAAAAATAGAAATTTATTCTTATGATATACCTACGGTCTAACTATGGTCAACAGATTTATATGACACTAAAGACCTAATAAGTCTAAAATATGGACTGATTACCTTCTTTCCCATCTTCCTCTCAAGGACCCAAATGCTTACTCTGGCCACTTATTCCCACATTGCCATTTCAGCTTCTCCTGCCCATATGCTACTTCTCTCTTCTTCACAGTTGTACTTCCTCCCAACTTCTCATTTGACCACAGCTATCTGTATCGCCTAACTGCCTATCCGCACTGCCTGTGGGATTGGAACCGGAGATGAAAGAAACCACAGAGAGTTGCAATCATATAAGTAACTGTAAAAGGTAGGTAGGTTCTGAATGCAATAAATGAACAGCTAGGAAATCTAGCCAGTGGTATAGCCACGATTATGAAAGTACAACTATTTTAACTAATAGCCAATCATTCTGTCAAGAGCTAACCAAAATTAACAAACACCCATGATGGAGGAAGTTGACTGCTCAGGTTTCATTGGATTCCAGCAGCAAAGTTCAGGAATGGAGCAATGAGAAAGCCTTAGCATTAAAATAAATTCAGAATAAAATGTGGGAGGGAGAGAGACAAATAGTAACAGAATTTGCTGGTAGTAAATCTAGATGAGATTTTGGAGAGGGCAGAAGTTCTCTGATACATTTGAAACATTAATGCAACCTACAAGATACCCTCCTTTCTCTTTCAATTTGGTCAGACCAGTTAGCCCTTTTCCATCAATCCTGCACTTCTGGATGCCTGAATATTTTGCCCCTTCAATCTGCCAGACAACATGCTGATAAAATACAGTTTATTTCCTTCATTTTTCTTTCTTCTGTCTACTTTTTTCCCTGACTTCTGTTTTCTCTCCTTTTTCTTCTTATTCAGTTTCTCTTCTCTGTTGCACTTCACCTATCTTCTTTCCCCTGCCCCACCACAATCTCCTCCAACCTTTTTCCACTCTTCCCACTATTGCCCATTCTCTCAACCTAACCCTCTCTCTGACAAACTGGTTCCCTTCCCCCACACTTCACTGAGATCTCCCTCATTGCGTCCCCCAAAACTCAAGTCAATCATCCCAGCCTGTTATCCCGCCACATCTCTGCCCCTTCCCTACTCCCAATCCTGATTCTACTTCTCCTTTTCCAATTCTTGTACATTACCAGGTCTGCTTTAAAGGTCCTGTAGTACTTAAAATATAATTAGACAAAACAGACAAAGAGCAGGAAAATTATGCAAAAAAGAAAAGGAGTACTTGTGGCACCTTAGAGACTAACAAATTTATTAGAGCATAAGCTTTCGTGAGCTACAGCTCACTTCATCGGATGCAAGTGCTGAATCAGGATGGGAAAATTATGCCTATTTTTACAGATGAATTGAGCCACAGAGAGATTAAGTGACTTGCCCAGGGTTACAGAGGCACTCTGGGTTAGAGCTGGGAATTGAAGCCAGATCTCCTGAGTTCCAGACCAGTGCCTACTCCACAAGACTAACCTCCTACAGTAGTATGGGAGTTAAACATCCAGAACTGCAGCATGAGTGGGCAGAACTTAGAGAATTTTCTCCTGTTAAAAAAATGGGAAATGCTTTTGAAAAGTAGAATTATGCTGCAAAAAATCAGGATATCTGGCTACCTTCTGACACTGAACTTGCTTCTGTTAATATGGCATTAGATGCAATGCAAATTGGTTTCTGTCATTTGTGCCATGGCCAGCAGGAACTGGAAGAACTGCACAGGACTGTGGTCACTAGAGCAAAAGGGACACACGTCTAGAGTAACTTCATCTACTCCTCTGCCTCAGTGGTTTGTTAGCAAAGTTCAGAGATAAATCCATCGTGCTCCTCATTGTCAAGAACAGTTGTTATAATGTGGGGTCTAGAAGATGGAGTGTAAAGCAACACTAAATGTGGATGAGAGAGAAGGGAAGGATTTTTCAGGGCTCTGACAAGAATGTAGATAACCTTTGGTGGGGTACGGTGATCCCTGACTTGAGAATATAATGATTAATAATCCAAACCTATACAATAGCTAAAAGAACACAACATGTTTTAGACTTTGTTTTAATCAAAGGATTTTCATGGTTTACCAATCTTTTGATTATGGGAATTTATTCTAAAACTGTATCCTTTTTTATGCAATAGGTAAAAGTTTTAAGAGGGACTTACCTCCCTTTTTTTAGCTTCATTTGTACTGTACTTTGGAAAGAGGTAGGAAAAAATATTCCCACAGCAACAGGCAACATGTACTAGAGGACCCTCCTTTCCTAAACTCAGACCTGATGCTACAGCCAAGACTAAAGTGATGGTTTTTATCATCAAGGTCCACTTGCCCAAGTAACCTCGGATGATGAAGCCACTCAAAATAGTTTTAATCTAGAAGGAAAAAATACTCCATGTTAGACTTCATTTTTCTTAGAACACCCCATGCTACTTTTATGTTTATAAGCTATTATCTATAATTTTAGAATCACAACTTAAAAATTACTTGATTGGAAAGAAGACTTTTACCTGCAGAACTTTAAAAAACACATTTTTGAGTGCTATTTGTTTGCCAGAAGCATAACATTCACATTGTATATAATACAGTTACACTATACTTTAAGGAGATATATCTATACCTAAATCAGCAAAATATGGCAACTCTATTCATTATATTGAACAGAAAATAAACCTGCAGTAAATTACAAGACTGTATTAATTAAAGAGTTTTGTAATGTAACCTGACAAATGAAGATCATAAATGCCTGTAGCACAGCCAAACTCACTATGAAAACTATACTCGGCTATGCCAGTTAATTTACAGATGTTTTAATTCCAATAATATACTGTTTTTGCCAATGTCATCCTTCCCTATATTCTCTCCTATGTTTTATTATAACTGCACACAATATCTAAGAGCAATGGCTTGACATACTAATGAGGAGGAAGATCAGTTGTTTTTCCACTAGAAAAGAGTTTATATTTTTATATATTTTTCTAATATATTACTTTGCCTAATAACTGCTTTGTCATCATACCTGAAAAAAAATCTATACCATCTATTCATCACAGTAAAGACTGAGCACTGCAAAAAAATTTGGTCAAGTGTGCACATAAAGTAAAGGTTTGTCAAGTAAATTTAGAAACTGAATTGGAATTTGGCTTTGGGACCTCAGATCCCTACATATTTGAGGAAATACAGAACACTTAAAAATAAAAACATTCAAATTCTCCTAGAATTACTAGAATAGTCATACTACTGACCAATTTTTATAATTCTGAAATTAGAATGGCAAAGAATAGTTGTAAAAAGAACAAGATTTCACTATTTTTGACCAAACATTTTTACCTTATGAAATGACTTTGTCATTTCATGTTACTAAAGAAGATTATGGCCATGCAACAAAAGATGAACTACTACATCAAAAGGACCTCATACTGTTACAATTAGTTACTGTTCTATCATTGCTAAACTGACAAGTGGAAAAAACAATCACTCTTTGGAGGTTTTCAAAAGAAACCAAAGGCTTCCTATAAAACTAGGCCAACCAGAAATTGATGGCAAAACCTGAGAACTCAGGCAATATTCTGAAACCTTTTAATATCTATTTCAGTAATGCTTAATAATGTCAACATTATTTCAATTTTAATTCTTATATTAACATAATGCATCAAAGATACACTATTCATTCTTGGCTTCCCTTTTGCCCAGGATTATAAGGCAACAGGACCTTTTATATTAGCCTTAAATTAAAGTCTTCAGACCCTACCTCTGGAATCCCAGAGCCACAGGCATAGGGAGCAAACACTTTCACCAGAGAAACTGCTAGGAAGGCAAAGCTCAAGGCCCAGAAAATGTACATGATGTAGTTCATAATGTATGATCCTGGACCCTAAAAGTAAACAAATAAAAAACAAAATTATTAATATATAAAAAATTGATTAATATATAAACTAAATGTATTAGACATTTCTAAACAAAACTAATCTGGAAACACTCTTGCTGCAAAAAAAAAAAAAAAAAAAAAAAAAAAAAAAAAAAAAACAACACCTCTTACACATATATCCCCACACTAACAAAAGCAAAATGTTACTACAGCAAGAAAATTATTAATTTTGTTTGAAACACCCTGAAGTCATTACATTAAGTAAACTGTAGTAAAGCCTGAGCTATACAAGTTTTAGCTGTTATAAGAGTCTGTATCAAAATCAAACTATGAGTGCAACAAATAAATCTAGAAGTCATAGCACAGGAGGTTTTTGCAACTCAGACGCTAAAATCTAATGAATACAGTGTATAAAAATCTATTTTTGTAAGGTGTATGCTGCTAGAAAAGATTAATAAAACCAACTCATTTTTAGCTTTATTAATACAAGTCTTATTTTTTATTTATTTTCAATAAAAAAAAAATACTGCTAAAAATTTAGCTTTTATATAGAACCACAATCAGAAATACAAATTCTCATGCTCCCATTTAGAAGATGAGCCTTTTATTTCTTTATTAATAGGCATGTCTATCGTGCCTATCACTGTAGTATCCAAGCCGTTCACAAGTATTAATTAAACATCGTAACTTCCCTGTCAGTTGATTAAGTATTATCCCAATTTTACTGATAAAGAAAATGAGACAGAGGGAGGTTGAGACCTTGATCCTGTAAGCTGCTCTGCACAGGAAGACTCCTACTCCCATGTGCAGCCCCACTGAAGAATCCTTGCATAGAGCAGCTTGCAGGATCAGGGCATATGGCTCTGCTTAGACTACAGAGATTTTGCTGGTATATCTAGATCAGCAAAAAATCACCTAGTGCAGTTACAGTTATGCTGACATAAAAGTGATTTTGCCAATATAGCTTATTCTGGTTTGGTGAGTAAAATACTCTGTACTGGCAAAAGCACTTTTATGCCAGTATAACTACACTGGGGCTTGCACTATGCTGCAAACAAAAATCACAACTCTACCCAACACATAAAAACTTCAGTGTACATCTGGCCTAAGTGATTTGCCCAAGTTTACACAGGAAGATTGTGACAGAGCCAATAAAAGATTCACAGTTTAGTGCCTTACCTTAAGACCATCCTTCCTCCCTGTTTATTAATTCTCACCAAAACAACTAAACAATGCCTTCACTAAAGGGTTATACTTACTTCTGCTTGACCAATTATTAGTTCTGCCCATGTTTTCCACTGTGGACATTTGTCTCTTTCTTCAAATGTGATCTCATTTGATCCCCAACAACACTGCTCATGGTTAAACCAGAAAGCACTAAGGCAAATGCCTTCCTTTAAGTCAGTCATCCAATCAGCAGCAATGTCTATCAACCCTGCCAATGCCCCTGTTGAACAAACAGTTATGTATTAGCTTCTGGAAATTAAAAAAATTAAACAAAAACAGTGACATCCATTGACGTACCCTAAAAGAGCAGACAAACCTAAAGTAACAGACATGAGAAAAAATGGAAATACAGAAAAGTTGCGATCAAATATTGTTAACTGAGTTTGTGTACGGATCCAGTTTACAATTAGGAAAAGCTAGCTTTGGTCTTTTGCTCTAGAATCCAGTATCAGATAAATTACAAATACTCAGATTAAATAAATAATTTCTGATGATTTAAGGCACAGTTCAACAGTCCAAAAAATTAAGGATGTAAAGAGATAGATGGGACTGCTGTATTTTTATGATCAAATAAATATTTTTATCTTGTAAACTGAAGCATTTTGTATCTCAACTGAATCATAACAGCAGCCATATACAGGGGTAACATAATTCATTCTTATCTTACCAAAAATACATTCAAACACAAATGATACACCAAATAAAGTGAAGTATTTCAAACACACTGCTTGAAATAATCAACACGAAAAAACATAGTATGATCTTGGGAAGTGCTGAGTACCCACAATTCCCACTGAAGTTAATGAGAGATATAGATGGTCAGCACCTCTCAAGCTCAAGCCTTTAGAACCAGGAATATCTGTTGCAAGTGCAAGTTGAAAATTCCAGTCAAAACAAGCTCTTGAAAAACAGGCATTATCTAGTTTCAGGAAACTGCTTAAAAAGAGAGAGTTAAAAAGGCAATTTTACAAAAGAAGAAGGATGGCTTCTCACATTAGCAGTTTAGTTAGAAGTTGCAGATGAACCCAACAGTTCACTGATCACTAATCTCCCGTAACAAAAATATTTTATTTTTAAAAATGAATATAGTTCACAACTGGAAGTAGTGAATTTTGATCTAAAGTGGAAAAGAGCTTCAACCAGTGTCTCTAGAGAGACACAGACAGACCCACATGGGTAAAGCTGTTTTAGGGAAATACTAGTAATATTTACTAGCCCTCTGGTCCTAATGAAGTCAACTGCAAAACTTTCATTGACTCCAGCAGGGCCAGATTTCATCCTATACGAAGATTCAAAACATACAAACATAAAATCAGTAAACATGGTTGGAATTAAAACTGCACACTGGTTTTTCAGGATAAGGATGGAGATTTGTGGGATGTAGGTGGCAGAAGGTGGTAGCTGAGATTGAGAAGAGGAACTGACAAGGAGCATAGACAGAGTGGAAAATACTTAAACTTCTAATTTGCTTGCTTTTTTAGGATTTATGTTGGTGAGATATCCAGTGTAGCAATTTTAATCACATCGTCAAGTTTTTTTGAATAGATAATGACTTAATTTAGACTTTGTGGCATTTTTGACCCAAAAGATCCCAAATGCTTTATACTAATTATACACACACATTTTATCTATATATACGCATGTGTACATATATACATGCATATGCGTATACACACATTATATATTATGAAGATATACTCATTTACATGTCATTATGCACACATACATGGTGATTATTGCCATTACATTTGCCATGCCTCTCCTCATCTACACTCTGCACACTAATTCAACCCTCCTGGGATTTATTCTAGTATTTATGTAAAACTTATTAAGATAATTGGGTATGAAGGTGGTCATGGCTTCACATTCAGAAGCACTGCAGCCTTTTCAAATTATGGTAATAAAAGCCAAATAAGTCCCATAGCATCTGCAGGTGACCACACATGGTCAGGAGGACTTTAGTTTTGTGTCTTATCCTATATGAAAAACAAAAGATGAAATTGAGGCCAAAGGACAACGGAGTTTACTTGTAACAGCTAATATCTTGTATTAGGAACTTAGATTTCATTCATGGATGTCAATTAGAAATGTTAGTTAGACTAGTCACAACTGAATGCAGCTCATGGCCTATGAGCGTGAATCTATCAAAACTGGAAAGTTCTAATGGCTACTCATTGGTCTATGTGAAATGTGCTGATGGATTCAATCAAGTTCCTAGTGAGACATGCATCCATAGCAGAAATCCCACCATCATAGGGTACATCTACACAGCAAAAAATAATTAAATCCCAGTGGCAGCAAGTCTCAGAGCCCAGGTCAACTGACTAGGGTTCACGCTGTGTGGCTAAAAATAGCAGTGTAACTGTTCAGGCTTGGGCTGGAGACTGAAACCCAGTGAGGGTCTTGGAGCAACCAGAGTGGTAATGTCTACACTGCTATTTTTAGCCATGCAGTTCAAGCCCCATGGGCCCACATCACTTGACTCGGCTACGAGGCTCACTGCCACGGTTTTTTTTGTTCATTTTTTGCTATGCAGGTGAACCCATTGTGAATACTGACACTTTGTTGGGAATCTCAAGGAAGGGAGCTAGAACTGAATGGACAGGAATAATGAATTACCACATCACCTCAAAAAGTAAGGCTCTTACAGGCCAGGATTGAGGTATGTAGTTCACTGTGAAGAAGTTTCACCCTGGATGAAATCCTGAACCCACTGAAATCAATGAGAAAACCCCTCACTCACTTCACTGGGCCCAGGATTTCCTGCTGTGTGGACATGAACTGTCTCTAAATCTCTTAAAGCCTATCATTCTGGAACTTGTCACAAGACATATATTACTTACTTGATTTTTAACCTTGCTCCACTAAAATGAGATTATACTATTAGCCTGATCCTGTTCAACTGTTGAGGTGAAAATATTTTCACCTCATTTATGCATTTACAATAATGGGGTTTTGGACAGATATCAGAACAATATAATGGTAATCGTTAGTACAGAGACACACATGTACTATGGAAACTCATGAATGATCAGAAAAGACTGGAAAAGTTATGAAATTGTATTCTATTGTCTTTACCTGATGCCAAACCAGTTAGTGTGACTACTAGCCATCCTGACCATGCATCATACAAACTTTTTGTCATCTCCCAGGCTGATTCTTTCTTCTTGCTGTTAATCTGCAAATAGAAATCATCAGGTCTATATCATTTTCTTCCCCTGTTCTTGTGGGATTTTCACATTACAAAAGGAGTGAGAAAATTGTGTAATGAACAGAAAATATAATTGTAAAAACACAAAAATGTAATAACCGTAAAATTATTGCTATATTTTTGAACAGATTTCAAATTAACAAGATTTCTTTAAAATAAAACAAACAGCATACATTTTGGCACTCTCACAATAGACATTCAAAGTGTCCTTTAAATGTCTCTATAAAACTAGTTTTCACAAGTTTTTCCTCCCTCTCCCCCTTCTAAACACTGTGGCTACAAAGGCTTATACAATTTACAGTAGCTATATGAATTCCACAGTTGTTCAGCAACTATAAACTCAGTATCCTCTGTTCTAGCTTCTCAAGTCCCTACCACTGAAGCTAAAGAAACAACTTTTAGTTATCAGTAATATTAGTTTCAATCCCCTAGACCAGGGGTGGGCCCCCATGGTGCCACAGGCCCCGCACTGCTCTCAGAAGCGGCCGGCACCACATCCCTGCAGCCCAGGGGTGGTGGGGCGGGGTGGGGCAGAGGGCTCCGTGCATTGCCCTTGCCTCCAGGCACCGCCCCGCCCCCAGCTCCCATTGGCCAGGAACGGGGAACTGCGGCCAATGGGAGCTTTGGGGGAGGTACCTGGAGGCGCAGAAAGGGCAACGCACGGAGCCATGTGCGCCCCCGCAGCGGCTGCGCAGGGACGTGGTGCCGGATGCTTCCCGGAGTGGCATGGCATGGGGCCAGGGCAGGCAGAAAGGGAGCCTGCCCTGGCCCCGGTGAGTGCCGCTGCCACCCCGGAGCTGCTTTAGGTAAGCAGCGCCAGGCCAGAACCCACCCCCCAACTCCCTTCCTGCACCTCGCACCCCAACTCCCTGCCCTGAGCCCCCTGCTGCACCCTGCGCCCCCATGCACCCTAACCCCCTGCCCCACCTCACACCCCTCCTGCACCCCAAACTCCCTGCCTTGAGCCCCCTGTTGCACCCCACACTACTCCTGCACCTCAACCCCCTGCCCTGAGCTCCCTCCCACAGTCCGCACCCCTGCCCTGAGCCCCCTCCTGCACTCTGCACCCCTCCTGTACCCAACCCCCTTCCCTGAGCCCCTCCATACACCCCAACCCCTCCTCTGCCTCAATCTTTCTCTGAGGCCATTCCTGCACACCGAACCCCCTCCCACACACCACACTCCCTCCTGCACTCCAACCCCCTTCCCGCGCCCTACATACAATTTCCCCACCCAGATGTGGCCCTCGGCCCAAAAAGTTAGCCCACCCCTGCTCTAGACCAACTACTACTGTGTGATCATCTTGCCTGCAGTTGAGCAGGTCTGGCATTCCATTGAATGGCACACTCACCAGCACATCTTCAGTAAAAAGATGAAGTTGTGTTAACTATCACTTATTTACAACTAAGTTATGGAACAAAGAATTATTTAAAAATCAAAAATACTTCATAGAAACAGATAACCCCATGCAACTCACATGATTAGATTGCACACATGTTCTCAGATCCATTGCACACAGACCTGTTTATCTGAGAGGGGCACTAAATGCTACAGTTATGGTTTGGTTGGGTTTTTTTAAAGCAATGTAGGATTTGCAGAAGCGGATCAGATCAGTCTACACAGTCTATCTTGTTTCCAAAACCAACAAATATGTGATGCTTCAGAGAAATAACCAGCCCATTGTTCAGTGTTGAACATAGAAGGAATTTCTTCCCGACTCCTGCAAGCAGACAGGTTAGAAGACTGATGTTTGAGATTTAGTTACCCTTAGATTTTAACTATTTCTTTAGATCGGTTTAAAAAAAAAAAAAAAAAAGATTTCACATCTTCAAAATGCTTCCTTTTACAGGTACATTAATGGGGGTCTCTCAAAAGCATAACAATGACCTTTAAAACAGCTTACTTTCTTTTAAAGGTTTTGCCTTATTTAGAATAAAATTATACCTCAGATAAATGACAATATCTAATATGAAAAGGAGTACTTGTGGCACCTTAGAGACTAACAAATTTATTAGAGCATAAGCTTTCGTGAGCTACAGCTCACTTCATCGGATGCAGCTCACGAAAGCTTATGCTCTAATAAATTTGTTAGTCTCTAAGGTGCCACAAGTACTCCTTTTCTTTTTGCGAATACAGACTAACACGGCTGCTACTCTGAAACCTGTAATATCTAATATGTCACTGAGTAATGGACACTGCGATCCCAATTCATGAAAGCATCTGTATGCAGCAAAAAACTTAAGTCCCAGGGCTTACGTAGGTGCTTATGTGCTTTCCTGATTAGGAGCCTGAAAGATTAAGATTTTCAGAAGAGCCCAGTATGAAAAGAGAGAAGATAGTTTGTAGGATGGGGCAGATTTGGGAGAGGGATGTGGGAGAGAGACTATCCATTTAAACTAAGGCCTGGTCTATGCAATTTTTGTATTGATAAATATTTTGGTTCAGTGTGAGATTTGTTTTTTTAAATCAAAATAAGTATACCAGTATAGCAGTGCCTTATACAAGTATAGTTTATTTCCCTTAGTGAATGGAAAGGAGCTATACTAGTACAAATGTATCCACATTTGGGGGCTGAAGGAGGGGTTGTTGTGGAGGTGACCTCTGTTTTCACTGCCTTAAATTATTGTTTGCCTTCCTAAACTATAATGCTATCTCATTGACTGAGACTCCAATCCAGAAATACATGTAAGCACGTGGGTGAGATTTAAGCATGTGACTGAAGTCAACGGAACTATCCACATGTTTAAAGTTATGCACACGGTTATGTGTTGCTGGATCAGACCTTAATCCAAATACACAACATTAAGTCATTTCTAATTATTGTTATTGATCTCAAGTACCCGTCTGTGCCTTTCTCTGTCTTTGCACTTCTCTCGCACCCAGTCAATAGTGTGGAAGTCATCGTATGTTCCAACTCCAGGAATGGGTTCATCCAAGAGGTCCAGTAAGTGTGTTGAACTATTAATGCTTCCTCCATTTGTCATTGTATGAGTTCCTATGGCAGAGAAAGGATGAGAAATTATTACACTCTGCAATAGAATAATTGTTTGTATAAACCTTTCCCTGTAAGTGCTTTAATTTTCAAAAAATATATGTATATACAATCTCCATTTGGAAAATTTCTATATATTAAAGGTTTTTGATTGTAGGGGGAGGTTGTATTTTTTCTTTTTTCCAAATCACCACCATCTTTCTAGACATTTTTTTCAAATTAGTAGCTTGTTCAAATGTGTTAGTGTAAAAGACTAAGGAAACAGAAAATAATCAATAACTCCAGTAAGAATTCAGCTGGTTTATCATTCTAATTTATTTGTGCTGAAACAGCACCCAAGGTTCTAGCTTCAAATCAAGCCTCAATGTGCTAGGAACAGTATGAACACATAGTATGAGACAATGTCTATGCCAAAAGCACTATACTTGGTCTTAGCCAAAAGACCACAAAAGTTTATTATTTTAAATGTGCACATTATACATCATTATCTTAAGCAGGTAAAAAAGGACAGCTGTTGGAATATTCAGTATTTACTGAATTTTCTCCTCCAATGGGCTTTGCTTAGGCCCATGGCTGTTGCTGTCAGTATTTTATTTCTAGTGTTCAGCTGCAATTTGAATTTAAGCAGTGCTGACTTAATATTTCCATTGGTTAAATATTCATCAACACAGTCTGCAAAACTACTTGATTACTCTCTGTGTGGATTCTTGAGCAAGTTCGGTAGCACATTGTGAAAAATGAATAGCTCTCACTATTGTTTTACTATACATAATGGACTAAATTTAGGAAAACTTGACTGTAAAAAACAAAACAAAACAAAAATCACAAACTGGCAGAGGTGAGGTGTGTTGTCTAAAACTACTTTAAACTCACTGTTGAAACTAACTAGATTTCAGGTAGATGATTATTACTTGCCTAGATCCTTGATTACAAATGTCTCATAGCCGATGGTTACTGTAAAACAAGTATAAGCAGCAATAAAAATGATTAAAAGAGAGAGCTGACCTAGCAGCTCTATAGCAACACAGGACCCAGAAAGCAGTGTATCCAAGTTTGAGTGCCCCATGCCCGGTCCTTACTCCCCAGTCAGTCAAGCCAGTCTCATACCACTCTTTCACTACGCTCCTTTGTAGCTCGCACATTTGGCAGCACCAGCGTTCTCCCAAGACAGATGCTTCCAATGAATAGGTTGAAGGAGCACAGGAGGAGTGTGGAAAATCAACCTTTTCTCAAATACATAACACTGACTATATAAGGGAATAGCAATCACAGCAGCAATTATTTTTTGGCTCTTGACTTCTGAATTATGCTTTGCATAATTTGCACAATCTTAATGTGGACGTTAAACATAGGATCCACTGTGCCAGTGTATCCTTTGGAAAGTTGCTCTGTCGTGTCTTTAGAGATCAGCAGATGGAAACTAAGATCCTGGTCTACAATGCAGTAGTCAGCCCCACTCTTCCTTATGGGTGCGAGACCTGGGTGACATACTGAAGATATCTTAAGTGTCTGGAGTGGTACCAACCTCAATGCCTTAAGAAGATTCTCGTATCAGGTGGGAATACCATTGCACCAATGCCAGTGTTCTCTCTGTAGCTAACATCACCATTGTTGAGGCGAAGATTATGAAACATCAACTTCACTGGGCTAGTCACTGTGTGCGAAAGGCTGATATTTGTCTTCCAAAACAAGTCCTATTTTCTCAATTTAGTCATGGTAAGAGGACTTGTGGGGGACATAGGAAACACTACAAGGACACCCTGAAAGTCTATCTTAAGAAGGGAGGCACTGATCCCACAAATTGGGAAGAGCTGGCTGGCAATAAACTGCAATGGTTTTGCATCATACATCAAGCTTCAGCCTATTTCGAAGAGAATCGCCTTGCTCAAGAGGCTGAGAAATGGCAGAGGAGGAAGGAAAGGGTACAGCATCCTGGCCAGCAGCTGTGCTTTCTTTACGCAACCACCTGTCACACATGTGGAAAAACCTGTAAAGCATGACTTGGACTCCTCAAGTTATTTTAAGTCTCATCAATGACTTTTTCCTCCAGCAGACAGCATCCTCATATCGAGGGATAGCCGACGATGACTATGCTTTGAAGTACTTGTTGCCCGAGAGGAAGTAAAAGGGAAAATGGGCCCAAATGGCAGTGATCTCTTATTGCATATTTATATTGTAGTAGTGCCTTACAGCAGTCTACCACATGGATTGCGTGAGAGAAAATGCAAGCCAGAGCCAGCAGAACAGCTGCAGAAAGCAATTCAAGACTAGCCTAGCCAGTGCCACTCCCCTCCCTCTCTAGACCCAAAAGTATGTAAGGAAACCCCACCTCTGGGGGCATTAGAATCTATATGGAGTTACTCTTCCCCATTATCACATGACGTTTGAGAAAGAAGCTGCAAGGAGGAGCTGGTCAAAGATTGAGGGCTTCTCTGCACTTGAAAAAGTTACTCTGGATTGAGTTTTTGGGGGATAAACTGCTTTGCCTCCACACAAGAGATTTTTTCCTCAAATTATCTGTCATTTCATTTCATATTACAGTAAACGCGGCATTATCTGCCACTTTATCAACCGGGAAGTTCTAGAAAATCGGCATTTCGGATATCTCCCAATACAAATCTTCAGTAGGGTTGCCAGATATCCAGTTGCCCCTGCTGCTCCTAGGCGGAGGAACGGCCATGGGAGCCCTGTGTGCTGCCCCGACCCCATGCGCTGGCTCTGCAGCTCCCATTGGCCCTAGGAGCTGAGGGACATGTTGCTGCTTGTGGGGAGCTGCCCAACGTGAGCACTGCCCAGAGCTGGCATCCCAAAACCCCTCCTGGGCCCTAACCCCCAGCCCTGAGCCCCCTCCCACACCCAAACTCACTCCCTCCATTGGTAAGTATAACTCTTAGTTAACCGAAATTTTTGACTAACCAGCACTCCCCAACCCCCAATATGCTGGATAACAAAGGTTTTACTGTAATTAATCCACTTTAGAAGCAAATTTACTCAAATATGGAATGAGTTACCCCACAATAAATTTGTGTGACCGCATCCCCATTTTGAACTAATTGTTTTGCTTCTGGCAGTCCTCCCACTGCTATCCCACACTGCACTACTGCACTCCTGGACTGCAGTGTCTGTTTATTTACGTGCCCTTGTGCTCTAATTCTCTAGGATAATCTTCACTGGATGTCATCTCCCTGATTAAATGCTGGAGTACAGCCAGATGTATCCCCTTGTGATTCTAGCTCATGATGAGTTCACAAACCCAGAGTCACATCACAATTATAGAAGCCATGTTCCATGTACAGATATGCACTTCCTTGGCCTTTGGGAAGAGGAGCAGGTTCAGTCCCATCTAAGAGCAGTCACCAGAATGCCAAGAGGTACGAGAGGATATCCAATCAAAGGCAGGAGAGAGGGCACTCCCAGGTGCAGTACAGTACCACAACAAATGAAAGCCATTCCAGCAGTTATAAAAATGCCAAGCACAATAACAAAACCGTGGGAAATATGCGCTTATGAGGAAATAGACTAGATTCTCACAAGGGAGGCCATCACTGAATCCTGGCACATTCTTTATAGCAACAAATAAACCCAAGTCGGCCCTAAATAGCATCGTGAATAGGTGGGGATTGCCATGGATAGCCGGGATTTCTTCAACTTGAAAAACCTCAGAGGCAGGCCCAGCACTGGAGACAGGGAGAACCCCAAACCCAGACAGAAAACAAGTCTGACAATGCCTGGGAGGGGACCTCTTCCTTTAAGTATTGTGTGTTTTAAACACCATGTTTTGGGTACCATCATGGTGCCACCAAGTTGGCCAGATATGAGCCAGGAGCTTCTCTCCACCTGCTTGGCTTTTATCTGCCCACCCTCCCCCGGGGTGCTCAAAATAGCATCCATGCCAGAGAATTTAAGCTCCAAAGTGTTTATTTCTCTTAAACATTAAATCCCCCAAACATGTGCCCCACTACCACCACCTTCCAGTGCTGCTTAATGCTTCCTCTCACTCCTGGTCAACTGCCTTGTCGCTGCTCAAGATGGCCACAGAGTGGGGGGTGGATGAAAAAGAATCTAACACATTGCATGGCAAGCATGTTTACTGTAGCATCAGATACAGAATAAGAAAAAACAGTAAGAAAAGTACTTGAATTCACAATTTGACAAATGCTGTGAGCTTTTAGCTACCTTTACATTTTATAAGATAAATTGGGCAACAGCCATATTTCAAAATACATAGGATTGTAAGACATTCATGGTTATTTTTAATCACACTCTCAGCATTGTTAATCCCTTGAGTTCAGAACAAATTATTCATGGCAGGTCAGGGCAAGCCCATGAGAATGGAATTCCAAACCTGAAGATAAAGCAACGTTTTATCATTGCTGGCACAGAAGCTACTGTGCTATTTCTCTGCCCCTCTGGCACCCGATACATTGTCATACCCATGGACAGTTCCATTATCTGTGGCTGAATGCCTGACAAATCTTTTGGGGATGAGAAAGAGGACACAAGAGAGCACGTTTAGTGGCCTTGTGGCTGCATCCCAGAGAAGAGAAAAGAATAAAGAAGAGTGGAGGGATGGTTTCCTTCAACATGACACCAAGAAGAGAGAGAAGATTCTCTCACAGATTCTGGGGGTAATGAACAGGCAGATAGCTCTGCTGAAGAAAATGGTGACACTATGTTCATGGCCATCACCCTAACCTAGCCATGTCCTGCAGCCCCTTGAAAATACTGTATATGCTGGAAGTACTTCATCCCTTCCCCAACTACAAGGAACTGACCTTTCCTCACCACTGCAGATCCCAAGACAAAGAGAACAGTGAAATTCCTACAACTATATTACTTGCCATGCCACATCCCAAGACATGGAAACTGTTTCAGCCCCACCTACACGTTTGTGACCTCATCAGCACAATCATGTGTGCACTAATCACTTGCATGTCTTTCCACAATTCCATTGTTTTAAATTTGCACTGTGCGATGATCAGTAAAATTCTTTATTATTTACAACTCAGTTGAAAAATGTAATAAAATCCTTGCACAAAGCATAATTAAATTCTTACCAAAGGAACAATAAAATCAACCTAGCCTTAAAGTAGGAACACAATGCATCCCTGACCTTGTGTCTGTGACCAATGGTAACCTTTAGCAGAGGCAATCTATTTGGCTGTTCAGAAAGTCTCACAACCTTTGCCTCCCACCCATCTATGAGGCTTTCTCCCTCTCTCTCATAAATGTGCAAAACACAGCAAGCACCTATCTCATGAGGCAGCTATTCCTCAGCAGCCTCCAGTCATGAGGTACCCCTACCTTCCCTTCAGTGTTCCAAATGTACACAATCACTGTCATTCTACAGCTAGTTAAACAGCTCCTTTCTCCTAACCAAGTGTCAGTAAAAAGCTTCATAGATCAGGGAAGCAGAGGATAAGATGAGTCTCCAGAATGACAATAGAAATCACAACACAATTTATGTCCACAGTGGTCCTGGGAGCAAAAGTTCTATTTCTCATTGCAGAAAACAGTTTGAGTTTCTAAAGATACTAGTACCACAGTCTTTTCCAGACCACCCCACATTAATATTAATGAACCTGCCATGGTGACCAGCCAGGCCTTGCAGCACCATGGAGAAATACCCCTTTCTGTTGATGAATGCGGAGGCCTTGTTCAGGGGGCAAAGATAGACACATGGGTCCCACCAATGGCGCCAATACAATTTGGGAACCCCAACAATACAAATCCCTCAATAATCTCCTGTCCATTACCAAGCTTTATGATCAGGAGCAGCAGCACCCTCTTGATAGAAGCACAAACCTCCATGACAAAAGCCCTGACAACTGATCTACCAAAACTGGTAGCAATCAGGTGTGTCAACCTCCTAGGCAGGGATTGCCATGTGCTTCACCCTGTTGAGGGGAGCTCTTATGTAGGTTTTCTGCCCTTGCAGCTCCACGATGAGCTCTGCACAACAGCCTGTTTTATAATCCTTCTTATATTGTATTTCCATTACACATTTTTAATGCTTATTGTCCCAATTCCTCATGAATATCTCCCCCAGGGCTGTTTCATTCCCTCCTCAGGAGCTCAACTGTCATTCTCTGTTGTCCTTTCACAGCTCAATACAGTTAAAAATTACCATCAGGAGGTTTGGAAAGCATCTGTGGCCCATTTCTAGATTACGGAAATAGGTTATTTAAAAAAAAAAAAGTCAGCTAATAAGTTTTAACTTATGGGATAAGCCCTCAGTGGAGGTGTCAAGGTTCCTTCTCCACTCTGAACTCTAGGGTACAGATGTGGGGACCTGCATGAAAGACCTCCTAAGCATATTCTTACCAGCTTAGGTTAAAAACTTCCCCAAGGTACAAACTTTGCCTTGTCCTTGAACAGTATGCTGCCACCACCAAGCGTTTTAAACAAAGAGCCTGGAAAGAGACCACTTGGAGATGTCTTCTCCCCAAATATCCTCCCCAAGCCCTACACCCCCTTTCCTGCGTAAGGCTTGATAATAATCCTCACCAATTGGTACAGGTGAGCACAGACCCAAACCCTTGGATCTTAAGAACAATGAAAAATCAATCAGGTTCTTAAAAAGAAAAGAAAAGAAAAGAAAAGAAAAGAAAAGAAAAGAAAAGGTAAAAGAATCACCTCTGTAAAATCAGGATGGTAAATACCTTACAGGGTAATCAGATTCAAAAACATAGAGAATCTCTCTAAGCAAAACCTTAAGTTACAAAAAGACAGAAAAACAGGAATACACATTCCCTCCAGCACAGCTTATTTTACAAGCCATTAAACAGAAGAAAATCGAACGCATTTTCTAGCTAGATTACTTGCTAACTTTACAGGAGTTGGAAGGCTTGCATTCCTGATCTGTTCCTGGCAAAAGCATCACACAGACAGTCCAACCCCTTTGTTCCGCCCCCCCCTCCAGATTTGAAAGAATCTTGTCCCCTCATTGGCCATTTTGGGTCAGGTGCCAGCAGAGTTACCTCAGCTTCTTAACCCTTTACAGGCGAAAGAATTTTGCCTCTGGCCAAGAATGATTTTATAGCACTGTATACAGCAAGGTGGTTCTGGTGGGCTCCTGCCCATGAATGCCAGGGTGTGAAGGCTTCAGGGGAACTGCTGTTCAGTGTCTTGGGTTGGGGGGGGGAGGGGGAAGAGAAAGAGGACACAGCAGGTTCCTGCCCCCATGTTCCATGACATGAAATCCCACAGAAGGCACTAATGCATTCTGTTTAAATTGATTTACAAGTATGAGCCGGGGGGGGGGGGGGGGGGGAGAGAAGGTTTGCACACATTTCAGTAAATATTATTTCAAGCAGAAGAAAAGTATTTTTATAACATATTTGCCACACCACAAGCATTGCAACACTCCTTGCTTGCCACACTCTTTCTTGGCTCAGATAACAATGGTGAGCAGTGGGAGGCTAACACCTAGGACACATGTAGTATTCTCTTTATAATCAATCAATGGAAACTACAGGTATCTATTTGTCTAGGTGTTTGTAACATTACTCATCACTGTTGCATCTGCGCAGCTACCCAAAAATGTCACTTATGTGCATCACTTACAGGTACTGAAAGATACCCCTCTTATTACCCAAAGAAGTTCAGTAAAAAAAACTACAGACAAAACTGAAGGCTGGTCTACACAGGAAAGTTAGGTGGACCCAGCAACATCGCTCCTGGGTATGAAAAATTCATACTCCTGGGAGACATAACTCAACCTAAACTCCAGCATAGACAGCACTAGGTCAATTAAAGAATTCTTCTGTTGACCTAGCTACTGCCTCTTGGAAAGCTGGATTTACTACAGCAACGGATTTACCACACAGTGGAACAAGCCACTGTAGTAAGTGTCTATGCTACAGCGGCAGAGCTGCAGCTGTGCTACTGCAGCGTTTCTAGCATAGACATAACTTCAGGCAAGTGTGGCCTGTGGAGTAAACAAGGTCCAGGGAATTCGACAATGAAGCCCAAGGTCATCTCATTTTTAAAACTTATGTATAACCTCTGATGATCACACATATCAGAGACATTCTCCATCTCAGTTTGAGGATAAGGCACAACCTACTCTTAATTTATGCAAACTGGACAAATCACTCAAACTGTCAAAGCATCCCTCAGCTGGACAAAGTTTGGACACATCTATACCTGTCACAGGCACAGTTAGACAGGAATGATGCTAATAATGTTTAGCACTTATATATTCACAGATCTCCAAACTTTCAAGAAGTGGATGTGTTGCATCCACATAGAGATGGGGAAACTAAAGGATGGACAATGTCACACAGTGAGTCAATGGTAGAGCAAGGAAAAGACCCCAGGTCTCCTAAGCAAAAGTCCAATTACTGCACACTGTCTCATAGTAATGACATGCTTTAAGAGTCTACCATACTACATCCGATGAAGTGAGCTGTAGCGCACGAAAGCTTATGCTCAAATAAATTTGTTAGTCTCTAAGGTGCCGCAAGTATTCCTTTTCTATTTGCGGATATAGACTAACACAGCAGCTACTCTGAAACCTACCATACTACAGTTATCACTGCTCAGCCATCCCTATTTTCCAGGGACAATCTCTAATGGGAGTACTCTGTCCTGCAAAATGGCTAGTTACTACTGTTCCAGCTGTTAGCATTGGGTGGCCAACAATGCTGGCCCTCTCCTAGTGAAAAAGGAAAATATTTCAACTGCGTGACTGGCTGGTCATTGAAAATCAAGCTAATAAGTCTACACTGGAGGTGGGGATTAGCCTACCTTCATCATCAAAACCTGCTGAGTGCTAAAATCAGAAGGAAGAGGGGCTTTTCAGAGGTTGTATACTAACCCCTGGCCTTGCTTCACCTCTGTGTCCCTTGTCAGCAAGTGACAGAGGGGGTCTCCTGAAGTGCAGTGCACATGGTTCTGGGTCATTTAAAAGTAGAAACAAAGTCTGCAAAAAATAGCTATACATTTGTGCCCATATATGTGTGTATTTCAATACCAATCCAACGAGATAGTGTTAAGCTTCTGATTAAACCAGACAAAAGTTTATTTAAATTTTTGTCTTTCTTCTGTCAAAGAAATAGCAGTAATTAAGCACTTAAAAACAAAATCTTTGTGGTGTGTACATAGGTTGTCATTCTACTTGAGAAGAGTATCTAGTAAGCCTGATTCACTGGGACTTGGAGAACAGGAAAAAACAGAAGTACACAACGATGTGTGACAAACACTCACATCCACCAGAACAAAACAAAAACAAAAAACCTAGAGTATTTAAAAAAAAAAAAAATCAAGGATAGTAGGACTAAAAAAGGGTGTGAATGGAAGCATAACAAACCAAAAGCCTTTTGGAGAATCACTTCCTCTGTCTATAAGACTGCAACTATACACCCAGAGGCTGTGCCCTCCATTTACCTCCAGTGAGCCCATACAACCTACTTCTATGGGGTAGCTGTAGGTGAACATAAGGAGGTGAGGAAAGAAGAAGTCAATCCTGGAAAGTCAAAAAAAGCTGCTGTACGTGGTAGAGCACAAAAATGTGGTTTATTCAGGATTATTCAGTGTTTGATATTTAGGTGAGGGAAAACACTCACTTATTCTGTCATTTTGATGGACTAGAAAATAATTGTTTGTTTTATTTTTCAAACATGGGGGGAAATGTTTATCTGAAGGGTAAATACATGATTAGGAAGGAAAACTTAATACTATTCATTAGTTCTCACACTGTGCTCAGCACCTCACACATACACATATGAGAAGCCATATAGGGGTCACCACCCTGAAAAGTTCATGGTCTAAATAGACAACATGCAGACTATGGATTGGGGGAAACAAAGAAAGATGTAAATAGTATGGTAAAGATTTCACAGATTCATATATTCCAAGGCCAGAAAGGAACAATGTGATCATCTATTCTTCCCGCCAATATAACACCATCCGTAGAACTTCCCCAGAATAATTCCTACAGCGTATTTTTTAGAAACGCATCCAATAAAATTTAAAAATTGTCAGCGATGGGGAACCCACAATGACCAAATTTCAAAGCGTCACATGCAAGATACATATAGCCTACTACACAGTACATATTTATTAATTGTCTTGAAGGGCCAAAAGGCAGGATCTAACAGAGGAGATCTACAAGTGAGCTTATGGCAGTCATGACATTTAGCTACATGTCCAGGCCAGATATACCTTCTGAGTCTGGGGATACCCATTATAAACTGCCATATATAAAACATTACCAATCACATAGGGCAAAGCATCCAGATAAACTGTAAGTAGATACTAAAAGAATTCTGCCTAATGGATTCTGTCAATTGACAAAGTCAAATTCGATGAACTCATAGCATAAGAGCCTCACCCCCATTTTGTATCCTGGCAAAGGAGGGGGCATGTTGGGGCTGAGGACAAGGCCATAGCACACACAATTCTTGGGTCCTGAGGGCAGCCCAAGAAACCTGGCTATTCAAAATCTAAGCCAGACAAGTCCCCCAAGATCTGTAAATTACACTGGAGACCTCTTCAGTCACAGCTTCTCCCTACTCATCCTGGCTCTGAATTTGTCATCTCATCCATGTTCAGCCTAAACAACTCTTTTTATGACTCTTCTTCCATTATAGATAAAATCACCCAGGGACAAATTCTGGCTTTGGATGGGTGTGTGCACACATCTCCTACACACACGAACATGGAAAGTCACAGTAACTAGCTGCCAGACCACCCACCCCACACCAGACATTAGATGTGCCTATAATCAAGAGCCCCATGCAAGGGTAGAGACTAGCACACACAAGTAGATATTATTCTGTTCTGAGGTTTTGTACATATGCATGAAGAATGTGACTCAAGTTCTTCTTAGATAATTATATCCTCTATCTGATATCTACAGGCAATAGAGCAGAGGTTCTCAAACTGGGGGTTGGGACCCCTCAGGGGATCACAAGGTTATTACATGGGGGGTTGCAAGCTGTCAGTTTCCACCCCAAAACCCCGCTTTGTCTCCAGCATTTTTAATGGTGTTAAATAGATACAAAAAGTGTTTTTAATTTAGAAGGGGCGTTGCACTCAGAGGCTTGCTATGTGAAAGAGATCACCAGTACAAAAGTTTGAGAACCACTGCAATAGGGGGAATTTGTTGGTTTTGCTCCCTTAATGTTAATGCTGATCATGCAATTAAAGCCATATAAAATATACTTGGGTACCATGGTGATGGGTGCCTCAAATATACCACAGTAATTAATAATGCTATCAGTTACTCTGCTGTCTCACATTGGAAAAACGCTTCCCTAGATTTATAAAAACACTGACATCATAGCTCAAATTTGAAACCTTATAGTAAGACGGACACTTTTATCATACGCAGTATTCAAGTAAGTACCATAGGTAGTAAATCAGTCATACAAGTCAAATGCTAGATCTCTTAAATAGTTTTGTTTAAGAACTTCGAAACACATTTTAAATAAGCTGCTGCACATGTGTTGGGTGCAGCCTGATCCAATGCTTACTTAAGTCAATCTGAGTTTTTCACTGATTTCAGTGATCAGGCCCATTATGTAATGCACATAATGCATTGTCTTTGTTTTTTAAAATTGGGAATCTGAGTAAATGGTAAAGATGCACACTCCCCTTCAGGACGACCAGGAAACATCAAACTTGGTGAGCACATCTGTGACAAGCTGGCAGGCAAAAGAACTCCTGATACTTTGGAAATATCGAAAGAGTCTGACTATCAAAAATGGTGCAAAATTGAGCTAAAGAGAAAAAAGTGATGTAAATTACCAATAAAAATCTTCATGTTGGACAGACTCAGTATCATCTTATAATTCAGTACTGTAGTACTTCATGTAAAACTCCTTCCATTATTAATTGCACATGACATCTAAGGGGAAAATTAACAGTAGTCTAGTACTTAAAAGCATAGTTTTCCTAAGAAATAAAACAAACACACTGTAGTCTGAATTTTTTAAAAAACATATTACAGATGAAAGTAACACCTAAGTTTATTAAAATTGAAAGATTAGATAAAAAAGATTTTTACTTATGCACTTGACAATACTTACATAGTCAGTTAGCCATGATCCATCGAACACACATGCACTTCACACACAGGAGCAGTCCCATTTCAGCATCTAAAACCCATTTTCCTGACTGTGCAGTATTTTTAAACACTTTTTTTGGCATTGGCTGGATTTCAAATTGACAATGTCTCTTTAATTTTAGATTAGCACAACAGGGAGCATAAGAAGAATTGAGGATGAGTCGAGTATAGTGTAAGAAGAGTACAGCCTAAAGCCAAATTAAAGGAAGTTCAGACCATATATTCACTTTAACATTTATATTTACTGTACTATAAAGCACATTTGTTCTGAACGAAGAAGGTTGTGGACCACAATCAGCAATTGAAAGATACATCAAATAAAAAAACCCATGCATTTATTATATGATGATTTATGTCACATGTTATATTTGGACTGAAACAGTTAAAGCTGATAGGAAAATTATTGGGTCTGATTATACTAATAATAATATAATATTTGATATCTCATTTCATCAGGTAATGTCATAAAGACCTTTGTTGAACTAAGTAAGCCTCACAAGATCTCACTGAATTAAATCATCACTTCATAATTGCTGAAGTGCAGTCACTTTTGGGGTGAGCCAATGAAGCCGTTTAAGGTTTAACAGCACCCAGCAACACTACAAAGCAATTGTGCAATGTGGATATAAATTTCATCTCCATGTGCACATGTAGGCAATCTTTCTGTCTTGTCACTAAATCATTTTTTATCTTGTGTTAGTTATGAAAAAGTCCTTCCCCACAACACACATCATTTAAGAAACTTGCTCTCCATATCAATAAATAGTTTTTATTAATTTAAGAGTTTATACCATTAAAAACCATGCAGGGCAAGTTTCCTGGTACTTTCCCCAGAGATACTGTTAATATAAAAATGTAAGAGTTTAGTGTATGTTTCCATTTTTACTGTTAGCATTTCATGCCTCATTTTTATTTATCTCAAGATGACAAAAACCATGAAATATATCTTCTGTACTGAATCTCAGTAGAGAGAGGAAGCATATTATTGTCAACTGTGTGTGGCATAAACTTTACATTTGAGGCAAGAATTTTCAACTGACTGTTTTTAGATAGCATAAATTAACCACATGAATATTTGCAAGAAGTATGATCTATTATTCAATGGTAAACTGATCTTTCAATCTCAAGTTTCAGAGTAGCAGCTGTGTTAGTTTGTATCCACAAAAAAAACCAGGAGTACTTGTGGCACCTTAGAGACTAACAAATTTATTAGAGCATAAGCTTTTGTGGACTACAGCCCACTTCATTGGATGCAATGAATGGAACATATAGTAAGAAGATTATACACACACACACACACACACACACACACACACACACAGTGGAATTTGCCATACAAACTGTATGAGCTATTATCAGCAGGAGGAAAAAAAAAACTTTTGTACAATCAAGATGGCCCATTTAGGCAGTTGACAAGAAGGTGTGAGGATACTTAACATGTGGAAGTAGATTCAATATGTGTAATGACCCAGTCACTTCCAGTCTCTACTCAAACCCAAGTTAATGGCATCTCGTTTGCATATTAATTCAAGCTCAGCAGTTTCTCCTTGGAGTCTGTTTTTGAAGCTTTTCTGTTGCAGAATTGCCACCCTTAAATCTTTTACTGAGTGGCCAGAGAGGCTGAAGTGTTCACCTACCAGTTTTTGAATGTTATGACTCCTGATGTCAGATTTGTGTCCATTTATTCTTTTGCGTAGAGACTGTCCGGTTTGGCCAATGTACATGGCAGAAGGGCATTCCTGGCACATGATGGCATATATCACATTGGTAGATGTGCAGTGAACGAGCCCCTGATGGTGTGGCTAATGTGATTAGATCCTATGATGGTGTCACTTGAATAAATATGTGGACAGAGTTGGCATCAGGCTTTGTTGCAAAGATAGGTTCTCGAGTTAGTGTTTTTGTTGTGTAATTGATGAGAGTATTTTCTTCAGGTTGGGGGGCTGTCTGTAAGCAAGGACTGGTCTGTCTCCCAAGATCCGAGAGAGCGAGGGATCATTTTTCAGGATAGGTTGTAGATCTTTGATGATGCGTTGGAGAGGTTTTAGTTGGGGGCTGAAGGTGACAGCTAGTGGCATTCTGTTATTTTCTTTGTTGGGCCTGGCCTGTGGTAGGTGACTTCTGGGTACCCTTCTGGCTCTGTCAATCTGTTTCTTCACTTCAGCAGGTGGGTATTGTAGTTTTAAGAACGCTTGATAGAGATCCTGTAGATGTTTGTCTCTGTCTGATAGATTGGAGCAAATGTGGTTGTATCTTAGAGCTTGGCTGTAGACAGTCGATAATGTGGTGTGTTCTGGATGGAAGCTGGAGGCATGTAGGTAAATATAGCGGACAGCAGGTTTCCAGTATAGGGTGGTGTTTATGTGACCATCACTTATTACCACAGTAGTGTCCAGGAAATGGACCGCTTGTGTGGATTGGTCTAGGCTGAGGTTGATGGTGGGATGGAAACTGTTGAAATCATGGTGGAATTTCTCAAGGGCTTCTTTTCCATGGGTCCAGATGATGAAGATGTTATCAATGTATCAAAAGTAGAGTAGGAACGTTAGGGGACGAGAGCTAAGGAACCATTGTTCTAAGTCAGCCATAAAAATGTTGGCATACTGTGGGGCCACACGGGAACCCATAGCAGTGCTGCTGACTTGAAGGTACATATTGTCCCCAAATGTGAAATAGTTGTGGTTGAGGACAAAGTCACAAAGGTTAGCCACCGGGTTTGCCGTGACGTTATTGGGGATACTGTTCCTAATAGCTTGTAGTCCATCTTTGTGTGCAATGTTGGTGTAGAGGGCTTCTACATCTATAGTGGCCAGGATGGTGTTTTCTGGAAGATCACTGATGGATTGTAGTTTCCTCAGGAAGTCAGTGGTCTCTCAAAGATAGCTGGGGTGCTGGTAGCGTAGGGCCTGAGGAGAGAGTCCATATAGCCAGACAATCCTGCTGTCAGGGTGCCAATGCCTGAGAGATGGGGCATCCAGGATTTCCAGGTTTATGGATCTTGGGTAGCAAATAGACAGACCAGTCCTCGCTTACAGACAGCTCCTCAACCTGAAGCAAATACTCTCCAGCAACCATACACCACACAACAAAAACACTAACCCAGAAACCTACCCTTGCAGCAAAGCCTGATGCCAACTCTGTCCACATATTTATTCAAGTGACACCATCATAGGACCTCATCACATTAGTCACACCATCAAGGGCTCGTTCACCTGCACATCTACCAATGTGATATATGCCAGCAATGCCCCTCTGCCATGTACATTGGCCAAACCAGACAATCTCTACGCAAAAGAATAAATGGACACCAATGTGACATCAGGAATCATAACATTTAAAAACTGGTAGGAGAACATTTCAACCTCTCTGGCCACTCAGTAAAAGATTTAAGGGTGGCAATTCTGCAACAGAAAAGCTTCAAAAACAGACTCCAAGAAGAAACTGCTGAGCTTGAATTAATATGCAAACGAGATACCATTAACTTGGGTTTGAATAGAGACTAGGAGTGGCTGGGTCATTACACATATTTAATCTACTTCCACATGTTACGTATCCTCACACCTTCTTGTCAACTGTCTAAATAGGCCATCTTGATTATCAGTACAAAAGTTTTTTTTCCTCCTGCTGATAATAGCTCATCTTAACTAATTAGCCTCTTACAGTTTGTATGGCAAATTCCACCTTCTCTGGATGTGTATGTATATATCTTCTTACTATATGTTCCATTCAATGCATCTGATGAAGTGGGCTGTAGCCCAAGAAAGCTTATGCTCTAATAAATTTTTTAGTCTCTAAGGTGTCACAAGTACTCCTGGTTTTTTCTTTCCCAATCTCAAGTTATTCCAAACTGAAGTATCATGAATATTGATCAAAAGTTATAAAATGGCTTGAATCACACTTGGAGCTTTCTGGTTGGCTGCAAGTGATGTCATCATTTTATCAATACTCAGTACAGCCCGGAATGGTTTTCTTTAGAGGGTGAGTAAATTGTGTTTTGTAAGAGCAATAATGACATGCCAGACAGAGCATTTTACAGGATTAGTGCCCTCAGTGGGTGTTGCAAGTTCCTCTGCCTTTGGCTTTATGCCCTATATCATCACCCTAAATGTGTAAAATTGCCTAGAAAACTACAGCCTATTGTTAAAATGCTTAATTAAAATGCACAAAGATAAAACATGACAAATTATACGGAGTGCCTTGAAGCTTTCATCTTTATTTCTTCTTTACAGAATTTTTGCAAAACTACATTCTGTGATGTCAGGCAACCAAAAAAGCCAAACAATCTGCAGCAGAACAACAAAATATTGTCAGCAAATCTTCACAATTGATTTCTATAAAACAGCCTGCAAAATTATCCAGCACAAAGGCAATCTGGTCAGAGAACATTCGTGTTCAAAAATCAATAGTTAAGACAAGCACATTTTAATTTCTTCAGACACACACTGTACAAGAGGAAAGGCAACTAGTTCTAATGTAGCTTATTGCACATTATCTAAGGAATCATAAAAGCTGCTCATAACAAGCACTGAAATCCAAGCTGCAAATGCTGAATAAGCAAATGCACGGTCTAATTACTTCTTTGTAGAAATAAAAGCTTGAGTGGAAAGATTAAAGAATAACTTAGAAATTTCCATACCATCCAGAACAACAATTCATTTTATGTAAATCAAGCTATTATTCTCAAGCTATCTGTTCTCAATTTCCATCACAAAACACAGTTTTCTAAAGCAACAAATACTGATAACATTTCAATTTTATGTTAACCAACTTTAAGAAGAAACTAAATTGAGAAAGGCCTACAGTACTTAATTATCAGAGATCCCTTTTTGAGCAGAAAAGTTCAACCTCAACCTGACAGACCTGAGAGAACCAATCAAAGAAGACTTTTTTCTTGACTTTGAAGGTATGATTTCATTCTATTTCCACTGTAATAGAATCTACTTAGCTCATCAATACTACATCAAATCTTTCCACATATTTTGCTTTAACACCTACAGTGTATTGTAAGAAATATAAGGCTGTGCCCATGCAAATAAAAAGAGATTTTTTTATCAGCTGGGAATGACATTACATTAATTTTAAAATCCAGTATCATGTGAGCAGGAGAATCATAGAAATATAGGACTAGAAGGGACCTCAATAGACTTAGTCTAGTCCCCTGCACTGAGGCAGGACTAAAATTATCTAGACCATCCCTGACAAGGTGTATTTCTAACCTAGTCTTAAAAACTTCCAATGACAGAGATTCTACAACCCCCATAGGTAATTTGTTCCAGTGTTTAACTATTCTTATAGTTAGGAATTTTTTCTTAGTGTCTAACCTAAATCTCCCTTCTACAATTTAAGCCCTTACTTCTTATCCTGTCCTCAGTGGATAAGAGGAACAATTCACCACCATCCTCTATAAAAACCTTTTACTTACTTGAAGTGCAAATATTAAAAGTATCAACTGCACAACCATGTACCTCTTAAAAAACCCCACTAATGTTGTTTTAATTAATATATTGTATTTTTATACTGTTTCTTTTAACTCTCAAACATGCCAGGAAGGAGTTAACTCTGAAAGCATGTACAGAAACTTCCAAGCCCAAGGTAATCGGTAGTCCCTTTAAGTTATCTAAAAGGATGAAATTGCTTTCTTTATAAATTTCTACCAGTTTGGTCATAGTAAGCTACAAAAAATTTGATACGTTTATTTTCTTGGTGAAACGGAGAAGAAGTTTAAAAAGGCTATCGCACACTGAAAATGGAGTCACTAACTAATGTGATGTGAAGCAGGACTAATCCGCCCACAGAGAAAACCATCAAGGACAGTACAAGGATCAGAAAGGGCTGGATTCTTTTCCTACAAAAACAAGCTAAACAAAGTGATGCAGCGATTAAAAGCTCTGCTTCAAATCTGAAAACAATCTATCACACAGACATGCAAACACACGAAGATTCAAGAAATTGAATCATAACATAAATTCATTATACCTCTTTTATGCAATTCTCTTAGTGGAATGTTGTCTCCTCCCCCATCGTATGGCAAATAAGGATCAGAAGATACATCCATGACCGTAACAAACAAAAAGAGTGGTAGTTCAGAACAACCGAACCATTTCTTACATAACAGCAGCAGGCTGGGAAGCTGCCATATTTGATCAGGATTTGGATTGTGTGCTAGCTTGTTGCAGCAACTGGGTGCTTCCACAGTCGATGATGTCACCAAAGGGAAATTATTGCAGCCTGGTTGCTAGTGGCTACAATCTAGCAGTGCTTAAAGGCGGAAGAGCAGACGTAATCAACGCAGCCTGCTGTGCCTGAAGGTGAGTAAGCTTGAAGTAAAACAGAATGAACTGGTTTTAAGAATATAAAATGCACCAGGCCACATAAGTTAACACTGAAGATACACTGCAACGCTACAGAAAAGGCAGCCATTTTGCCCTGGTGCTTGCTTTATACAGTAAAATCCAAACAATAGCCCCTAATTGCTTACGATAAAGAAATGCTTACAGTTCATTTAAGTTATAAGAAAGATAAACACAGTGACAGAGAAATCCAACTTCACTCCTAGTTCATCAAATGTGTCTTTTGAATCTAGGATTTAAATATAAACACCGATATGAACTGTAATAATGGCACAAATGTCTGAATAGCAGCTCAAAGGCACTTCCAAATTTTAAGACTCAAAAAATGTGAGCTTTTCTCACAAAGACAAGTTTACATTTTGAAGTATAAAACACAGGACAAAACAGATACTGTCCTGCAGTTTTTGTACTTGTTTCATCCACATTTCTACTGACATCCCAGCGAAGGTGTTTAAATAATCAGACATTTAAAAATTATTATTTAAGAGGAAATACAAACCATGGATCTGGAGTCCAGATCTTCAAGGGTTTTTAGCCGCCTAACTCTCTTTGATTTCAGTGGGAGTTAGGCGCCTAAAAACCCTTGAAGATCTAGGCCTAAATCAATAAATTGTAGTAGAAAACAGAAACTGAGGTCCTGCCCTCCACTATTTTATTATTTATTATTGTTATTATTTTGTGGCACCCAAATTTAATTCTTTGGGCAAGTTGTTTCAGGAAGAACAGTGTAGCTTGGTAGAAAATGGAGAAACAGTTCTGTCCCAAGATCCAATGGATCATCTTTTCAGTCTTAATCCATATTTGCTCCTTAGAGCTTGTTTACACCAGTGTAACTTGTTGCACCAGTGTAACTTAAATTGTTAAATTCGTGCAAAACATGATGTAGACACCATTATTATGGTTTTATTTAAACAGGTAATGACGTAAGTTAAACTTAAGCTAAAGTCAGTGTCTGCATGGTCTAAATGACAAAGTTTTCTCAGAATAGCTACAGAGGTCTGAGGTATGAAAAACCTATACCCCTACCCAACACAACTATGCCAGTAAAACCCTGGACAGCTTTTCCTAAGTGGCTGCTCACAGATTGGTTGCCAAACAGAGTCATTTTTTTGAATAGCCTTAGAAACCCATATGCTCATTTTTCTTCTCAATTATGAGTGATTTTTGCATTCCCATTGTTCATAATTGCTGTGTACATTCCCTTCCCTGCACTCCAACATGATGAAAGTGTTTTTTAAAGAGTGAGATACAATGCATGCCAACCTGACATAACTATGGACAGGTATATTACTTTTTTTTTCCTTTTGCCATAAGAGTATATGTGCACAGGATGAAGTGCACCACATGTTGTGATAGGCATGTGTAGGACCTATGGATCATGAAAGTTGTTTTGTGGGAAGTATTTATCATCATAATAGTGGACATAAGTCTGTAGATTTTGCATCTGTTATTGCAGGTTCTGGTGCCACTTTGATTTGGTGGGTGCTGATCTGTGGGTAGCTTGCTTCTGATGATGAGCTTGGTGAAGTGTGTGTGTATGTGTGTGGGGGTGGGTGGGTAGGGGTGTTTAAAGGTCAGAAGAGTGGGTGCAGGAAAGATTTCTTTTAGGATGTGATCCTCATCAATTTTCAATTGTAATTGTTTTAATGATACCCAAGGGTATCATTTAGTCATGGGTATTTTTAGTAAAAATCATGGACACGTCACAGGCAATAAACAAAAATTCATGGCCCCTGACCTGTCCGTGACATAATATAAATACCCCTGACTAAATCTTGGGGGGGGGGAAGGGAGGTCCACTGCTGGGGGGAGACAGGGGGAGAGTGTCCGGGGGGTGCTGCTAGGAGGGGTGCCAGGGGCAGCCCAAGCAGCGACTGTTCCGGCCAGCCGCCCCGGGACTGCTGCGGGGACCACCCGAGCAGCAGCTGGTGTGGCAATCCCCGGGGCCTCTCCAGCAGCAATTGGTGTGGCTGTCCCACCTGAGCAGCTGGCCCTGGAGTCAGCCACACTGGCTACTTCAGAAGTCACAGAGCCCTAATGATGCTCCATATGGGTTCCAGTGTGGTTGGTAGGTGACAACCAGGGGTGTGTCCTCAGAAAAGGGTTTTTCCCAGATTGAAGCAGGTTCTCTCAGGGTCTCATAGAATATCAGGGTTGGAAGGGACCTCAGGAGGTCATCTAGTCCAACCCCCTGTATTCAGATGGCCCATTTCAAGAAGGGTGTTTACATTATTTCTAAGGTATCTATGCAATTTTGGGGTAAATTCAGAATTAGGAATCTGTATTGTTAATTACCTAGCTATTTCAGAAATTCTGAAGTCAGCATGTAATATTAAGAACTGCATGTGTTATAGTTAACAAGAGAAGAATCGATTTTTAGAATTTCCCTCATTTCATAGGATATACTAAGGCCTTCTTTTTAAGATAGTAATTTGTGTATCTATACATCCTGTACTTCGAAGAAAAATGGCTTAAAAACAACTCACAAGTGGCTAGCAGGCTCAAAGGGTAACTTGTTTCCAAAGAAATGTCATCATTATTACATATTGAGACCTCAGTCCTGGAAACCTGAATAACTTTACAAATCTGAGTAGTCCCATTGTGCTCAAGGGGACCGCTCAATTCTATAATGTTTCTCAGAGTATGTCTACAGTATATTGGCACAACAACTGCAGCAATGCTGCTGAAGTGTAGACACTTGCTACAGTGATGGAAAGAGTGCCCCTTCCCCTCTCTAGAGGCGGTTACCTAGGTTGGTGGAAGAATTCTTCCATAGATCTAGCGGCATCTACAGTCGGGGTTAGGTTGACCTAACTACATCTCACAGGACCTGAAATTTTTCACAGTCCCAAGAAATGTAGGTAGGTTAACATAGGTGTTGACCAGGTTTCAGGTGAATAAAACTGCAGGACTGGACCCTTAAATTCCATGTTTTGGAACTCTCACTACATATACCATTTAATCTTATGCATAGGTTACATTTGAAGAATTATTTCTAAAGGCTCAACAGTCATTTTCCTCCCTGTTGTTCTTCAAAAATGAAAAGTTTCTCCTCCTTGTTCTAGATAGAATTCCACAAAGAACAAACAGTCTTTCAAAATGACTGCCAGCTCAATTGTTCTCATTGGGACTGAAGTCACATCTGTCCTCATCTGATGGTCGTTTCAGGAATGAGAATGGACATGAGTATATTCACTTCTGGACATATTGGGGCAGCCACCATCCTGTGAACAGCTTCATTTCATTGTCATTGACAACAATGAAAGACGGTGACCATTTTGAAAGAATTCAAACCTTATGAGTTTCTCTGAAGATTTAATATACTAGTATGACCAAAAGCACCCCTGTATTCACACCCTATACACTACTGTAATAATCTTTGTATAAAATATATCTTCTGAGGTACCATTTGAAAACTAATAACCCATTGGTCAATAATATGATGAAATGTGTGTAGCAACATTAGATGAAAAGTTATAAACCATAAGCTGAAATTGGATTTGTCTGAAAAACACATTTCAAACCTGGGTAAACTAGTTTCTCAAAGACAAAGGACAAGGTGACACCTCTAGCTAGCTGTCATTAAAGTTGAAAGGCAATCACCTATCCAGTGGCCATTCTTTGGCAAGGAAGTGGGGCAGGAACAAACAGATCTGCATTTTAGCAAACAGGATGGAAGCCCTTTCACCACCATACTCTTTGTCTCCGTCCCCACAACAGGAATGAATTTTATATAGGGGCAAACCTCAGGAAAATGCATTTTCAAAGGATGACTGAACTATAAAAATGAGGGGCAAACACTCCAATTTCTCTCTCCCTAGCCATCTGTCTCTTTTTCACCCATGAAGATAAAAGAAACTGCCTTTGGGAGCAGATCCTGGCCTGAGAATTTGGTCAGCCATGTTACTGGGAACACACAGTGAGAGATTTCACCTTGATCCAAGTCTAGTTTGTTAAGTTTTAGTACTAGGAAGCATTTTATCTTTATTTCTCTTGTAACCATTTCTGATTTTAATGCCTTATACTTGTACTGACTTAAGATCTCTCTCTCTCTCTTTGTAGTTAAATAAACTTTTTTTATTCTTTAATTAAAGCTAATCCAGTGTTGTCTTTAAACTGAACTGAGCAGGTAACTCCATTTAAAACAGCAAACTGTTGTACACTGACCCCTTACAGGGGCAACAGACCTCCAATAGCTGGACCGTTAAGGAGGGGGCTGGGCAGTGCAGAACACATTTTGGGGGGGAAATCCAGAACTGGGAGTGAGGTAGAGTCATTCTGCAGGTGGTAACCAAGGCAGATGGAAGCCAGAGTATGAATGGAGTATGCTGACAGACTGCTATGGCTACACACAGACATTTGGGGTGTGACCTGCATGCTGGCAGGCTGATTGCAACTGACCCAAGTTGGAAGCTTCAACAGCAAAGCACAGTGAGGTACCCAAGGTTGCAGTGCAGGGGTGACAGCCACTCACTGGTCTGGATTGCATCATAGAATGTTATAAACAGCCTATTTCAGCTATGAAAAATTATAACAAGAAATTACTTAATTCTATATATTTCTTTTCAGAACTGACCTGTTTCACCAGAACTACTCAACAGTAAGGGCAGGAAGGAGAGGAAAACTAGACTGTGTGTAAGGGAACGTAGAAGGTGCAGGAGTGAGGAGAAAGCTGGATATGAAAGGGGATATGGAAGACAGGAGGAAGTGGAATTTGTGATATATATGTAGGAGAATGTATAAAGGTGCAAGAGGCAGGATGAACTTGGAAAACAGGAAGTAGGGGGAAACGAGAGGGTAGTACAAGGATGTCGCAATTACCCCACAACTAGATGTAAAAAAAACCAAGAAATCCAGAGTTAAAGTTAAATTTAAACATATTAAGTTATGGGAACGCACAGTTAAAGAATCCAAAGAATCTATCTCCATTGTGTAATGATGCCACAGGGGTTTGGGGAAATTTAATGTGTCTTTAAAAATCAGTTTACTCTAATTTAGGAACATAAATACTAAAATGCCTTAAATCAAAATCACATATTTTTTGCCTGGTGTCACTACAGGATAGAGTTAAGGTGCTTTGCTGTCCTAACTATGCATTTATATACCTTAAAAACACTTAGATTTCTTTTAAGTTTAACTATAATTCTAAATTCCCAAATTTACAGTGCTTGGTTTTGGAATAATGACATCTCTAATATTTTTTTATATGTACTGTCAATCTTAACACTTTTTTTTTCTGGGTATAGTATAGCAGAAGCTGGTAGTGACTAACTCTTCCCATGCTAAAAAGATTCTTGCCACCTTTTCTCTGAGATGCTCTCACACCTCCACAGGTTGCAGCAAGCCTCTGGTATTTGGCAGGGGGACAGCTCTCAAGTACAGAAGTGCAATTTCTTTGCCCAATGAAACTTCATTTAGATTTTGCTGAAGATATAAGTGACTAAAAATCATAATTCCCTTCCCTTGTTTGCATGCCTTAGGAATGTTTTGGCTCATGCCTAAACAACAGATTAACACAGGGGTGGGCAAACTATGGCCTGCAGGCCAGATCCGGCCCCTCAGGGCTTTGGATCAAGCCCGTGGGATTGCCCCCCGTGGTGCCGCAGGCCCCACACCGCTCTCAGAAGAGGCTGACACCACGTCCTGGGGCCCTGGGGAGCAGGGAGGGGTAGAGGGCTCCGTGCATTGGCCTTGCCTCCAGACACCGCCTTGCGCAGCTGCCATTGTCTGGGAAGGGGGCACCACGGCCAATGGGAGCTTTGGGGAGGTACCTGTGCCATTCCCTGTGCACCTCCACATCCCTGTGCGGAGCCCTGTGCGCCCCACCTCCCCAGGGGCCACGCAGGGATGTGGTTCTGGCCTCTTCCCAGAGCAGCACGGCATGGGGCCAGGGTGGGCAGGCAGGCAGGGAGCCTGCCCTGGCCCAGGTGCATGCCGCTGCCACTCTGCAGCTGCTTTAGGTAAGGGGTGCTGGGCCAGAGCCCGAACCCCTCCGGCACCCCACCCCGCAACTCCCTGCCTAAGCCTCCTCCCACAGTCCGCACCCCTCTTGCACCCCTGCCCTGAACCCCCTCCTGCACCCCAACCCCCTTCCCTGAGCCCCCCATACACCCCACACCCCTCCTCTGCCCCAATCCCTTGCCCTGAGCCCATTCCTGCACACTGCACCCCCTCCCACACCCCGCACTACCTCCCGCACCCCAATCCCCTCTCCCGGCCCTGCACACAATTTTCCCACCCAGATGTGGCTCTTGGCCCAAAAAGTTTGCTCACCCCTGGCTTAACATTAACATTTCTAGGCTGACCACCCACTGGAACCAAAGCAGCAAGCAACAGCACCCCCTTCCCTCCCCCGCCCCACCCTTCTGGGAACATCTGGGAGATGCTGGAGCAGTCTCCCCAACCCACAATGCCCAGTTCCCCACCTCTTCTTTCCCACCCCATGTTTCAGTATCAGTCCCCATCCCATCCAGATTCAATGTACTCCCCCCCTTTCATGCTTCCAGCTCTTGGCTCCTCAGCATTCCAATCAGACAGCTTCCTACGCTACACTAGGCCCAGAAGAGGGGTCACTGAAAGCAGATTCCTGGCTCTCCATTCCAGTGTGTGGACCCAGAACCAGGTTTACCATGGCACCAGTGGCACCATGGCGCCGGGCCCAGAGTCAGAAGGGGCCCCGGCCAGCTCAATCCCATGGCCGGCTCAGCGGCCATGAAAGTTGTCCCCACCTCTGCTCCACCCCAGCCCTGCCCCCACTCCACCCTTTCCCCTGAGCAACAGGGGGACTGCAGCAGGGGTCGGGCACGCCCTGCACTCACCGGGCAGCGGGAAGTGGAGTGACCTGGCTGCAGCCTGCTCCGCACTGCTGGTGAGTGCTGGGGGCAGTTCCCCCCAGGCACCCAGTCCTAAGGCTGGGAGCCAGGGGAGCAGAGCGGAGTAGGCTGGGGCTGGGTCTCTCCACTTCCTGCTGCCCCGTGAGTGCGGGGTCAGGCTCCGCTGGCTTGTGCTGCGGGACGGTTACCTCCTGCCCCTCAAGCCTGGGAAGGAGATGGACCCGGGAAGTGGCATGGGATGGGGAAGAGAAGGGGATAGAAGAACCAGGGGCAGGGGGAAAGAGGCAGTGGGGAAGGAAGGGGGTGGGATGGGGAGGAGATGGAGTGGTGGGTAGGGGTATGGGATGGGGAAGGGAAGGGGATAGGGAAAGCAGGGGCCCAGCATGTGGATCCCCTTGGCAGCAGCTGGGGCTCTCCTGTTAAGCAGGTCCATCAAACCCTCACCCTGACAAGCCCCACCTCCCCTGCATCTGTACCACCCCAATGAGCTGCCCCCAGACACCCTCCCCACTGAGCCCCAACCATCTATACCTGGACCCCTACCCAAATGAACCCCACCTCCCCAGTACCCATACCCCCACACCAAGCGATGAACTCCAACCACTTTCACTTGGTCCCCCTTGCAGACTCCCATTGCCCCTGCACCTGGAACCTCCCTGTGCATCCAGACTGCCCCACACAGAACCCTCTTACCCCCATCTGGATTCCCCCACACTAAGTCCCTCTGCACTTGGATCCTGCTGCCAGGCTGAGCCTTCTTGCCCACATCTGGTGTGCCTGGCACAAAAGGGGAAGGACCCCAGGGTGTTTCTGTGGCAGGCATGGTCCTTGTGCTGGGTCAGGGTCAGGTTCAGGTTCAACCCCTGTCCCTGGGAGCAGGGGAGGCTGCAGGTATTCTCCCACCTCCATACAGCCAGTGGCCTGTGCTCGCCACTGTCATGGTGGAGCTTCCACATTTATTTATTGTTAAAAAAAAAAAAAAAAAAAAAACCCACCATGCACACACCTGCAGAAATTTAAAATATTATGCACAGAATTTGATGCAGAATTCTCTCAGGAATATGGGGCACTGTACAGATGGGACTGTGAAGGGGGTGCTGGACAGTAGGGGACCTGTGGGTGCAGGAGCTGGGCAGGGGGTATGGTGTGCAGGGTGCTGTGCAGTTGTGGTGGAAGGTCAGTGGGAGGGGTCTCTGGGTAGGGGGTGCTGGGCATAGCAGGTCCAGGACCATTGGGCATAGGGATCTGTGGGGAAGGTCTCTGCGCGAGGGAGCAATGGGCTTAACGGAGGGGCACTGGGCAGGGGGGCAGTGTGGAAAGGGCACGCTGGCAGCGCAGGGCTGGGCAGGCCAGTGTGCATTTAGCAATTGTGTGTTTGTAAACAGTGCCCTTGTGCTGGGCTCAGTGGGGCCACTCCCGCTGTGCCTCATTGCTCCCAACTGGCCCCTCGCTCTGTGGACCGCTGCCCATCACATGCCCTATTTCCCCAATGGGGGCCCACAAAAAGTTAATCCAGCCCTGCCAGGCCCTAGAACAGCCTGGAGCTGTCAGGAGCTGCAGCTGAAGAGAAAGGCCCGTTTAACCTCCTACAGCCACAGACTAGAGCATCGTCAGGGGAGACCATCTTCAGAAACTTTAAATGGTTAACTAAACAAGCCTCTACTGAGTATATGCCAACTGTGATTTTTCAAGGGCTTGTAACCTAACCAAATTTGGGTGGATTTTCACAGGAAAGGAAAAAGCACATCCCTGACATAAAGCCAGCCCCTTGCCAAATTTTAAGTCCCTGCTTGAAAGCCAAAGTGTTAGAGCTTCTCAAAGAGAAGGTCACCAGAATTTTTAACATGGGCAGAACAATGTACGTTTCTGTAACCTCCTTGTCAGAAATGGCTGAACCACTCTAACTGAAATAATAATAAAAAAATCCTGAACCAGACACCTGGCATGGCAATTTTCAAACACAAATGGTTAAAAGTTTGGCAAAGTTATAAGCAACTGAGAAGCAGGGCCAGCTCTAGGTTTTTTGCTGCCCCAACCAAAAAATTTGCTGCCCCAAGATCAGGTGGGGCTGGGCCTCGCAGGCAGTGCTGGAAGCAGAGGGAGCGATGTCACCTTCTCCCAGCGCCTGCAGGGGCTTTACCCCTCCCCCCTCCACCCGGCCGCGTAGAGAAGCCCTGATATAAGGGGTGGCACAAAGCAGTGCAGCAGCCAGTGCACAGAGGAGGTAGCGCAGCCCCAGCTCCCTGGCAGGACTCGCCCTCTCCTCCCCAAGTAGTGGCTGGTCCCTGGCAGCTCAGCATCCCAGGGCTGGGGCTTCCCCTTCCCACTGTGGCGGAGGGCGCAGCGTCCTCGCCTCATCTAAGTGGCACAGCTCCGAGAGTGCAACTGTCCCAAAAAAAAAAAAAGGATAGCCGGAATGCTGCCCCTGGAAATGTGCTGCCCCAAGCACACGCTTGCTTTGCTGGTGCCTAGAGCCGGTCCTGCTGAGAACAGGGTCTTATAGTGGGAAGCATCAGGCAAGCTTAATAATAGGTGGTTCTACCATGCCTGCTGCAACAAACACAGTAGCACTAAAAACACAACTGAAAGTGGCAAATCTGTGTTTGACATGAAAGTATGTCACACTGCCAAAAGTTGTGTTCTGACATTTATTATATAAACTACAGAAGCTAATGCAAATTTTTGGCTGGGGGGGGTCAGTTGGAGTCATAGTAAAATTTTTGTTACTTTGTATTTCTTATGTTGATTTATTCCCCATCAACCACTCACATGACTATTGTGCACAATCACTGTGGCATAACCAAGAACTTTGTTTTAGATCCAGCCTGACCAGGGTGCCCTGACCCAGGAACCACTCAATAGGCAGCTTCCCCTCTGCCCCAACAGTTCCTATTTGTTTATAGCCTGAATAGTAATGACAATGTAAGACTCCTCAGGAACTCTCTCTTTTGCTCCCATGGATGAGCTGTGGAAGAAAAATGAAGTCAGATCCTAACTAACAAGGGAGTGGGACAGAAGAGCATGTTGGAATTTCACACACAATTAATATTTAGACCCCAATAGTTGCATCTTCCCTGTATTTCCCTGGTCTATGGGGAAGAGGTATGTTTCTCTACTGCCTGTTAGAACCCTGAATACAGGGAGAGAGAAAGAAGAGTCAAACTAACAAGGGAGAAACAAGATGGAACAGAAGAGAAAGCCACGAAAAGGAGGACCATTAGGCTTCTGGGAGGCCTACTTTTACAGCTTGGCCCAGACCTTATAACTAAGGCTGTATGTCTGTCACAGACTCTGTGACTTTCTGTGATCTCTGTTACTTTTCCAGCGGCTGGTGCGGCTGCCCAAGCAGATCAGGTAGCCTCTGGGACAGCTGCACCAGCCGCTGCTGGGGCAGTCTCAGGCCACCATGGCTCCCTGACCCCAGCAGCAGTAGTTTGGATGTGGGAGGGGGCTCAAGGCTGGAGCAGAGGGTTGGGATGCAGAGTGGTGCTTACCTCGGGGAAGGAGCTCCCCAGAAGTGGCCGGCATGTCCCTACAGCTCCTAGGCATTAAGAAAAAGTAGATGTGCTGTTAATACTCGTCTCTACATACAATATACTGAGCTTGGGAGTCTCACTGGGCCATTTAGGGTATGTCTACACTACAATTAAAAAAAAACCACTGCTGGCCCTGTCAGCTGACTTGCACTTATAGGGCTTGGGCTGAGGGGTTATACAATGAAAATGTAGATGTCTGGGATTGGGCTGAAGGCCAGGACCCTTCTCCCACTTGTGGGGTCCATCCCTGAGCCCAGACATCTACACTGCAATTATATAGACTTGACCCCTAATCAGCTGACAAGGACCAGTCATGGGTATTTTATTGCAGTGTAGATATACCCTTAGTATCTTTTTCGCTGCAATCTCCTATTCCCTGGACTTCCTAACTTTCACTTCTTCCTTCTCTAGGTCTATCCAAAATTCTGCTGCCAATATAATCTTCCTCTTTTGCTGTTCTGATTATATCCCAATCCTTCTTGGTTTCTACACACTTTCTGCATCAAGTGCAAGCGCCTAATCCTCACTTCAAAAAAAACTATACACTTCTATAATCTTCTTTCCTCCTATATCTTGCCTTAATCATCCACTATACCTCTTCCCATTTCTGCCCAGGCTTCTGTCAAATTATCCCAATTGTCTCCTTTGCCTATATCTAACTTTGTGCATTCTTTCAGTGCCACTTCTTGCATCTAAAACAGCTTCCCTAATAATGCATTTGTTCACCAAATGTCTTCAGTCAGCTTTTGGGCATCAAGGTTTAGATTTTTGGCCAGACAACTCTGGGAAGGAATGGGTATAAATCATCACCCATTTTGAGTTAAATTGCATTTCACTTGCTTGTGACTTTAAAGTATAAGCTCTTTTTCTTATCCTCTTCCTAATATTTGCATTAGCAATGCACTGGGATTACAAGGTTTTTTGTACACCTTTGGTCTGTGTATTTTATGCTGATAGCTCTGGGAGCCTGCTGACCATATGTCAAAGAAGTAATTTACTGTGTGGTTGTAGATAATGTATAGTGCACTAGTAACTATTCTGGAGCATATTTTGTTAAAAAAAGTCTTAGCAATACAAGATCTCAACTACAGTACTTTACTGAGAAGTTGGGGAAAGAGTGGCCTTTTGTCCACATGAATTATAGGATATACTGGTCAGTGATGTATGATTAACTGGAAAATTAATACTCAGAGGCTTCACTGTAGCATTCTGTGCTGCCACTTTGGAGGGAAGTCATGTTTTCCCAATTACTGGGATTATTTATTCTCCAACTCAGTAGTAAAATCAACTTTTAGAATGCTGTCACATCACCTATGGAATGATGGGGGCATCAAAATGAGCACTCTAATCTGAATGTTTAGCAGGCAGTTATGCTTACAATCCTTCACTATATAGCTGAAACAGACAACATGGCCGCCACATTAGAAAACTGGACCAGTTTCCTACTGTCTTCAATCTGTTTGCAGGGTCAAGTGGTGGGATAAGATTCACACTATCAAAATCCTTTATCATTGCCTGATGTCTGGCATTCAAAGCATACGTGTGAAAGCTCAGCTGCATTGGTCTGGGAATCTTGTTGAAATGGCCAACTTAAGAATACTCAAGGCCATATTTTATAGTCCGCTACAGCAAGGTGTTACAATGTATCAATGTGGGGGGAGAAATTAAGGAAGACATAGGTACGGCTATCCCTAAATTAGGATCTATCATCTAACTGATCTGAGTACAAATAAGGATAAGGGACAAGAAAAGGTAACTAAAAAGGTGATTTAACATAAGGTAAATATATGGGCAAATATGTCAATAGCTTGCATGGGCATGAAGCCCAGAACCCTCTCCCTCTACAAATGATAGACAAAGTGACTTATACTTTACAGATCAAAGTTCATCGAACCATCTGCCTCGGCCTCAAGATCAGGATCCAGACCTACCACTGAGCTTGGGAATGACAAGCGGCGCAGGAGGGACTTGGACCTTTGATGACTACTGGACCAGGATTGGGATCAGGATCACTTCTCAGGTAAGTAGCTGTAGCAGTATCTTTCAGAGATCTTCTGGTGGTTCTTGATCCGATGATGCAAATGTGGGCTGCCGCTAGGGAGGACGCGCCCTAAAGCCTGTGGGGGTGGGGGGGGCTTTTATATCCTCTAGTCTCTTGGCAGATTAGTGACCACCTGATGAGTCCCTTCCCTGCCTTTCCACAAAAAAGCACCAAACTCAAATTAAAGGGCACCAAAGTTCCAAACAGAAGGGTGGCCAACATGACTGACAAACTACTACTAGACACCATTCAAGACAGTAATTTTAACAAATTTTTGACATTACCATTTCCTAAGTAAATAATACAAGATACCAGATAGACATGAATCAGAGCAAGCATATTAAAACAAATACATGAATAATCCTGTAAAAAAGGCACCTGTTCTCATGGTGGACAGTGCACAAACTATCAAGACACACTGAAGTCAAACTTGGATGCATATCAAGTTGACCCCAACAATAGGGAAGCCAAGTGGTGGCAGATCTGTCATGTCACCATTAACCACTTTGAAACATTGTGCACATTAATATCTGATGTGAAAAAAGCAAAAAAAAAAAAGCAAAACAAGGATACAACAGCATGCAATGGTCATGGACAATCTTGCCTAACCCACTTGGAACTGTGTTTGTGGTTCTTGCATTGGTCTGATTTTGCATATTTGTGTTCACCAACAGCATTTGCTAAATCCTCATGTGTCAACATCAGCGTGAGACTCAACCATCAAAGGCACAAAAAATGGAGATGGTGATGATCCTGAGAAAGTGCAGAACACGTGATGTAAGCCCTGTCATTAGAGCCACATACCAGTGAAAGGAAATGGAGTCACAGAATCTATTAAGAATTACCTGTACAAAAAGAAACACACAGCTCAGCTTCCATTATCCAAACTTCAAACTCCCAATTAGACAAAACAAAATCATGTTTCACTTACATCTGTTACATTGAAAATTCCCTGTTATCTGCAACTCTAATTATATGAAACTATTCTATAACTACTCTGCCCCACCCTGATGACACGTAAATAAACTCGGCTGAATTGCACAGTTTCACGTCCTCTTGCAACACGGATCTATTAGCCAAATCCATGCCAACCATTTCCAGTTGAACTAGTTTTCACATTCTTCCAGAGAAAAATCTTTTATATAAATAAATTTCTTTATTAGCTATCATGGATCTGCACTCAGTTGTACAATTGGTGTCAGTAGCCCTGCCCTCATGCATTTTACAAATTAATCTAAGTAAAATTGTGTTAAAGTTCTCCAATAGATGTAAGATGGGACAAACCAAAGGGAAACAGATCAAGGAAAAATTGTTAAATCTTTGATGAAAAATCCATTTAGTCACTGTTTTAAACTCATATCTGTTTTTAAATATCTATGTGCAAACCATGAATTTTCTCTGCTTTCATTCGCTCATCTTAAACTATTACTTTAAACAACATGCCCCCCAAAGTGCTTATGTCTTGTGAATTCACCACATAGTATTACCTGCCAATAAGAAGTGCCTCCACCACACTGCATGATCTGATGTCTATGGAGATACACTTTAGACAACAGACAGGAGCTGAAGCAGCAGACAGATTTTTACACTGAACCAGTTGCTGGAGAAAACTGACTAGCACTTGCAAAGAGAAGAAAAGTAAAACACTGGACCTTCTAAAGCTGTAATTTTTTTTCCTGGACTTTTGTCTGTGGTTCTAGGTTCAAAGATTCATGTTTGCCACAACCAAAGAGATGCCACACTACTAGTCTCTGCAACGTTAGAGATCATGTACTACAAGGTAGTATATTCAGAGGGAGGAGGGAACCTTCACTAGTAAACATTCAATTTCCAGGAAAAATTTGTGAGGCATTCTACTGGCAAATGGAAGATTTACTTTTCAAAACACTATAACCAAAACAAACAGCGACTGGTGTGTTCTATATTCTTTATGCGGTTTAAAAATGAAAATAAGTCTTCAAAAGGTAACTATCTCCTCCTCATGGAATTTTCTTTTGGAGACCTTTATTCAGAACTGTTTCAACTTTCAGTAAGATCTGCACTACTATCCAGCTAGCTCAGAAACAGTTGGGTGTATTTTCATCACATTTATTGGTTTAGTTGAAACTCTGTAAAAGGCTACCTGCTGAAAAAGCAAAAAATATAGCTACAAAAGAATGCTAGGCCTAACTAGGTAGTGGACTCTGGAGGCAGATATATCCTATTTACAGAACAACAAGTTTTTCTTTCTGGATAATGTGTGCCTTTTTATGTTTGAGAAATAAATGTTTCTGAAATGAACCACATAGTATAATTTTTTGTTTCAGATCATAAAAGCTTATGGGTTATCTGGGGACGGGAGGTTCATGATGAGGAACAATCTTAGAAACCATGAACAGAAGAGGAAGACAAGCAATTTCTATTTAAAACACCTGCAATTCACTGATGCCCAATTGATTTAATCAAAGCAGGTATTTTCCTCCTAATTTTCTATTCATAACAAAATTACATGTTCTGATGGGACTTTTAAGTCCAGCAATAGAGAAAAAGAGGCCTTCCAACTTTGCTGAGCAGGCAGCACAGACCAGTAACTTTATTAATGTACATTTGGTACACAGTAGCTCATGCTCTAGAAAGAAACCCCGCTATAATTTTACCTGACTACTAATAAAACAATCACAAGGGGACAAACTTTCCTGTACTGTCATGTTGCAGAAGACCCTGTGCTCATACGCATATACTGTACAGATATAGTGTGTATAGCTCAAACTGTAGTATGTGATACTAGAAAATAAATGAGGATGACAGTCAGTTACTGACAACTTTAGTACTGTATTCCAAATATAGGCCTAGGAGTTCTAGTCCCAGACAATGTTCCCTCTAATTTTTGACAGGCTGTGTGCGCAAAAAATTTCTTCTGTGCAAATTTCTGAAGCAGAGTTCAAATTTGTGCACCATGAGGCAAATGCGCCCAAGCAAGTAAAATGTGAACAATGTCAAAAGTCGCCTTTAAATGATATTTTGGCCTGGGTCCGATGTAGTATTTTACTTTTTGTTCGCGTGGTGTTTTGCCATCTGCGCGGGGTTTAGGATTTGTGTGGATGCGTACACATCCACAGCTTAGAGGGAACAGTGGTCGCAGATGTAAATTCTGAGACTCAGTTTGGGTTTTTTTACTTTATAATAGTGGTGTGAGGCTTAGTTCATTAATGTTTGAAAAGTCTGAGATCTTCAGAAGATGGTACAGAAATGAAAGGTGTATTATACACTCAAAAATAACCTATTTATAGAATACAGAGAGTCCTAAAGTTATTTTATTGTTTGTATTCCAATAGTATCTAAAAGCCAGAATCAGATCCCCATTCTGCTAAGCAATGTTATATACACAGACCCCCACAAAAAGATGGCACAAACAGCCTATATAATTTAGTAAGAACCTGCAATCAGCAAATTGTTAAGTAAGGAAGCATACTGGAGATAAATACCAATCTTGGTTTCAAATGTTTCTAATATTTAATTTCATCTAATGTTTATTAACTTCTTTATTTCCTGGAAGCAGGACCCACAGCCCGCCCCACTGACTTTCAATCCAATATCCACTTCAATCTCTTTGGTCACTCGATTACAGACCTAAAAGTGGCAATTCTTAAAAAAACAAAAAAACCAAAACCACAACTTCAAAAACAGACTCCAAAGAGAGACTGCTGAATTGGAATTAATCTGCAAACTGGATACAATTAATTTAGGCTTGAATAAAGACTGGGAGTGGATCTGTCCTTACACAAAGTAAAACTATTTCCTACTGTTCTTGTAAAGTGCTGGAAATGGCCTACCTTGATTATCATTACAAACGGTCCACCCACCCCCCACCCCTCGCTCTCCTGCTGGTAATAGCTCACCTTTCCTGATCACTCTTGTTACAGTCTGTATGGTAACACCCATTGTTTCATGTTCTCTGTGTATATAAAATCTCCCCACTGTATTTTCCACTGTATGCATCCGATGAAGTGAGCTGTAGCTCACGAAAACTTATGCTCTAATAAATTTGTTAGTCTCTAAGGTGCCACAAGTACTCCTTTTCTTTTTACTTACACTAAGTATCAGAGGGGTAGCCCTGTTAGTCTGGATCTCTAAAAGCAGCAGAGTCTTGTGGCACCTTATTGACTAACAGACGTATTGGAGCATAAGCTTTTATGGGTGAATACCCACTTCATCGGATGCATGTACTGGAAATTTCCAGAGGCAGGTATAAATATGCAAGCAAGAATCGAACTAGGGATAATGAGGTTAGTTCAATCAGGGAGGATGAGGCCCTCTTCTAGCAGTTGAGGTGTGAACACCAAGGGAAGAGAAACTGCTTTTGTAGTTGGCTAGCCATTCACAGTCTTTGTTTTATCGTGAGCTGATGGTGTCAAATTTGCAAATGAACTGAAGCTCAGCAGTTTCTCTTTGAAGTCTGGTCCTGACGTTTTTTTTGCTGCAGGATGGCTACCTTTAAATCTGCTATTGTGTGTCCAGGGAAGTGTTCTCCTACAGGTTTTTGTATATTGCCATTCCGAATATCTGATTTGTGTCCATTTATCCTTTTACGTAGGGACTGTTCAGTTTGGCCAATGTACACAGCAGAGGGGCATTGCTGGCACGTGATGGTGTAGATTACATTGGTGGACGTGCAGGTGAATGAACCGGTGATGGTGTGGCAATCTGGTTAGATCCTGTGATGGTGTCGCTGGTGTAGATATGTGGGCAGAGTTCGCATCGAGGTTTGTTGCATGGATTGATTCCTGAGTTAGAGTTACTATGGTGCGGTGTAAAAAGAAAAGGAGTACTTGTGGTACCTTAGAGACTAACCAATTTATTTGAGCATAAGCTTTCGTGAGCTACAGCTCACTTCATCGGATGCATATGGTGCGGTGTGTAGTTGCTGGTCAGAATACGCTTCAGCTTGGCGGGTTGTCTGTGGGCGAGGACTGGCCAGCCTCCCAAGGCCTGTGAAAGTGAGGGATTGTTGTCCAGGATGGGTTATAGATCACTGATGATGCGTTGGAGAGGTTTAGCTGAGGACTGTATGTGATGGCCAGTGGAGTTCTGTTGGTTTCTTTCTTGGGCTTGTCTTGCAGCAGGAGGCTTCTGGGTACACACCTGGCTCTGTTGATCTGTTTCCTTATTTCCTCGTGTGGGTATTGTAGTTTTGAGAATGCTTGGTGAAGTTCTTGTAGCTGTTGGTCTCTGTCTGAGGGGTTGGAGCAAATGTGGTTGTACCTCAGTGCTAGGCTGTAGACAATGGATCGTGTGATGTGTCCAGGATGGAAGCTGGAGGCATGAAGGTAGGCATAGCGGTCGTTGGGTTTTTGGTATAGCGTGGTGTTAATGTGACCGTCACTTATTTGCACCGTGGTGTCTAGGAAGTGGACCTCCAGTGTAGATTGGTCCATGCTGAGGTTGATGGTGCGATGGAAGCTATCGAAATCATGGTGGAATTCTTCCAGGGTTTCCTTCCCATGGGTCCAGATGATGAAGATGTCATCAATGTAGCATAGTTTATGTTAAATTGTCTGATCCACTTTGTATTTAGTTGTGGCATTCTGAGTACCTTTCCCAGACCTGAGGAAGAGCTCTGTGTAGCTTGAAAGCTCTCATCAACAGAAGTAGGTCTGATAGAAGATACTACCTCACCCACCTTGTCTCTCTAATATCCTGAGACTGACATGGCAACATACAACTATACTTCATACTGTTTATTAATACATCTGTACAAAGTGTAATGTAGAACAGAGAATTTTGAAGCTCTGGTTACACTTCAGTTGAGAGTGTGCAGGGTTGCAGAGTTCACATCCTATGCAGTCAATTCAGGAACGTACACAGTCTGATTTAGTTGAGGTTGGTCCTGCTTTGAGCAGGGGGTTGGACTAGACCTCCTGAGGTCTCTTCCAATCCTAATCTTCTATGATTCTATGTTTAGAGGGTAGAAGAAAAGGCAATTTATGACTGTACTAGGAAACTGATTGCTCAACTTCCGCTTTCATTTAAGTTCAACCTACAAACCTAAACAATCTACAATCTCTTTTGTATGCAGTGTTGTATTATTACCTCACCCACCTTATCTCTCTACACTCTTTTTTAGAATTTCTTAACTGTTGATGTAACCCATACCTGCTTGGTGTGGTGCTCTATTCCTCTCTAGTGGCACGTAGACCATCTAGAGATTGATGAGTCTGCTATAACCTTTACTAAGAGCCACATAGCTTTTAACTCATGCAGTAGAGGCTAATGCCAAGGGCGGCTGGTTTGTATAATTTTTGGTGGTGCCCAGAACAGGTCCAAGTCCTGCCCCCACCCCCCCAACACCTGCCTTGTAAGCCAATATACAGTAACTCTGCAGCGGCAGCAGCCCAGGAGCTAGCAAACAGAGCTCTAAACGGGAGTTTGAGTGGGAGTTCTGTTGGAGGAGTTTGTATTGTGGTGCTTGTTTGGGGTTTGCTTTTGCTGAGGGGGTGGTCTTTTTGGTGTGACTTGTGTTTCCCAGATTAACAGGATTTAGGTGGGAAGGCGATGACAGATACAGAAGTGGGAGTGACTCCTGTAGTGGAAGACACATTGAGGATGACTGGATGTGGAAGCTGTGGTATGTACATGATCCTGGAGGGAGGAACCGGTAAGAGTTTTCTCTGCATGAAATGTCGTCTGATAGAGCTGATAGAGGAAAAGATCCGAGGTTTGGAGATGCAGGTGGAAAGTCTGGTTGAGTTTAGGAAGGGGTTTGAGCAGATGATGGAGCAAAGATATGAGGTATCTGAAGGGAAAAGCTCAGACTCACGGATGGAAGCAGGGCTGGGGAATTTTGAGGGGAGACTGGGTGAGGAAAGTGGTCAGTGGAAACATGTGACTCAAAGAACCAGGCAGAGGAAAAGATGGGCTAGTGAAGGAGAAATAGAGTTTAGGAACAGGTTTGCAGAGTTGGAAAATGAAGAAGGGGCTCAGCAGGTACTTGTTGAAGGTGGAAGGGTAAGGAAGAAGAGAAGAGAGGCTAGTCCTATAGGAAAAGCGGAAGAGTCAAGGGAGACTACACCAAATATGAGCCCCAGGAGGATACAGGATGGGTTGAAGAAGATTATAAGGGAAAATAGGAATGGAAAGAACTTGCAGCCAGAGGGAACAGGGAAGAGATTGGAGAATAGCACAGTCACCAGGAAAAGGCAGGTCTATGTGATCGGGGACTCTTTATTGAGAAGAATAGACAGGCCTGTAACTAGAGCTGATCCAGAGAATAGAAGGGTGTGCTGTCTTCCGGGTGCTAAGATACGGGATGTAGACCTGAGGTTGAAAAGGATCCTAAAGGGAGCGGGAAAGAATCCCCTAATTATCCTTCATGTGGGAACAAATGATACGGCTAGATTCTCGCTGGCAAGTATTAAGGGAGACTATGCTAGGCTGGGGAAGACGCTTAAGGAAATTGAGGCTCAGGTGATCTTTAGCGGGATCCTTCCTGTTCCTAGAGAAGGGCAACAAAGGTGTGACAAGATTATGACTGTCAACAGATAGCTTAGGCAGTGGTGCTATAAGGAGGGCTTTGGGATGTATGGCCACGGGGAGGCATTCACAGACAGAGGACAGTTCTCTCGGGATGGACTTCATCTCAGTAGGGAAGGAAATAGACTTCTAGGATCAAGGCTGGCACAACTGATAAAGAGAGCTTTAAACTAGGAATTAGGGGGAGATGGATGGGAGATGTTCAGGAAATCTCCACACCAGATTTTAGCATTGAGAGGGAAGAAGACGAAGTAAGAAAGGATACAGCTGTGGGTAGGAGAACGTATATAAGGAGCGAAGGCGGTGTGGATACTAGTCTAATAGGTTATACTGGCTGTAGAATGACTGTGCCTAATAGGGTACAAAATGTGAGCGAGGCCAAACACCAAAAATTAAGATGTTTATAAACCAATGCGAGGAGCCTAGGTAACAAAATGGAGGAACTAGAGCTACTGGTGTAGGAAGTGAAACCAGATATTATAGGGATAACAGAAACATGGTGGAATAGTAGTCATGACTGGACTACAGGTATTGAAGGGTATGTGCTGTTTAGGAAAGACAGAAACAAAGGTAAAAGTGGTGGAGTAGCATTGTATATCAATGATGAGGTAGAATGTAAAGAAATAAGAAGCGATGCAATGGATAAGACAGAGGCCATGTGGGCAAAAATTACATTGGGGAAGAAAACTAGTAGAGCCTCTCCTACGATAGTGCTTGGGGTGTGCTATAGACCTCCAGGATCTAATTTGGATATGGATAAAGCCCTTTTTAATGTGTTTAATAAAGTAAATACTAATGGAAACTGTGTGATCATGGGAGACTTTAACTTCCCAGATATAGACTGGAGGACCAGTGCTAGTAATAATAATAGGGCTCAGATTTTCCTAGATGCGATAGCTGATGGATTCCTTCATCAAGTAGTTGCTGAACCGACTAGTGGGGATGCCATTTTAGATTTAATTTTGGTGAGTAGCGAGGACCTCATAGAAGAAATGGTTGTAGGGGACAATCTTGGCTCAAGTGATCATGAGCTAATTCAGTTCAAACTAAATGGAGGGATTAACAAAAATAAATCTGCAGCTAAGGTTTTTGATTTCAAAAGGGCTGACTTTCAAAAATTAAGGAAATTAGTTAGGGAAGGGGATTGGACTGAAGAATTTATGGATCTAAAGGTAGAGGAGGCCTGGGATTACTTTAAATCAAAGCTGCAGAAGCTATCGGAAGCCTGTATCCCAAGAAAGGGGAAAAAATTAATAGGAAGGAGTTGTAGACCAAGCTGGATGAGCAAGCATCTTAGAGAGGTGATTAAGAAGAAGCAGAAAGCATACAGGGAGTGGAAGATGGGAGGGATCAGCAAGGAAAGCTACCTAATTGAGGTCAGAACATGTAGGGATAAAGTGAGACGGGCTAAAAGTCAAGTAGAGTTGGAGCTTGCAAAGGGAATTAAAACCAATAGTAAAAGGTTCTATAGCCATATAAATAAGAAGAAAACTAAGAAAGAAGAAGTGGGGCCGCTTAACACTGAGGATGGAGTGGAGGTTAAAGATAATCTAGGCATGGCCCAATATCTAAACAAATACTTTGCCTCAGTCTTTAATAAGGCTAAAGAGGATCTTGGGGATAATGGTAACATGACAAATGGGAATGAGGATATGGAGGTAGATATTACCATATCTGACGTAGAAGCGAAACTGAAACAGCTTAATGGGACTAAATCGGGGGGCCCAGATAATCTTCATCCAAGAATATTAAAGGAATTGGCACCTGAAATTGCAAGCCCATTAGCAAGAATTTTTAATGAATCTGTAAACTCAGGAGTAGTACCGAATGATTGGAGAATTGTTAATATAGTTCCTATTTTTAAGAAAGGGGAAAAAAAAAGTGATCCGGGTAACTACAGGCCAGTTAGTTTGACATCTGTAGTATGCAAGGTCCTGGAAAAAATTCTGAAGGAGAAATTAGTTAAGGACATTGAAGTCAATGGTAAATGGGACAAAATACAACATGGTTTTACAAAAGGTAGATCGTGCCAAACCAAACTAATCTCCTTTTTTGAAAAGGTAACAGATTTTTTAGATAAAGGAAATGCAGTGGATCTAATTTACCTAGATTTCAGTAAGGCATTTGATACCGTGCCACATGGGGAATTATTAGTTAAATTGGAGAAGATGGGGATCAATATGAACATCAAAAGGTGGATAAGGAATTGGTTAAAGGGGAGACTGCAACGGGTCCTACTGAAAGGCGAACTGTCAGGTTGGAGGGAGGTTACCAGTGGAGTTCCTCAGGGATCGGTTTTGGGACCAATCTTATTTAATCTTTTTATTACTGACCTTGGCACAAAAAGTGGGAGTGTGCTAATAAAGTTTGCAGATGATACAAAGCTGGGAGGTATTGCCAATTCGGAGAAGGATCGGGATATTATACAGGAGGATCTGGATGACCTTGTAAACTGGAGTAATAGTAATAGGATGAAATTTAATAGTGAGAAGTGTAAGGTTATGCATTTAGGGATTAATAACAAGAATTTTAGTTATAAGTTGGGGACGCATCAATTAGAAGTAACGAAAGAGGAGAAGGACCTTGGAGTATTGGTTGATCATAGGATGACTATGAGCTGCCAATGTGATATGGCTGTGAAAAAAGCTAATGCGGTTTTGGGATGCATCAGGAGAGGCATTTCCAGTAGGGATAAGGAGGTTTTAGTACCATTATACAAGGCACTGGTGAGACCTCACCAAGAATACTGTGTGCAGTTCTGGTCTCCCATGTTTAAAAAGGATGAATTCAAGCTGGAGCAGGTACAGAGAAGGGCTACTAGGATGATCCGAGGAATGGAAAACTTGTCTTATGAAAGGAGACTTAAGGAGCTTGGCTTGTTTAGCCTAACTAAAAGAAGGTTGAGGGGAGATATGATTGCTCTCTATAAATATATCGGAGGGATAAATACAGGAGAGGGAGAGGAATTATTTCAGCTCAGCACCAATGTGGACACAAGAACAAATGGGTATAAACTGGCCACCAGGAAGTTTAGACTTGAAATCAGACGAAGGTTTTTAACCATCAGAGGAGTGAAGTTTTGGAATAACCTTCCAAGGGAAGCAGTGGGGGCAAAAGATCTATCTGGTTTTAAGATTCTACTTGATAAGTTTATGGAGGAGATGGTATGATGGGATAATGGGATTTTGGTAAGTAATTGATCTTTAAATATTCAGGGTAAATAGGCCAAATCCCCTGAGATGGGATATTAGATGGATGGGATCTGAGTTACCCAGGAAAGAATTTTCTGTAGTATCTGGCTGGTGAATCTTGCCCATATGCTCAGGGTTTAGCTGATTGCCATATTTGGGGTCGGGAAGGAATTTTCCTCCAGGGCAGATTGGAGAGGCCCTGGAGGTTTTTCGCCTTCCTCTGTAGCATGGGGCATGGTTGACTTGAGGGAGGCTTCTCTGCTCCTTGAAGTCTTTGACCCATGATTTAAGGACTTCAATAGCTCAGACATGGGTGAGGTTTTTCATAGGAGTGGGTGGGTGAGATTCTGTGGCCTGCACTGTGCAGGAGGTCAGACTAGATGATCAGAATGGCCCCTTCTGACCTTAGTGTCTATGAAACTCCTCACTTAAAGTCATCCCGGTTAACATTGTTTTGTTATGTTGCTGATCAATTAAAGCAGTGGCTCTCAAACTTTTTTTTTCCACAGACCACTTGAAATTTGCCGAGGGTCTTGGCGAACCACTTAATGATCTTTCCAAATATTGTCTGTACCGTTAGCTAACTATTGTAAAGTTGGATAAAAGTGCTATATAAAAAAACCCCTTAATATTTTTTTGTTCTACACATAAAAGCACACAAAACTCGTATTTTAATATCAGTTGTCTTAACCTTTCTAATGCGATGGATGTGCCCTCTCCCCCACCGCAGCAGCCCCCAAGCTGGGGCTAGGAGGAAGTGGGGTTCTCTCCCTCTTTCTCCCCACCGTAGCAGCCCCTGAGCTTGGGCTGGAAAGGAGTGGGGTCTCTCCCCTGTCACAGCAGCCACAGAGCTGATGCTGGGAAGGAAGGGGTTCTCTCTGGAGCCTCTTTCTCTGGCTGCTGTAGCCCTGCACGTCCCAAATGCCCACCACCTCCTCTTCTCACACGACTGCCATCTCCCACCTATCCCCCCCAAGGCCACCACCTCACCTTACACATGCATCTTCTCCAGGGTCCAGGCACCTAATTAGTGGAGCCACACCTGCACAGCTCCACTAATTAGGTGGGTGGCCCTTCATTCTCTCATATGCGGCCGCCCAGGGGTGCGCCTTAGAAGGAACTATCCATGGACCACCTGAATGGTGCTCATGGACCACAATTTGAGAACCCCCGAATTAAAGAACATGCTCATTTAAAGTTGAGCTATGCTCCCTTATAGTGTTGTTTGGCAGCCACCTGCTTTGTCCACTCCTTGCAGAAAGAGCAGCCCATCGGAGCTAGTAGTGTGGCTTGGAATCAGGGTGGGCCGACAGCCCCCTTGTCAGCTCCCCCAAATTCCCTGGGCTGCTGCTGCCCAGCAGACTATCAATTGAGGGGCAGTTCAGGTGTCCCTTCCCCCCACTGCCATGTGCTGCTCCTGCCCTCTGCCTTGGAGCTGCTCCCATGAACCTCCTGCTTGCTGTGCAGAGGGGGATGTCAGGGTGTCCTCCTCCCCGTTCCTGCCCCCCCATCTCCACAGAGCACACAGGGACACCACAGGGCTCAGAATGGAGGGAGCTTGCTGGCAGCAACTGCTGTCTCAAAGTCTCTCTCTGCATGTCTCTCTCTCTGTATGCTGTCTTCCCTTCCCCTCCTCACCCCCCCCAAGTGCTGCCTTATAGAGCATGAGACTGCATTAACAACAGTGTGTTAAGCCTTGAGGGCTCAGCCGAGGGCTAGTTCATCATTGAGCATGAAATGCATTCCCTGGGAAATATCCCACCCTCTGACTACACTGCCTCAACCAAGCTTCACAATCATCATTGCTGTGTACAGTATTAAATTGTTTGTTTAAAACTTAGTGTGAGTGTGTGTGTATTATATATATATATATATATACACACACACACACACACACACACACACACACACACACACATATATGAGAGAGAGAGAGTCTTTCGTCTGGCAAAAAAAATTCCCTGGAACCTAACCCCTCCCCTCCCCTCCCCCCTTTGACAATTATTAGGGGGAAATTGGATTTGCTTAACATCCTTTCACTTAAAATAGCATTTTTCAGGAACAAACTACAACCTTAGGCGAGAGTTACTGTATATTTTTTAAAATGTAAAAATGGGAGGACTCTGGGGTGGGGCCGGTGATGAGGGGTTTAGGGGTATGAGGGGGCTCAGGCAGAGGGCTGGGGTGCAGGGGTGAGGGCTCTGGGGTGGGGCTGGGGATGAGGAGTTTGGAGTGCAGACAGGCTGCCTTGGGACAAGAGCCAGAAAGGAGGATTCCCACCACCCCTCTTCCTGCAGGCAGCAGCAAGCTCCGGCGGAGGATTCTCCCCCCCCCCCCCGCACCACACTCACCTTGCACCACTGTCACTGCATGTGCTCCTAAAGCTCCTCTCAGGTACAGGAAGCCCCCTTTCCTCCCCTGTCATGGGTGCCATGGGCAGGAGGATTGGGGGGAGGGGGCTGCCATCACTATGTGCGCCTCCTCCCCTGCTGCTGCCGCTCACTGTAGCATCACTGGGGATGGGGCTGCCCCTTGCCCACCATGGGGCAGGAGCAGTGACTGTGGCCGGGGGGCCCCTGTGCTTATGAAGCATCCTGCTGGAAAAGGAAAGGGTCTGAGGGGGAAGGGCAGGCTCAGGGTCAGCCTGTCCTGGCCGTAGTGAAATGGGGGGCACTAGGACCCTGCAGCGGCAGTTGATGCAGGAGGCAGCATATAGCTGCTCCAGGGCCAGGGGAGGTGCGCCATGGCAGCAATTGGGGGCTGGGGGACACACAGGGGAGACGCACAGAGGCAGGGCTAGGGGAAGAAACCCAGCCCCACACGGTGGTGGTGCTGGGGCCTGGGCCCTGAATATTGCTCGAGTCCAGGCACCAGGGGCCCATGCAACTCGCAGGCCCTGGCTCATGCATTTAGCTACAGCGGTCACAGGTTCAATCCTGCCCACTGCTGTCCAGGGTCTGTTGGTGTTACATTAAACACTAACACAAAATGGAACTGAGGCTATGTCTATGTCAGACACAGCTGTCCCATCAGAAGCCCCTAGTGTAAACACAGTTGTACCAGTAAAAGTCTTTTTATGAGTACAGCTTTCTTCTTTTAAAGATGGTTGAATGAGCTATATTGGTAAAAGCACAGCTTTGCTGTTATAAACTACATCCACACGAGGAGGGCTTTGCTTGTATGGAATATGTATATTGGTAAAGCACTCCTAGCACAGACATGCCTTAGTGTCCATGAAAGAATGAATCCACATCTCGGGCACAGAAAACTTAAACATATTGCGAGTCTTGTATAATCAGTTATCCTAATTTGTATGTGATTTTCTTAGTTACATAACAGCTCTAGCTGAAGAATTATTATATTACATTTTATTATTTGGAGGAGTAGAATGATCACATTTAAGTCACAGAGTAAACTATTTTATTTGTAAAAGTGGCAAAAGAGTTCTGTGGCACTTTATGGACTAACAGATGTATTGGAGCATAAAGCGTTCGTAGGCAAATACCCACTTTGTCAGATGCAATAAATATTTTATTTATGTTACTATCACCCTGTAGACACTGTGCCAACATAGTGCTGTAGTGTAGACTTGCCCTATGATTCAGATCCAGTCAGCTGCCGTGCCAGAGACTTTGCTACAGAGTTTAGGTCCAGCTCGTTGCAGCGTAAACTGAGTCTTTATCTTCGGTTTTGAGAACGCTTGTCTTCCCAAAACCTATATTTTGGGCAAAGGCTGAAAATATTACGCATGCTGTCTTCTAATGTATATTTATGTTTCCTTACTTGAGAGTTTAACAGAATAATCTTCACCTTGCATTAAGTTATCAGTTCTGGAGATTCCAGCTTATATTCAGAAAACTAAATTTTTAGTGAAAAAAACCCCTTAGATTTTGCAAACTCTTGCAATGTAACATATTTTATTAACATGGATACATATATTTTGCAATAAATATCAAATATGGCTTTTAAGTGGTATTGTCCCTTTAATAAAAGGAGACTGGATATCTTCCTGCATGCTTTGAAATGCTGACGCAAGCAGCAAAATATTTTGTAGCAGCAAATGATATATATGGTCCCCAACAGCAAATATGCCAAATTCAGAGCACATATATATTAATTCAATTTAAGCAATAAATAAAATATATAAATGGGAAAAATCCCTAATGCATCAGCATAAAGCTGATATCTGCAGAAGTACTCCTATAGAAAATGTGCATTTATAAGTTTTTTCCATTTCTAAAGATGCAGGTACTTCTGATATTCTAACCTATCATAACCTCTTACTTCTCAGCACATATTAACTCAAACAGAAAAAATATAGTAAATGTAACTTCTACAAATAGATAAGCTTTAACAGGCAACAAAAACAGTTATTTTTTAATCACAGCTGACAAGCCAGTGTTGCTCCAAGGCAAAAATGTGATTCAAGGCATCCAAAGCCTACATACATACAGCAATCTAACTACTTACCCTGTTACAACAGGATTTCCGAGAGAGTTTACCAAGAACGGCCAGTGGTTTCTGTCCACCACCAGTCTCCAGGCACTCAAGAAAAGGATTCACAGGTTAGTGATGCTTACTGGTCCTCCCTAACACCACAGTCTTGCAGACCTCATTTGTACCACTGAAGTCAATGAGATTTGCATGAACAAAATGGCCGCAGCATCAGAGTGTAAAATAAATATACATGTGTAAGAGTTAAGAATCAATAAAATGCCAGCATATCTGGCCAGATATTTTATATTTCACCATGGTATCTGAACTCCTGTGATAGATGCTTTCAGTTGTTAATCATACAGACAGCAAGGAGTGACAGAATTACCTAAACAAAACTATTCTACAGTATTAGGTATAGAGACAAAAGGAGAAATCCATGAGGAGTGCAGGAATCAATTCAAACCATAAACTGAAAATCAAAAACAATCTTTAACAAAGCTCACTTATACATATAGTTAATCTAAATATTAAAAAGATACCCAGGACTTCACGAAAACTATTTGTAGACAAATCCTAGCCTGTGAATTCAAAATGCTTAACAGACATAGGGGTAAAATCCTACATGCCTTACTCACCTGAGTAGAGCCAGAGAAGACAACATGGGTGTGGTTGGGTAAGGCAAGCAGGATGAGTCCCTTAGTGTTCCCTGTATCTTCTCTATTTTAGCATGCATTCAATACCCAATACAAATTATCATCAAATAATTAATGTATATTACCTCTCATTCTTAAGTACTTAGCTGACTCAGGGATTAAGTATTGATTTCAATGGTACTACTCATGTGACTAAGGAGAAGCATATGTTTAAAGGTTCTACTGACGCAGGGGCCTAGTGGATAAGCCAGAGCCACTAAAGTCAACAGGAAAATTTCCATTGGCTTCAATGGGGTTTGGACCAGGCCCCTGAATAAAGAGGGCACTTTTTGTTTTTTCTGCAATATGTTTTATTTTGTAAAATGGAGGAAAAGCAAACTAAACATTGCGGGTACAATTTTTATTTTTTTTTTAAACTCTTACAAAATAGGATTGGCTACAATATTAAAATTGTCCTCATTTTATTTTTTCTTCACTTTTTTTTTATTCAGAACAAAAACTTGGAAAGATACAGGGTAGCTTTAGGACAATTAGCCATTAATTATGTAATTTAATTCTGTATGGTGGATTCATCTTGCATGCCTGGATTCAATGAACACAAAAACTTTTTTAAAAATTATAATGGAGGGAAGGTAAAGGAAAATCCAATTTAAATACCAGAAGCCATTCTAAAAAGGCAGCAGTAGCCAAAAACAAAAGAGAAAAGAGAAAAAGATCAAAGAACAAGCCACAATAATGAAGCCATGAAATCTAGCAGGAAGGCACCTGCTTGATTTTGGCCCTGGGAGAAACAAGGTTAGTATGAAGATTTAAATTCACACACGAAGGAGATAGAAAGAATAGTAAATAAATATTTAGTTTCACAAAATGTTTTGCTGTGTACTTAAACGTTTAATAAGCATGTTTTTACAACTCTGATCAAAAATCCTCCAGGACTGCCAACGAAAGCAATTTACTGTGAATAAAACCATAACGTATCTATACTTCAACTTTTTGGTAGTTTATACAAAATATTTTTTTAGTTATAAAAAGTGTAAATATCCCGAGAAACTACTAATTTTAATCAAACATGATTATGGTAGAAATTATTGTTCTATTATACTGATGCCCAGGATTTTGGCAGGTGAGGTTTGGGTATGTCATTGATAAAAATAAGCTCATTGCCAGGAAGAAGAATATCAGATGCATTCAAGTGTATAAACCCGCAGATCCATTCTGGGTGATTCTTGTGAACCACTTAGTGAAATTAGATCCTCATCTGCTCTTTAGCCCAGTTTATAGTCAAATACTGCTGTACTAATGATTGATCATGCCTATTGCAGCATGCCTTAAGTGAAAACCCTCCTAATCAGACCAAAACATTGCAGGTACAATGTGGGGGGGAAATAAATTCCTTCTCTGTCTTAAACAGTTGAATAAGACCAACAAATTACATGTAAGTATGTGATTAGGATCCCATTTAAACTAAAATCCTCACACTAACCCTGCAAATAAAGTGCAACCTCCAACACAAACAAGTGCTCCACACTAAGATGCAGTAATCATAAAAAATGAGTAGACCCATATCAATTTATAGACAAATCTTTTAATAAGATAGGCAACCTTATAAAAATACCTCTAGATTATTTAACACTTTCCATTCTAAGCCCTTTGTTTTCAGTTACTTAGATCTTTTCCAAAATTAACCATCTGGGCAGAAATTTTCCACGATGGGTGTCTGCATCAGGCTAAGTTTCTTTCAAGAACTTCCAGTAGAACAGTTCAACCATTTTGAAGACTGATGTTAGGGAAAATATTAAAAAATTCTTACAATCATTTCACTGAGAAACTATTGCCTCTCCATGGACTACAGTGAGAACTTGAAATCTGACTACGGGCTGCCTTTCTGTCGTATGAAATTCTGCTCCAACTTGGCCAATTTATGAGCCTCTGAAAATCACTGTTGGTGATCAGTAAAGACATTTGAAAAAAGAGTTTGACACCACAACTCTCAAAAGGTTTTTTTGTACTGAGCAAACTCCATCCCAAGGATGCAGAAGCTGAGCAGCACTTGGCCTGCAAATGCTCCCGTGGTTGCCAAGGGCCAGTGTGGTGCCATGAATTGGAATGGATAACGGTGCTCTCAATACTCTGCCTGCTAGTGCCCAGGCAGCGTGGTGATGAAGGAAGTTACCATACTAGAATACAGCGGAGGGCTGGGCACAAAACAAAAGAGAATGACAGGGACAAAGCCAGGGTGAAGGGGAAAAGGGAAGCAACAGGGGTTGGGGAATAGGAATCTGTAAAATGAGGACACTAATATTTCCCTACCTCACATAAGTGTTGTGAAGATGAATTCATTAATGTTTCTGAAGACCTCATCTACAGTGAGGAGTGGGATCACTTCTGTGCCCTTTTACTTGTGCTCATCGCTTTCTTGAGTAGCAGCTAATGGAATATGAAAATCTCATCTGTTCCAAAGTGGTCTGAACAGAAGTTGCAAAGTTCACATTTACAATTCACTCTGCTATTGCTGATGGGACTCTTACAAGCAACAAAGACATTATTGTCCCCATTTTACAGATAAAAACCTGAGGCAAGCAGAGAGCTGCTGACGTTGCTGGAGATACTCTGGTAGATACAGACAAATTCCTCATTTCTGCCCACAAGGAAAGGTAGAAGTACAAAAAAGCTTAAAAGACACAGGTGTGTTTCACAGCTGCTACTCAAATGGGCCAGGCAACAGTGGAACTGACCCGAATCACGTTTTTAGACACTGTTGCTGATGGATCTCTTCCTCTTGGCAGTGTTTACTATTGACCACCACAGAGTGCATATTTGTTCTAAATTGAATAAGAGTTCTGTGTAGCTAGAAAGCTTGTCTATTTCACTAACAGAAATTGGTTCAATAAAAAAAGGTATTACCTCACCCACCTTGTGGCTCTAACTTAGTCATTTAAGAACAATGTACTTTTCCTGGGATTCTTAGAAGTACGGTCACCAGCTACAGAAGAATCATTCTATTCTGATATGGAAGAGAATAGTGCTAAAAAGAAGATTACAGTAAACAGTAGGAAAAATAGTTACGCCCAGTCTAATTCTACTATGGAGGATAATAAGCTAACTATTCTCATGGAAAAAGAAAAGGAGTACTTGTGGCACCTTAGAGACTAACACATTTATTAGAGCATAAGCTGTAGCTCACGAAAGCTTATGCTCTAATAAATTTGTTAGTCTCTAAGGTGCCACAAGTACTCCTTTTCTTTTTGCGAATACAGACTAACACGGCTGCTACTCTGAAACCTATTCTCATGGAGTTGCTGTTCAGATAGGAGAGTTAACTTTGCAGCCTTCTCAAAGAGCCAGATAAGAAAAGAGGAGGTGGCTTTTATAACTTTCTCAAAGAGAAGAGAAACTTGACAAGAAGATTTTTTTCAGCTTTGTAAGCAATGATAGAAGACATAAGATTATCAGAAAAGTTAGCATTTGTCAGGCTCCACGGGAAGTCTAATATAACTGCTTAGCAAGAGAAACCTTAATAGACCCTAATAAACACTTTTCAGTAATTTTTTTAAAGCCATCTCTTCATGAACTGTTTTGCTGACAAGATTGAGAAAAATTTTAATTACTGCTTCAAAAACTATTCCCTTCTAGACTCAAATGAAAGGTTTTAAACCAAAAAGCCATAAATAAGAATTACTAACTTACCAATTGATGCATCACCATCTAACAAATTGTCATCTTCAGAAGTTTGAAAGTCCATAATGACACCTGCTCCATCTAAAAGTTCCTCATCGCTGCTTGCACTAGTTATACTGTTGTAACTATTTCGATAGTAGCCCCTATGGAACAGTTGCTCAGACTCCATTTAGCTGCTTTATAACCTAAGAGGGAAGAATGCTGTGTTAGGAAGCAGCTTTTAAGATACATAAGAGAAAACAGATAATTAATATTAAATAAAGCAAATACGCTTGAGCTTCATTGGATAAAAATTCAGATCATACTATGTGGAACAACGTCCAAGTACTATATTTTAATACGCTTTATTAGTTACATATTGGTATAACAATACTTACCATGTAGGACCTCTTAAGCAAGGAAGAATCTCTTATTTATGGCCAATTCTCCCTCATCCCCCTTCCCAGGCCCCTCCTACTTCAATCTCAATTCTCCTGCAACTATTCCACTCTGACAAAACATGATAGTAATCCAAATAGGCTCCCTTTGGACAGATACCTAGCCAATATTCATCTCTAAACAAGCACAAGGAAGATCAATGGCATAAACAACACTCAATGTTAATATACTCGGGGTTGAGAGGTAACTGAAAAAGTAAGCTTCCTTAGCCATTAAATCAGCTCAGTGTGGCCGACTATGTTATATAGTCTACTGTAATCCCTGTATCCCACCTGAGTCAGAGCTCAGAGTATAAAGGAAGTTTTAAAACATTTTAAAAAAGTCACCTTAACTGTAGTGCATAAAAAAAAAGAGTGAGCCCTATTTAAGTAAATTCAGACTTAAGTCATACATAAGTCATAAGATACTGAAAGACTTTTATTAAGAGGTTGTAAACCAAAAATAGACACTAAGAACTGGTTTTACTGTAATATAAGTCAATCAACATGAACTTCATTTTTTAACCACACATTCATAATCAAATAGGTTGGCAAAGTGTATCCCCTTTGCTAACACGGAGGAGTCTGCAAGTTGCAACGGATCACCTTTTTGCACACTATATAATATGGCAACATTGGTTATGAAAAAGAGGGATGGACACACAAGATTTGCTTGTGTTTACTTCATATTCATGCAGGTAGTGGCTAATTAGTCTGTACTTTCAATTTTGCCAAGATGTGAGCCAGTCATTTCTATAGGCCTATCTGAGGGGAAAATGCCACTGAATCTTGACGACCGTCTCCCCTGCTTTTACACAACCCCCCCCGCCCCCCCAAAAAACAAAACAAAAAAAGCTTGGTTACTAACCTTTCTGTAACTGTTGTTTTTCGAGATGTATTGCACATGTTCATTCCAGTGTAGGTGTGTATGCACCCCAAGCACAGTTGCCAGAATTCTTTCCCCTAGTGGTATCCGTCGGGTTGGCTCCAATGCCCTCCGGTGCCATGCACTCATGCTGCTGGTACAAAGGGCCCTGCTGATCCCGCTCCCCTTCAGTTTCTTCTTACTAACTGCCTCCGATAAGAGGGGGCAGATGGTGGGTTTGGAAATGGATATATACAACACATCTCAAAGAACAAGTTACGGAAACATTAGTAATTGTTTTTTCTTTTTCTTCTTCAAGTGCTTGCACATGACCATTCCAATGTAGGTGACTCACAAACAGTTGTACAGGAGGTAGGTTCAGAGTTCAAAGGCAAGGTGACTGCAGGACTGTGCGGCCAAAGCTGGCATTGTCTCTAGCCTGCTAAGTAATGGCATAGTGCACACATTCTCAATGCACTGATGACCAGGTTGGTGCTCTGCAGATGTCCCGGGTAAAGGACTTGTGCTGGGAAGATGGTGGCAAAGGCCAGAGTAGTTTAGCTCAGAATACCAGCAGGAAGATTGCTTCACTGTAGTGGAATTGTGAGACCACCTTTAGGAGAAATGAAAGGTATAGGCACAGCTGGACTTTATTCTTGAAGATGACCATATCTGGGGGCTCTGATGTGAAGGCCCAGATCTGAAACTCTTCTGACCAAAGTGATGGCCACTAAGAAGGCAACTTTCCAGGAAAGTTGTAACAAGCATGCTCCTAGCAGCTCAAACAGTGGACCTGTAAGCTTTGACAAGACAAGGTTCAGATCCCACGGAGGAATGGGATCTCTAACCTGGGGTTACAGCCTCTCCAGGCTTTTGAGAAAATGGATCCCCAGGTCGAAGGAAAAAAAGGATTGGTTGTGAACCTTGGTATGAAAGGCTGAGATGGCCACTAGGTGACCCCTGACTGAAGAGAAGGCCAGCCCTTGTTGTTTCAGCAGCAGAAGGTACTCCAAGATGAGCTGTAGAGAGGACTGTGTATATGGCATTCCCCCTTGGGAGCACCAGATGGAGAACCACTCCCATTTGGCAAAGTAGGTGACCCTGGTGGAGGGCTTTCTACTGACCTGCTCTGAGCAAGACTGCTCCTCATGGAGCTTCCAGGCCGTCAGATGAAGAGACCCGAGATATGGGTGGAGCAGCCAACTATCATCTCAGGAGATAAAGTCTAGGTGTAGCAGAAGCCATAGCGGGGCTGCCAGTGAAAGCCCTAAGAGAGTATTGAACCAATGTTGCCTGGGCCACACAGGAGCTATGAGAATGACCTACGCTTGATTTTCATCAGAACCTTGTGAATCAGAAGGGTAGGAGAAATTGCATAATACTGACACTTTGTCCATGACAACAGGAACGCATCTGTGACCCGGGCTGTGGCCTCCCAAAGAGAAAACTGACGGTATTTTTTGTTGTTGCAGGTAGCGAACAGGTCTATATGGGGAGTCCCACACTGTTGGGGGGAGGGGGGAAATGTCTGTTGGGATGTTCGGTCCCATGATTAAGGCTACAAGTGTAACAGAATCAGTGACTCTGACTTTTACAATAGCTGTGCTGGCTCAGGGGCTACCCAAGCCGCACAGTCCCTGGACCACCAGCAGCAGCAGTTTGGGTGTGTGAGAGGGAGCTCATGGCTATGGGCAGGGGGTTGGAGAGTGTGGAGAGAGGCTTACCTGAGGGTGAGGGACTCCCCCGCTCCCACTGGCATAGCCCCCCTGCAGTTCCTAGGAGGTGGAGGAGCCAACAGAGGTCTCTGAGCTGCACACTGCCCGCGTCCACAGCCCCCACCCCCAGCTCCTATTGGCTGTGATTCCTGGTCAATGAGAGCTGCAGCAGCCGGTGCTTGTGGCGGGAGCAGCAGAATCCCTGCCATGGCCCCTGCCTCCACCACCAAAGAGCCAAAGGGACAAGGAGCCGGGTAGAAAGCCCTGCCAATCTCCCTCTCCCAGTACCAGCAGAGGTCCCGGGCCACATCCCCCAGCACCCGCAGTGCCCCAGGACCCTGCCCTCCCGCAAAGTTTTAGTCAGGGTGGGTATTTTTAGTAAAAGTCATGGACAAGTCATGGGCCATGAATTTTTGTTTATGGCCTGTGAAACTGTCCATGACTTTTACTAAAAATACCTGTGACAAATGTAGCCTTACTCATGGTGAGAGGAGAAAGACCTGCTGAAGTGATATGCCAGCTGGTTCTGCATTCCCAGAAAGTAGGACACTTTACACTGATGGAATGAGCTCCAATAGTTGGATTGCTTCTTGACACAGAGCGGAAGAATGTGCACTGCCCTGTTTATGCAGAATATGGCCATTGTATTATCTATGAGAACCGATACAGTTCTGTTCATAATGTGGGGTAGAAACACTTGGCAGGCTAGGCAGACTGCCCTGAGCTCCTTGATGTTTATATGGAAAGTTCTTCTTGAAACCAGAAGCCCTGAGGGACTCTAGAGGGGCTCCCCAGCTGAGGGCTGTTGCTTTGGATACTAAGGACATCAGGAGTTAAGGCCTTGAGAAGGGTACCTCTGCATATACTGTGCGGTGGTTCAGCCACCATGTCAGTAAGTCAAGGACCTGAGCACTGAGTCCAAGTGATGACGTGAGAAGTATACCATGGCCAATCAGGCTTGGAAAGGTTTGAGATGTAGCCTTCCTTGATGCACTATGTAGGTCCATGAAGTCACGTGGCACTGAAGGCTTAGACTATCATACAGTTGTGATCGAATGAGGCTGGACGGACCATATCAGGGATGTAATCAAACAAAAACTATCGCCTGGAAGTAGAACTCTCACATGGAGTCAAGAACTACACCACTGAACTATAACCTTTGGACCGGGATGAGAGTCGACTGCACCACAAACTGGCTGGTGCGCTGTTCGCCCGCAGGTGGCAGCGCCCATACCGGTATCAGTAGGGCTTGCAGTCATACCGGAGTTGATGACACCTGATGCTGTAGTGCTGGCCCAACGCAAGTCTTGCTCTATCATGGTCCCTGTCTGCTTGCCTTTGGCACCGGGGATTGGCTTTTTTGGTGCTTATGATGCTGCTTCTTAGGCACTGGAGAAGATCAGTGCTAGGATTCCTGACCTGTGGGAGGAGCACTTCACACTACAGCTGAAGTGCTTGGTGCCAAGTCCAAGTGTGGCTCCAAGGCAGGTCTTAAGGTTGCCTCCATGAGGAGGACCTTCAGTTTTGCTGCTCAGTCCTTTTTGGTGTAGGGTTTTAAGCCCCTGCAGCTTTATCAATGGTCTTTCCTAGGAGATTCCCCCATGCACTTCAGACAAATCGAGTGCGGGTCAAAGGCATAGACTTACCACAGGAAATGCAGGGCCTGGTAACCGAGGCATGCCCCAGCCCTGGGATGTGGATGACCCTGCTAACTAAGCATGAAGGCACCCAAAAACTATTAAAAACTACAATAACTATTTACACTAAAAAGAAAAGGAGTACTTGTAGTACCTTGTAGACTAACATTTATTTGAGCATAACCTTTTGTGAGCTACAGATCAAGTGCGCTGTAGCTCACAAAAGCTTATGCTCAAATAAATGTATTGGTCTCTAATGTGCCACAAGTCCTCCTTTTCTTTTTGCGAATACAGACTAACACGGCTGCTACTCTGAAACCTGTTATTTACACTAAAGAAGTAGAAAAGTCACTAGGAAAAAATTGCCTGAGCAATGAGGAGTTCCAGCAAACATCATGGATAGCAAGAAGGAACTGAAGGGGATCGGGTCAGCAGTGCCCTTTATACCAATGGTATAAGTGTGGAGAACCAGAGAGTGCTGGAGTCGACCCAACGGATACCACTAGGGGAAACAATGCCAGCAACTATGCTTGGGGCACACACACACACACACACACACACACACACACACACACACCCTACATTGGAATGGACATGTGCAAACATTTGAAGGAGAATACATATTTTACTAGGTCACACAAGAACACAGCATAGCTCATCATCAGAGATTACTATGGTAACTATACTTTGATATGTTTTACATTCAATGGTTTTGCTCAAAAGAAGGGATACATATTTTTGTATGCCAAAGACTAATGCAGCATACAAATCTATCATAGCAAATGAACAACAAAAATATATCTGCATAATGGCTTGTTGGCACTGCCACAGTGCAAGAGAACGGGGTTTAAAAAGCTGGTGAAACTGAAACAGCATGGAAGATTGTGTGTGAGTGTGAGTGATGTACCTAACTGGCCTGGGTCTAACAGAGTAGTCCTATTGATACACTGCTAAAGGATCCCCACACACACACACACCCTAAGAGGGGGAGTCCACAGAACCTGGAAACCAAATAATTACAGGGGACAACTAATGAAACAGGGACAGGAGTGCGGTCAAAGGGTCAAATGAAGGGAACCAGACAGGGACACCAAACCCTGGACAGTGCCCACTGCTCCTCGAAGGCATCAAGGGAGTAAGTGGACGCCATCCAGAGGAACTCTGCTCAGATACGTGAATGGACGGAGAATCGGAAATAGGCCTCACAGTCACAAGAGACTCCATCGGCCAACCTCCTCACCCTGGTTTTTATAGATGGCCACTTTAGCCAGGGCTAGGAGGAGGTTGACCAGGAGGTCCCGTGACTTTATGAGGCCACGGATAGGGAGTGCATAGATAAAGAGGTGAAGGGAGAAAAAGCAACCAAAAAATGTAACAAAATATTCGTGAGGAGATGGAATAGGGGCTGCAACCTGGCGCACTCCAGGTAAATGTGCGCCAGGGTCTCCCTCACACCGCAAAAGGGGCAGGTGTCTGGGATAGGGGTGAACCACGCCAAATACATGCCCGTTCTCACAGCCCTGTGAAGGAGCAGCCAACTGATATCCCCGGTGGGCCTCAGGACCAGGGTGGAGTATAGGCTGGTCCACCAGGGCTCCTCACCCTCTAGAGGTGGCAGAAGGTCCCGCCACTTTGTGTCAGGGCAGGACACAAGGGTGAGGATGTGAAGGGTGTGGAGCACGAGCGTGTTTCCTTGGTGTGGTCTGGAAGCGGACTGGCTGCAGATTGTGCAGCCAGCTCACGGTGAAGGGGTCAGTCAAGTCCACAGGGCAGGGGCCTGATGAAAAGGTCTGGAGGGCCTGGGGTGGAGGGTAAATGGGACGTGCCCTCTCTTAGGTAAACCTGAGCAGAGGGTGGCAAAGCAGCCCTCACCTCCTGAAGTACACGCCAGGGAGTACGAGGCCTGGAGAGCCCCATGTGCTGAGTGAGCGTCAGGGGATCCAGCCAGTCTCCCTGGTCGTCGTCTAGGAGGTCTCTGACTGATGACTTCTGCCAGGACTAAACTCTGGCACACGGAGGAGGACTCCACCACCTGCGTACGGAGCTGGGGGTTGTGTAGCAGGGGCTCTGCGAGAAGATGTGCCTCCATGGTGGCTGCCACAGACCTGGTCACTGAGAACAGTTTCCAGGTCCGGAGAAGGTCCTGGTAGGACCTGGTCTTCTAAGAAGACGACCTCTCGGCTGGAGATAAAGGAGCTGCTGGTCATATCAGAGCCCTCGGAAGCGGTGGCGGAAGGCATGCGCCAGTACGCTCCATGCTGACTACCTGCACCATAAAGAAGCCTCTGCAGGGCCTGGAGGTGGAAGACATGGACCTGAGGGTGTAGACACTTCAGGCCCTGCCCTCCCTCCTCCAGGGGTAGATGGAGAACCCCTGCAGAGACTAAGTGCAGTCCTGACACGAACTACTCCAGAATCAATGTCTGGAGGTGGGCCAGGAAACCCGGGGCCAGGACCAGCGTGTTGAGCTGGTACCAGAGCATGAACAGGACAAGTTGATTAAGCACCAGCACTCGAAGGGAGAGGCACCGGAGTAGTCCTGTCCATTTCCTGAGCCGCTCTATCACCCTGCCCTCTAAACCATGCCAGTTTTCTGGTGGAGACGGATGCGTGGCAGAAAGGTAAACGCCGAGATAGAGCAGCGGACCTGCGCTCCACTGGATGGCCTGAAGCATGGGTGGGAGGGAGCTCGCCTGCCACCCATCCCCAACCACCAGGCCAGAGTTCTTGACCCAGTTGACCAGGACGAACAGATGGCCTGACAAGCCTCCACCCGCGCCAAGTTGCCCGGGTCCAGGGCCACGAGGAGCACATAGTCAGTGTATGCCGACAGGACCAGCCGCAGCTCTGGCTCTCGCAGCACCAACCCCGTCAACCTCCTACGGAGGAGACAGAAGAAGGGCTCGATCGCCAGAGCATACAGCTTGCCCGAAAGGGGGCATCCCTGCCGTACTCCTGGCCCGAAGCTGACCGGTTTGGTCAGGGTCCAGGTGAGCCCGACCAGATATTCTGCGAAGGCATACAGCACCTGGAGAAAACCCACAAACTGGGGTCTGAAGCCAAATGCTCGCAGAGTGCTCAGGAGATACCTGTGGTCCACCCTGTCGAATGCCTTCTCCTGATGCAGGCACAGGAGGGCGAACGACAGACCATCCCTACACACCTGAGTTCCAAGAGGTCCCGGGCCAGATACAGGTTGTCAAAGATAGTGCAGCCCGGGATGGTGTAGGGTCGGGTCTGGTCTGGTCGGATCATGTCCAACAGCACAGACCCTAGCCGCAGCGAGATGGCTTTCGCTACGACTTTTAGTCCATGCTGAAGAGCAAAACAGGATGCCAATTTTGTAAATCGCGGAGATTCTCCTCCCTCTTTCATGCAGGCAAGCAGCTTGCCTTATTGCCGAAGGAGGACCCCGCTCTGCAAAACCTGGCCCAGATGGTGACTAAGTCTGGGCCAAGGACATCCCAGAACACATGGTAGAACTCCACAGTCAGCCTGTCCATGCCCGGAGATTTATTGGTGGGCATGCAGCGGAGGGCTTCCAAGAACTCTGCCAGAGTGAAAGGCAGCTCTAGCTGGTCTCGATCGTCCGCGCTGACCATAGGGAGTTCGTCCCAGAGCACTCTGCGTTAGGATCGGTCAGATCTGGGGAGAAAACGCTTGCGTAGAAGGCCCTGGCCCTCCCACACATCTCGCTGGATCCAGGAGGGGGGCGCCATCCTCTGCCAGAAGGCAGGTGATGTGCTTCTTGGCCCCCCTCCTTTTCTCCAGGGCGTAGAAGAAGCGGGAGCTGCGAACCATCTCCCGAAGGAGACTGATGTGGGGTTGAATAAAGGCACCCCGGGCCCGATGGTCTTAGAGGGACCAGAGCTCCTCCTGGCACACTCCGCAGAGGGATGGATTCTCAGGGCTGGTGGCCAGACGCCTCTCCAGCTCTAAGATCTCCCATTCCAACTGCTCTATCGCCGCATCTCTAATTGTAGTTAAATAAAACAATTTAAATGTCTGTCTACTGATGTTCTCCAAACACAGCATGGCAAGAAAATCCTACAAAATATTAATGATTAATCTGTTGAACTGGAGATCGTTCACCTCCCAAGGACTTCATAAATAGCTGCTTCAATTACCTTTGGTCAATGAAATAAGCAAACAATCATTTTCTGATATAGCTTTAAAACTGAAAAGTTTTCAAAATAAATCACCGATTAAAAACGTATAGTGTACCTTCTAAAAATGAAACCTACATCTGAGTTGTGAAGAATGTATTAAGGTTATAACAACCAACAAGAATGCACTTTTATGTAGAAAACTCACGATTAAATAGAGTCTTCCTGACTAGCGACTTAAATCAATTTGAATCAAATCCACCCTATCACTATGCTCATTTAGCCTGACTTCTTGCTTTGCACAGCCTATTGAATCTTACCTGTAACTTCTGCCACAAGCTCCAGATTTCTTTTCCAACTATTGCATATTTTTGAGAGAGATCCTGTCTTGATTTAAATACTGCAAGCGATGGAGAATCTACCACACTTCTAGGTATATTGTTCCAAATGTGTACCTTATTTTTAGTTCTGAGTTTATCAACTCTCTGCTTCATAGATTCCATTGAGAGAAGAGATCACTGTGATCATTTACTCTGATCTTCTATACAGTACAGGGCATAGTACTTCCCCAAAATAAATCCCGTTAGAACTATAGCATCTCTCTTGAAAAGCATCCAATTTTGATTTAAAAATTCCTGGTGAAACAACATATCAAAGCCTTTGTTAAATTGTTCCACTGGTTAATTACCCTCACCATTAAAAGGTTGAAAACTTTCATTTCCATTAAAAGTTTACACCTTATTTCCACTCTGGAAGTCTAACTTTGACTTCCAACCATGGATCTTGTCATACCTTTGTCTGTTACAGAAGACCCTACCATCAATTACTCATTATGCCTATTTCTCTGTTAGACTAAAGAACCATCTACTTTCAGAAATCTCTTCCCCACAGAGGTAAGCAGACACCATGATTAAGTTATCTCTTAACATTCTCTTGGATGAACTGAAGAGATTGAGCTTCTTAAGACTCACTGTATGGCATGTTCTCCAGACCTCATTCTTCTGTATCTGTTCTGAACCCGTTCAAATTTTTCTACATTCTTTTTGATGTATGGACACTAGAACCAGATATAGTAATGATCTTATATAGAAAGGAAATACCACCACCACCACACCCCTAGTTAATATTCCCTTGCTTATACAGCCAAGGATTATATTAACCCTCTTAGCCAATTGAAAATGAGCTCCAGTGCAATGCAGTAGCTATCTACTGTGACTCCTCAATCCTTTTCAGCGTCAGTGCATTCTAGGATACTCCCTGTGACCTACATTCTTCGTTTCCTTATGGGTTTTTTTTTATTGTTATTATTATTATTATTATTATTATTATTAGAGCCAAATACAAGATCATACATGTTGCTCAAATGAGCCCACCTTACCAAGTGATGTAGATTGCCTGTACAAGTAACTTGCCCCCCACCATTATTTACTTCTCTACCAATTTGGTATCTGCAAATTTTTCCAACAATGATTTTATATTTTTTCCAGATCATTGATAAAGATATTGAACAGCACTGGGCCAAGACAGATTGCCATAGGATCCCACTAAAAATACTCCCATCAGATGACAATTCACCATTCACAATTACTACTTGTGCTGCATCAGATAAGCAGTTTCTAATCTGTTCAATATGGACTTCATTGATTTTGCAGAGCACTTTTCTTTTTTAATGCCATACAGGAATAAGTATATTATGTCAGTTACATTTAACAACCAAACTTGTGATCTGATCAAAAAGCTACATCAAGTTTGACGTCTAATAATGATTCTATTAAACCATGCTGAAAGGCATTAACTATGCTTCCGTTGTTTAATTTTTCCACTGATTCATGTATTAGCCTTCCCATTATTTTATGTAGAACTGTTGTCAGGCTAAGACCTATAGTTACCCAGGTCATTCCATTTACTCTTTTTAAATATTGGGAAATTAACTTTTTTCCTCCTCCTCTTCTGGAATTTCTTCAGTGTTTCAAGATATGTTTAAAATAAACAATAGTTGAGAAAGCTTCTCTGCAAAGGGTTGTGTGGTGTTTTTTTTTTTAAATACTCGTGTACAAGCTACTCAAGGCAGAAATTTTTAAAGAAGGGCTACACATGGCCTTACTCCACTTCTTAAATTTGGACCCCCTCCAGAAGCTTATAGAAAAAGGTTTCAGGAGATACAGAATAAGGGGATGACTTATACAGAAGTTGTGACTCATCTGGGGGATTACCTCCTCAAAAGGGCCAAAAGTCAGAGAACAATTACCTTAGACAGGCTGTATGAAATGGTTTGGTTGGGAAAGTTTTACAATTTGTGTTTACATGACCTTAAAACAAGATTAATGGATAAGATGCCAGGAGACCATTGGAGGCTGATGAATATGTAGACAGCTAGTTTGATTCAGAGAGAAAGCATAAGGGAGGCACCTATGTGCCCCCGCCCCCCAATATGAAAGACTGGTAAACCCTTCTGGGGCAAGCAACCTACCTCAGAGGGACTCTAGGAACAGTGGGAAGAAGTGGTGTCACATCTACCAGACCAGGCCATATCACTATAACATTATTGGATGCCCAGTCCATCCAATAATGATGAAGTGTGGGATGCCCCTCCAGAACCACAAATGAGTTAACTGTGTTTCCTCCTGTCAAGGTTCCTTCTCCACTCTGAACTCTAGGGTACAGATGTGGAGACCTGCATGAAAAACGCCCTAAGCTTATTTTTACCAGCTTAGGTTAAAACTTCCCCAAGGTACAAGCTATTTTACCTTTTGCCCTTAGACTTTATTGCTGCCACCACCAAGCGTCTAACAAATAGATAACAGGGAAAAAGCCTGCTTTTCCCCCCCAAAATCCTCCCAAACCCTATACCCCCTTTCCTGGGGAAGGCTTGAAAGAAATCCTCACCAATTTGCATAGGTGAGCACAGATCCAAACCCTTGGATCTTAAGACCGATGAAAAAGCAATCAGGTTCTTAAAAGAAGAATTTTAAATGAAGAAAAAGTAAAAAGAATCACCTCTGTAAATTCAGGATGGTAAATACCTTACAGAGTAATTAGATTCAAAACAGAGAATCTCTCTAGGCAAAACCTTAAGTTACAAAAAGACACAAAAACAGGAATATACATTCCATTCAGCACAGCTTATTTTATCAGCCATTTAAACAAAAAACAGAATCTAACACATATCTAGCTAGATTACTTACTAAGTTTTAAGACTCCATTCCTTTTCTGTTCCTGGCAAAAGCATCACACAGACAGAGAGCACCTTTGTTTCTCCCTCCTCCAGCTTTGAAAGTATCTCGTCTCCTCATTGGTCATTTTGGTCAGGTTCCAGCGAGGTTATCCTAGCTTCTTAACCCTTTACAGGTGAAAAGGTTTTTCCTCTGGCCAGGAGGGATTTAAAGGTGTTTACCCTTCCCTTTATATTTATGACACCTCCCTCCACATGCCAAGAGAGTTACACAGCCGTTTTTCCTGAGACACATGATGTACAGGCTTTGCAGAGTTCACTCAGCCACCTATACACACAGAAACAGTAGATCCCCAAAATGGAGGAAGAAGTTAGAGGGTAGATATTCCAGGAAACACTATTCTCGGCAGGATAAGATACAAACCTCTGACACAAACTATCAAAATCAGAATAAAAGAATAAGGGACTCAGGCTACACCAATTTTTCCTGAATATTCTAATGAGAGGTGAGGGGCGGGAGAAGAGACCACAAACCACACACATTAGGACATTTAGTTATGGATTAGCGCAGCCCTTACTTGTTTTGTACCTACACGGAGAAGATCAGGCATAACTAGATATCTAGACCCGAGGAAGAGCTCTGTGTAAGCTCAGAAGCTTGTCTCTTTCACAACAGAAGTTGATTCAATAAAAGGTATTGCGTCACCCCACCTTGTCTCCCTAGAGATAACCAGGTTATACATTGTTTCCACTAGAAAGTCTTCTATTGCTGATTTCTGTATAGCACAGGACCAAAGGCATCTTTCTTTTCTAGATTGTTGCCATTCTTATTCAAAACCTACAGATGAAACGTCAGGCAGCAGCAAAGATTTACTGATGATCTGAGTCAGCTAATAGGTCTCTCTACAGAGTGATGTGGACTACACCAGCCTCAGGAGAATGAGAGTCCTGCTTATGCCAACATCCATTCTTATAAACTCCATAGCAAAGGTTTCCAGGATTGCTCAATATCTGTGTCCTCCTTATAAGGGTATACAGCAGAAAGAAAGCCAAAATTGATACAGGGAAACTGGCCCTTTCTCGAAAAATAAAAAACGTAAGTTTTAGAAAACAAGAAGTTCACAAATTGCACAACAGTGCTCAAATAAATATTTACTCAGGTCATTAACAATTTCAGCTCTGTATTATGTGTTTTTGGTTTTGTTTTGTGCATCTAAAAAGCTAATAAAAAAAGCTCAGCGCAGCTGAATAAAATGGCAGCTTATTCCCCAATCCATCAAAAATGCAAAACTTGGTAAAGGCAGTAACTAGTCAGCACAACTGAATACAAGTTGAGTATTACAGTTAAAAACTACTGAAAGTTAAGAGTGGCAGCTATGATGCAGACCTCTTTCCCCTCATTGCAGCACACATTCCCTCCAAAGCCTATAAGGGACCTCCCTCTGAGAGAAACTTTCAGATGAAAGAAGGCTAAAATAGACAATGTTTACAATACCTCAGATATAAACATGAACATTTTCATTTTAATTATGTGTACACACTCTCCAGTAAAATAGAGATGAATTCAAGATATTTGCAGAAAATCTGTAAAATACCAGGATTCTAAGGGAATGTCCACACTACAATTAGAGGTGCAACTGCAGCACGTGTAGACATAGATTAAAGCTAGCTTTAGTCTATCTAGTTCAGGTATCAATAGCAGTGAAGCCGCCACAGCATAGGCCTCAGTCTGGGCTGTATAAAGATCCTGCGTACATAATCATATTCTTACTTCACCCTGAAATCAATACTTCGGTGCCTTCACTGTTATTGATTCCCATACTAGCTTTAATCTAGCTAGCTTGGAATGCAGTCAAACCTCCCATAACTGTGCAGATATATCTTAAAAGTTAAGATTCTTACCAGTTAAGAACATTCATTTTTAACACCATATTTGCTTGGTAACAAATGCACTAATTGATGTGGTCAAGCAATTTCAGTTATGAACCTGGGATCTTACATCATCATAACTTTGCAACAGTAAACAAACTGAATTTTCCATAAAAAAAAAAATCTAGGCAGAATTCCCAACCAGTTCTACTTATCCTTATCAAGGAGCTGTCTGGATTAAACAGACATCCTTTCCACTGTATTAAACAGATGGGAACCGTAGAAAGAGCTGTAATAGTTTAGTACCTCACCCACGATAGTCAGTGTCAATGGGAAAAAGTGGAGTAGTGAACATCATACATGGGAGGTAAACAAAGCATCTTTCTTTCCCCCTACCAACAGAGCCAGCTGCATCATTACTCCAGTCAGGTGACGCAGAAACACTTACTGTTCCCCCAGCTCTTACCAGATACCAAGAAAATGCTCTTTAAGGCTTGATTCTGCTTCCTTTACTCACACTGAGCAGCATCAGCTATTTCAGGAGAACTGCTTGCAAAGTTAGGTTCTACTAAATATAAAAGGGGTGGAAGAATTGCATTTGTATTTATCTGAGTCAGAAACATGAAGAATGTAGGACTTGATCTGGCATACAGTGGTAATGCTGTGCTACTGTAATGTTAGGAGTCATAAGATTGGAGCACAACTTTCAGGGTACATGGCAGGGCCCATGTGTTTTGCCTGACATTTGAGAAGAGTTAAGGGAGGCTAGAGTATTCCCTAGTGTGTTGGGGAGTTATTTGCATTCACAGCTTCTGTTTCTTGAAGGGGTGAGTTGACTGAAATTTGTATTTGGTTTTATAGTTTTAAATAATTGGCAGGGCACTAAGTTTGTGTATGGACACTTTTTAATAGTTCAAACTAAGAGGAAAAAAAAAGTTATCCTGAAAAGCCTTCTCCAGATATATGAGCCACTGAAAACTCCTATGTCTCAAGTTGCTCAAAAGATCAAGTAGATATGAGTGATAACTAGTGTAGCATCATAAGAAAACACATCACTGTTATGTACGACATCCAGTAAGGAAAGGACAATAGTTGTAACAATATTAAGTAACAATACTGAATTTAATTAAACAGTAAATGTATTGTTTAAATGTTTTGAGAGATAATAAATTTAAGCCTTGACATATATCAAATTAAACCTAAATCTAATACAAAACAGGTTTATTTTTAAAAGGTTTATTAGAATTTAAGTAACAAAATAAAGTCCAATTTAAATAAATTCATTTTTATTTTTTTGAAAAATAATTTTTATCCACCTTGTTAACGACTGCCACTAGTAACATGAAATTGCCACCTGTCATTTGCACTTAATGACAAAAAACATCAAGACAACTTTTCACACCATTTGGTAAAGGGGGAATACAGCTGTGTTCCCCATGTAATTTGACTTAACTTGTTCTAAAATATAGCAACATGTAACATTATGAAAATATCAGGCAACTTTCAGCATAGAAGAGGAGACAAAATACAGTTAGTTCTTTAAAAGTAAATTAAAATAAATAAAACCATAACAGATCCATTAAGTTCTACTTAAAAGAAATGAAAGCCTCCTGCAGAAAAAAGGGATGTGCAATAAGACAGCATTTAAGTACGCACTCTAGATTGGAAAATTATATAGGGAAGTTCAGAAATAAATAAGTAAAAGAAAAAAGTTTACCTTTGTGGTATAATGCACACAATTAAATATCCACAAAACATGAAATACAATCTGGTATTTTTCACATATGTTATAACTTTAAGCAGAAGCTAGTACACAGACCTAAGTTATAGATTCCATATTGCATTCTCTTAAGACTACATTTCTCTCAGACATGAAATGTACTGAACTTGAGTTTAAAAAAAAAAAAGGCTAAAAGGGCACAGAATAGGGAAAAACATTGAATGGTACATGCCAATATAGAATTGGAATTTTACCTCTATATTGAACTTTCTTGTCCTCTTGAAAGCAGTTACCACTAAATACTCATCTCTGAGGGCACGTTTTATGCACTCACTCAGCATTTAAAATTCTGAAAAAGCCACTAGCCTACTTATAACTGAACTTGTGCTCCAAATCATATGACTCCTAATGTTAGAGCAGAACTGTAGTGCCATTAGAGTTAAGGAGAAGTTACACTTTGAAAATTTTCAAAAGTTACTTAGGAGCCAAAGGCCCACTTTCAAAACTGACTTTGGCATTTGGGATTGTAAATCTCACTGAAAGTCAATAGAACTTGGTCTTGTTTACACACACAAATTGTACAACTTTAACTATATTAATTTAGTTAAGCAGCATGACCCAATTAGCATAAATAATCTCCTCAGCGTAAGAGTGCTTATACCTATATACTGAATTCCTGTACAGCCGGGGTTCCCAAACTTGGTTCGTGGCTTGTTCAGGGTAAGCCCCTGGTGGGCTGCGAGATACTTTGTTTACCTGAGCCTCCACAGGTAGGGCTGCTCGCAGCTCCCAGTGGCTGTGGTTCGCTGTTCCCAGCCAATGGGAGCTGTGGTGCTTACCCTGAACAGGCCACGAACCAAATTTGGGAACCCCTGCTGTACAGGAAGAGGAATTAGCCGTACTGGTATAAGACACTTATACCATTATAACTGTATTCACATGAGTGGTAATACCAACACAAAAGTATGTTTACTCCAATTGATAGGCTCCTTTGGAAATTCTACCCTCTCTTACCTATCTGATATGGGAGTCATTACTTTGCAGGGTCAAAATAAATGTGTTTAAAACTCAGCACACACATTCTCATCTTGAAAATATTTGTAAAGAAGAAAGTTTCCACCTACTTGGCTATTTAAATCCAGTGAGGGGGGAGGGAAGAAAAGATTCCCTCACAACCCCACAAAACTCTAACTTAAAAAATTAAGTTCCTTTGAATCCTTCAATAAATAAATATGCATGAAATCTCACTAATCAAATGTGTTTAGGTTTTATGCTCTTTAACAGTAGGATATGGGTAAAATCCACAAAGCAACAGTTACTCCGGCTAAATCAGATTAGAGATGCACACAAGGCATAATCCTATGTCTTGAAATGAATCTTAAAAGGGTGTACTACCAAGTTTAATATACTGTGTAAGACCCATCTAGAAACTCAAAACCCTCTGCATCAGCTAGCTGGAAATCTTTATTCAGGTGTCAGCTTTATGAAACAGACAAGGTTGGTGAGGTTCTCTCTTTTAATGGAGCAATTTCTGTTTAAGAAATGGCATATGTCAAGGTTCCTTCCCCACTCTGAACTCTAGGGTACAGATGTGGGGACCTGCATGAAAACCACCTAAGCTTACTTTTACCAGCTTAGGTTAAAACTTCCCCAAGGTACAAACTATTTTACCCTTTGCCCTTGGACTTTCCTAATAAAAAACCCTATTAGGTGTTTGGTGGTAGCAGTGAAAGAGCCGTTTGGAAATGTCTTTCCCCCCCAAAATCCTCACCAAAACCTTGCACCCCCCTTTGGGGAAGGTTTGGTAAAAAACCTCACCAATTTGCATAGGTGATCACAGACCCAAACCCTTGGATCTTAAGAAAAAATGAAAAAGCATTCAGTTTCTCAAAAGAAGAATTTTAATAGAAGAAAAAGGTAAAAAGAATCACCTCTGTAAAATCAGGATGGTAAATACCTTACAGGGTAATTAGATTCAAAACACAGAGAATCCCTCTAGGCAAAACCTTAAGTTACAAAAAAACAGGAATATCCATTCTATTCAGTACAGCTTATTTTCTCAGCCTATTTTCTTATTTTCTCCATGATTTAAAGAAATCATAATCTAACACATATCTAGCTAGATTACTTACTAAGTTCTAAGACTCCATTCCTGTTCTGTCCCAGGCAAAAGCATCACCCAGACAGACCCTGACCCTTCGTTTCTCCCCCCTCCAGCTTTGAAAGTCTCGTCTGCTCATTGGTCATTTTGGTCAGGTGCGAGCGAGGTTATCCTAGCTTCTTAACCCTTTACAGGTGAAAGGGTTTTTCCTCTGGCCAGGAGGGATTTTAAAGGCGTTTACCCTTCCCTTTATATTTATGATAGCATATAAACCAACAGCACTTATCCTTTTTACTTTCTTAGTTTCATAAGTACCATTAATGATGGTGAAAAATTTGAGAATAAGGTTAATTGGTTAATTTGTACTCCCTCTTGGCAGCTGGATGCCTATGCAGCAATGAAAATTAACAGTGGCTATTTAGAAACAATATATATTTTGATAGTGAAATGTAACATTTAAGTAATTTAATTCCCACCAGATTATACAATGTGTAACATGCCTTTTAAAAAAAAAAAAAGTTACATTAATGAACACCAACAACCCCGCCTGCAAAACCTGATGTAAAAATAATGGCTAAAATTAATTTAAATAGAAGTTAACTGCTAGAGACAATCATTTGTAATGATAAAAAACGTTTAGTGATTTTGAAAACAATAGGAGATTCAGCCAGCTTTCCCCCCCCCTCCCAAAAAATGATTTGAAACTAAACCCAGACCTTTCACCTTTAGTGTTAATGAGGTATGAATTCAGAAATTGTAAACATGCTTGACTTGTGACTGAGGCATCTTCCTGTTCAAGAGGCATTTTGCTTTCCCCACCATAAGGCTGAATTAGATAGATGGCAAGTATTGTCTTCAGACATCTTGTGGATATGTAGGGGACCTCTAAAAATGGAAAGGGAGAACGTGGCAGGAGACCTGGGGATGACCATCCATCTTTTAAAGAGCAGAACTTCAGGGGTTGCTTTCCAAGAGGTAAAATGGATATTTTAAAGGGACAGAATGAGATCATGGAATGGAATTCAATGGAATGTTGTTAGAAATCATCAACTAAAAGGCTTGTGTGAGACTACTTCCCTGAAGGCAATTCTTTAAACATATGCACAAAGAGTTCATAGATACTAAGGTCAGAAGGGACCATTCTGATCATCTAGTCCGACCTCCTGCACAGCGCAGGCCACAGAATCTCACCCACCCACTCCTATGAAAAACCACACCCATGTCTGAGCTATTGAAGTCCTTAAATCATGGTTCAAAACTTCAAGGAGCAGAGAAGCCTCCCTCCAGTCAACCATGCCCCATGCTACAGAGGAAGGCAAAAAAACCCTCCAGGGCCTCTCCAATCTGCCCTGGAGGAAAATTCCTTCCCGACCCCAAATATGGCAATCAGCTAAACCCTGAGCATATGGGCAAGATTCACCAGCCAGATACCCAGGAAAGAATTTTCTATAGTAAATCAGATCCCATCCATCTAATATCCCATCTCAGGGGATTTGGCCTATTTACCCTGAATATTTAAAGATCAATTACTTACCAAAATCCCATTATCCCATCATACCATCTCCTCCATAAACTTATCAAGTAGAATCTTAAAACCAGATAGATCTTTTGCCCCCACTGCTACCCTTGGAAGGTTATTCCAAAACTTCACTCCTCTGATGGTTAAAAACCTTCGTCTGATTTCAAGTCTAAACTTCCTGGTGGCCAGTTTATACCCATTTGTTCTTGTGTCCACATTGGTGCTGAGCTTAAATAATTCCTCTCCCTCTCCTATATTTATCCCTCTGATATATTTATAGAGAGCAATCATATCTCCCCTCAACCTTCTTTTAGTTAGGCTAAACAAGCCAAGCTCCTTAAGTCTCCTTTCATAAGACAAGCTTTCCATTCCTTCCATTGAATTGGAATACGAGTACTTCTCAAAGAATTAGTTTGTCAAGTTCTTGGCATTAACACAAGAATTGAAAAATTTAACTTATCCACAGGCCTGTAGAACGCATGTTCTTTTTTTTTGCTAAGAGAAAAAATACTGAGATTTTTTTAATTGTCATCGATCATGGGAAAAAGTTGTCCATGTATTGACAAGTTTCCATAACAATTTTGCAAAGTTATTGTTTCACATAATTTCCAGAATTTGCTTTATGTCTGAGGAAAAAGAAAAGTGTACATCAAACAACTCCCCATTATGGAAGACAACTCAACTGAAAAGTCTGTGGGGCACAATTATTAAATATTCTATTCATTTCACAATTTGATTTTCTGATGGTAAAAATTCAGTACGTTTACTCATTCTTAAAGTTTATATTCAAAATGGTAAGAGGCCTTCTGCAAAGCAAGCAGCAGAAGCAATAAATTTAAGAAAAAAAGAGAAAGGGAGACTTCTAGAAAGAAAAGCTAGATTTGTTAGTTCATTTTCACTCACTGGTTCTGTCAAGTTAGTGGGAAACTAAAGGGGGAAGTCATTTGACATTTACAAAAGCGACAGCCGATAAAAAAGAACCTCAGGAGAAGTGTTACAGTAAAATTAAAGAGTGCTAAGAGAAGATCTGTCTTTTATTAAATGAATAAAGTTAATGTTGAGACCAACAAAAAAAAATCCACTGAGAGAATAATGATTTTGAGAGGAATTTACAGGAAAAGAACCTGGGTATGATAGGATCCTTTAAGGAGAATGGGTATTTGAAATATAAATTTTAACCGGTGGTATGTCGTCATGACATTTGAACACCGCAATCACCATATGATTAGTACTTTTACATACTATTAAGGTGGCAGAAACTGTCCAAAACTAAGGTAGAGAAGTGATTTTAAATTATGCAATTTTGACACCTACTGTAGTATATCAGGGTTTTTTAAATTAATAACTAAAGGACAATTAAGTTTTAGATATTATTCATTCAACCTGTTATTGTTAAAGAAATAATACATTTTACAGATGCTGCATATACAAAATGAATTTCCTGACTTGTGACTAAGGTGTCAACCATAAAAATAGATTAAAGTAGTATTCATTTCTTCCACAGAAAAAGTAGTTTTCAAATAAGCATAGGTTCATTTGTCATTTTATTACACATCCACCTGAAACTTTGAAGTCCACACATTTTAAATAGCTTTCCAGAAATTTTAAATTTTTAAGCCGTTTTTTTTTCCAAATATGGCTCTGCTGTGAAGAAGCCAAAGTCAGCCAATCAGACTGAGGTAATTTATTTAAATGTGCTATATTTTGCTGGATAATTTAAATGAGGTTTAAAATGGTCTCTACTTTCTTTTCACTGGTCCTGCTATTTACTTTTTCCATTCCTTTCAGCTTGGAGAATAAATATGGCAATGGTTTGAAAACACAGGAAACGAATATTTATTGTTTCCATGAAAAATTGTTAAAATAGTTCATGAAAATGTTTCTAATGGTATTCTTTTTTTAAAAAGAAAAAAAAAGAAAATTTGGCCAAGTGAGACCCTTTAATGCATAATTGGGGTTAAGTGTACATGTGTCACCAAGAAATAAGTTACAAGCAACATGTCTATTTTTTTTTTTCACACAAACATTCCAGGTGATTTCTACTTTATGGGTTACATGATATTTTAAGAAGTTCTGCATGGTAGTCAGGGCCAGATTAACATGGGGATTTTAGGGGCTGCAGCCCAAGGCTCTGACCTAAGGCAGGCCCCGGCACAGCAGGGCAAAGGCAAGCTGCCTGCATGCCGTGGCCCTATGCTGCTCCCGGAAACAGCCAGCTGCTGGCATGTCTCTGCGGCCCCTAGCAGGGGTAGGGAGGCTCCGCACACTGCCCCTGTCCCCAGCACCATCCCTGCACCTGCAGGGATGGTGCTGCACATAGAGACATACTGTTCCCTTCCCCTCAGGGGCGCGCAGAGATGTGTCAGCAGCTGGCCACTTCCGGGAGCAGTGTTGGGCTATGGCAGGCAGGCAGCTTGCCTGAGCCATGCTATGCCGCTGGCCGGGAGCCACCTGTGGTAAGTGCCTCCTGACCAGAGCCTACACCTCGCATCCCCTCCTGTACCCCAACTCCCTGCCCCAGGTCAGAATCCCCTTCTGCACCCAAATTCCCTCCGAGACCCCTCACCCTCTCCTGCACTCCAGCGTTCTGCCCCAGCCTGGAACCCCCTCCCAGAAAGAAACTAATAACATCTGTTCTAAATTAAGAACTAAACTATATTCTACATGTTTTAAGACTGAAATGTAACCACAAAATGACTTTGTTAATTAAAAAGCAAGTTTAGTATAGCATTAATAGCCTCTGCCATAATTTTGATCAATTTTGTTTAATTATGAAAAAGACTTTATACTTCTCGGATTAATTCTCCTGTGGGCCCCCCCAAAATTCTAATAGCCCTGGGCCCACAGGAGAATTAATCCGACCCTGATGGTAGTCCACAGCAAAACTCCTAATCTTTAGAAACAGTTTAGCTATACACCATTTTTCAGATTCTTAAACATGTAAAAGGTATAATATTTAAGCAGTGTGAAATGAATGAAGCCTCAGCTCCAGTGGAAAAGGTAGTACTGCAAAACACTCTGGTACTCAGCTAGAATTACTGGATCTCATAACTCATCTGTTGACGAATACTACAGACAATTTTGTTTTGTGCATGTGACTAAATGACTTCAGCAATGTGGAAAGCTGAAGAAAACAGTTAATAAGGAACTTCAGGGAGGGTTAAGGGGAGGGGTTTGGGGCACTAGAATGAAATTAATGGCTAGAATATGAATACTCCAATGGTATTAAGCTGTTTGGCGATATTTTAAATTGTACACTTAAAAGCTGTTATACCTGAACTCAAGGTGCCCTAAGTATTGTTTGTGTTTTTAATCAAATGTATAAATAATAAAATCTATCTTTATGTAAGGGGACTGTTGCCCCCTTAGTAACATTCAGTGGGGGTGTTTTGGTTGGCTAGCTCCCAGTACTGAAAAAGGTTGATGGGAAATCAGGACCCTGAGACCGAGAGTCCTCAGGGGCAAGGGGAGAGGTCAACGCTCCAGGTCAGTCTGATTAGCCTGCCTGCCCTGTCAATCAATCAATCAGTGAGTCAGGAGGCCAGAATGGATCCCATCCTCTGAGCTGGAATTGCCTAGGGGCAGACAGAGTGGGGCCGAGCTAAGGAGAAAGCAGGGGTCCAAGCTAAGCTGGGGAGCAGAGCCAGGCAAGCCAGAGGGGCCAGAAAATTAGCAAAAGAAGCAGGTCAGAGTTGGGAGCAGAGCTGCAGCCACAGAACCAGGTGTGCTGAGCAAATAGGGCCAGCCAAGGGGGGACCTAGGCAAAGGGCCCAGCACAGAAAGATACCCGCAGCCAAGGGTCCTTGCAGGCCAGACTGGGAGGGGGATCTTAACCTGACGGGGGACTGACACTAGGAAGAAGGGTCCCACCACCCATAGCCCAGAGGTGTGTGGTTACCACCATTGCAAGTGTCCAACCCACAGCATCCCTGCAGCACAGCCTGGGACCTACAAGGAACAGACTGAACTGCCCTGATATTCTAGAGACAGTGTTTGTCACGTTCCGTGCCACAGAGCGGGGTGATGTGTTTTCCTTATTCTTTTTATAAATTAATTGTTGATTAAAACAACTTGTATTTGTTTTAAATTGTATGTAATGATCAGGGAGTCGGGGAAGTGCCCAGTGCAGAGAGAATACCCTGGAGTAGGGACACCCTAGCCCCTGTCCAAGGTGACCACAACAGGGTTGGGGGGGTTGAGCCCCCCAGGAATCCTGGGCCCAGCCTTGTTGGGGTTACGAGGACTTTGCTAGACAGGAGAGTGGAAGGGGAGACCTCAAGGGCAGGGAGGCCTCTTGGTAAAGAAAGCGCGAGCAAGGACTAGGATCCTTTTGCTAGCCCACTTCACCAGGGTGATGCAGAAGCCAGGAAAGTTTCCCACAAAAGCGGGACCATTCCCCTGCTTACATAATTGGCATCATGAACAGAATCCTATTCACTGAGTCCACCCCACTGGTATACTGGTTGAGTTCTAGTAGCACGGTCCGGACCGGATCAAGCAGCCTACCATGGTTGGAATTGAAGAACTATGGGCCCTGTTTGCTCAACTTCAGCGCAGACTATCAGACCAAGCCAAGGCATTACAACAAGCTAGAACAGAACAGAGAGAAGTCTTATCGTTGGCTGAGGCAGTAACAGACCAAAAGGCAGCAGAAGCTAAGAAACCCCCTACTTTTTATGTCCCACGGGAGCGGAAGGTCAGAGTTTGGTGGCGTCCCGACAAGACTAGGGGACATTATGGTAGAGGAGTGGATCAAGTCTGTGAAGGCGGCTCTGCATGTGCTAAGAATACCTCTATGAAGTCTACATGATCTTCTTCAGGAACACCTCAAGGGCCAGGCCAAGGCCACAGTAAAGTTCATGGTAGTGGCAGACAAGAAAGATTTGGAAAAGGTATCTGAACTCCTCCTAGAAGCGTATGGAGACAAGGTATCTATTGGAACCAGACTAAAGGAGTTTTGAGAGAAAGCAGGAGCCTGGAGAAACTATCTGGGCATAAATGTATGACCTCCAGGAGAGAATGAGCAAAGTGGAGTGGTGAGACCCTCGACGAGCTCCAGATCCAGATACGATTCTGAAAGAGCAATTAGTGCTGGGGCTCCAGGATGATTCCCTCCGCCGTGAAATGAAAAGGAGGATTAAGGAAGAGCCCAGTAAGAAGTTCCATGAACTCATGCAGTCTGCTATTATGTGGTCAGAAGAAGAAGTTCCTGTGGTAGAGACAGCTACGGCTAACCCCCGTACACAAAGTGGGGGCCTAGTGAATGCAGCTGCTAGGGAAAAAGCCCTGCCCCAAATGCAGCTAACATTGGAAAGCTTAAAGTGAAGCTGTCCAAAAACTGGCGATCCAATACAGTCATCACTTTCAGCATCTCCCTGAGGTGATGAAAGGAAATCCCACCCCTGCTAACATGCCAAAATATCTAAGGGCCCCAGGGTCCTGAAGATCTCCACTGTAGGACGAGCTGGTAAGGTACACTTGTGAAAGGCCAGGACATACTAGCAGAGATTGTACACTGAGAAGGAGACTGGACTCCCAGGCACCTGAAATTCAAGAGGAACCAGGAGCCCATGTCAGAAGGCTGAGTGGGGACTGAAGGGTTTCTATGGCCGTCTCTAGGAAAAGGGCAGCATGTCAGTGAGGAAAAGGACCCTGATGATGATAGTGTATTTGATGATTTCTGTGGCCAAGCTTTCGGGGACTGCTTGACAGTGGAAATACCATAGCGGGGTGAGAACCTGCTGTTTGACAGACACTGGCTCAGAAGTCACCACTATTTCTGAAAAACTACTTAAAAAAAAAAAAGAGAGATCTGACCACCATGCATAATACCTGATTTTACAGCTAACGGCAGCTAATGGACTTGCCATCTCTGTTGTGGGGTGCCTTGAAGTCATGTAGGGTACATGGGTCGAACAGTCCCTGGGAAATGCATCTTTATCCTAAAGGACACATCTTCAGAAAAGACTTCAATGGGGAACAAAAGTACCGGAAATTCTTGTGAGGATTATAAAAGAGATGAAAGAATTACTGGTTTCAGAGTAGCAGCCGTGTTAGTCTGTATTCACAAAAAGAAAAAAAGGAGTACTTGTGGCACCTTAGAGGCTAACAAATTTATTTGAGCATAAGCTTTTGTGAGCTACAGCTCACTTCATCAGAAGCATTCAGTGGAAATACACAGAGAACAATGTGTGTTACCATACACACTGTAACAAGAGTGATCAGGTAAGGTGAGCTTTACCAGCAGGAGAGCGGGGGGGTGGGGGGGGTGAACTTTTGTAGTGATAATCAAGGTGGGCCATGTCCAGCAGTTGACAAGAACGTCTGAGGAACAGCGAGGGGGGGGGGGGGGGAACAAACATGGGGAAATAGTTTTACTTTGTATAATGACCCATCCACTCCCAGTCTTTATTCAAGCCTAAAAAGTTAATTGTATCCAGTTTGCAAATTCCAATTCAGCAGTCTCTCCTTGGAGTCTGTTTCTGAAGATTTTTTTGTTGAAGAATTGCGACTTTTAGGTCTGTAATCGAGTGACCAAAAGAGATTTAAGTGTTCTCCAACTGGTTTTTGAATGTTATAATTCTTGACGTCTGATTTGTGTCCATTTATTCTTTTACATAGAGACTGTCCAGTTTGGCCAATGTACATGGCAGAGGGGCATTGCTGGCACATGATGGCATATATCACATTGGTAGATGCGCAGGTGAACGAGCCTCTGATAGTGTGGCTGATGCGATTAGGCCCTATGATGGTGTCCCCTGAATAGATATGTGGACAGAGTTGGCAACAGGCTTTGTTGCAAGGATAGGTTCCTGGGTTGGTGGTTCTGTTGTGTGGTGTATGGTTGCTGGTGAGTATTTGCTTCAGATTGGGGGGCTGTCTGTAAGCAAGGACTGGCCTGTCTCCCAAGATCTGTGAGAGTGATGGGTTGTCCTTCAGGATAGGTTGTAGATCCTTGATGATGCGTTGGAGAGGTTTTAGTTGGGGGCTGAAGGTGATGGCTAGTGGCGTTCTGTTTTCTTTGTTGGGCCTGTCCTGTAGTAGGTGACTTCTGGGTACTCTTCTGGCTCTGTCCATCTGTTTCTTCACTTCAGCAGGTGGGTATTGTAGTTGTAAGAATGCTTGAGAGAGACCTTGTAGGTGTTTGTCTCTGTCTGAGGGGTTGGAGCAAATGCGGTTGTATCGTAGAGCTTGGCTGTAGATAATGGATAGTGTGGTGTGGTCTGGATGAAAGCTGGAGGCATGTAGGTAGGCATAGCGGTCAGTAGGTTTCCGGTATAGGGTGGTGTTTATCTGACCATCGCTTATTAGCACCGTAGTGTCCAGGAAGTGGATCTCTTGTGTGGACTGGTCCAGGCTGAAGTTGATGGTGGGATGGAAATTTTTGAAATCAAGGTGGAATTCCTCAAGGGCTTCTTTTCCATGGGTCCAGATGATGAAGATGTCATCAATGTAGCGCAAGTAGAGTAGGGGCATTGGGGATGAGAGCTGAGGAAGCATTGTTCTAAGTCAGCCATAAAAACGTTGGCATACTGTGGGGCCATGCGGGTACCCATGGCAGTGCTGCTGATTTGAAGCTATACATTGTCCCCAAATGGGGAGGGTGAGGACAAAGTCAAAGTTCAGCCACCATGTTTGCTGTGACATTATCGGGTATACTGTTCCTGATGGCTCGTAGTCCATATTTGTGTGGAATGTTCAAAAACAGACTCCAACGAGAGACTGCTGAATTGAAATTAATTTGCAAACTGGAGATAATTAACTTAGGGTTGAATAAAGACTGGGAGTGGATGGGTCATTACACAAAGTAAAACTATTTCCCCATGTTTATTCCACCCCCCACCCCCGCTGTTCCTCAGATATTCTTGTCAACTGCTGGAAATGAACCACCTTACGTATCAGGTAGACAGTAATGCCTAACAGTGACGCATGAAACCATTTATATTTCACATTTTTACCATACCTGCTAGCTTTCTTTTATTAAAAAAAAAAAAGAAAAGATTACTCTTGTAGTAGTGTCAATGCCATTTGTGACATTAGACTACGGAAATGCACTTCAACAAATTCAGCATTACGACTTCACTACAGGATCAAACAAAAGGGGAACTTCAAAGAAATTTCCACATAACTCTTGAAAAGGGAACTTTTTCCACCAATTGATTTCAGTCTTGTGACGAAGCTCAATAACACAACTAACCAGCAGTTATATTTTACAAGTTACTTAGAGTTCAAGATTTATTTACTGTAAATTAAGTTTGATTTACTAAAGGAGTGGTCTACACTAAAAAGGAAGATCAAACCATCTATATCACTCCAGGGTATGAAAAATCCACACTGCTGGGCACCACCACCACTAGAATTAAAGGCAACAATGCTTTTCCCACTAGCATATTCTCACCTTCCTCTCAAATCTTCTACATGAAAATAGAACACTTCAGTAGTTTGTGATCAAGCCAAAGACATTATTTATGCCACTAATCTCTCCTTGTCAGCACTACTACGCGTCTTGTCCAAACTAGAACGTCAGACCAAATTAAAAATACCATCTTTCATAAAAAACTGAGATCAAGTATTATTAATGTTTGACACAGAAAATTCTCAATCTACATTTTGCTTGTACGTAAATTTGTGATACATTTATAAAAGAAAATCTCAAAGGATGTGTGTCAGAATATTGTCCTTATACATGGGTTTCATAGCTTAGTTCATGAAGTTAAGATGTTACATAATTTAAAATACAGTACAAATATCTTTTCAGTGACTGACATAATTAATATGTATTCAGGAAAGTAACATAATTGAAGTCAAATGAATGTGTAACAAACACAAGATTTAATAATCTTGATTGCAAACCTACTACAAAAGATTGGCTTGCAATGCATATGTACAACCATAGAGTGTATCAAGGAAGTTTAACTTCAAAATAGACATATACTATACTATAAGTTCAGGCTGAATCACATAATTGAGCAGTCACTGTCCACATGGGTTAACCCCAACATTTAGGTTACAATTTAACAAATCCCAAAAGTAAAATATTTCCAGTGTTTTTTTTTTTAAACTAAATTTTGTTTAAAGTTAAGGGTTCCCTAGGAGGGCCATGAACTAACACACGATTACCATTTTGTGAGTGCATGAAAATCAGAAAATGGAACTGATCAGTCTAGTTTCATTGTCCATGTAAATAAACTACAAACAATTAAAAACTAGATTACTAAAATATAGTTTAAAAAAATCTCATCTTGAGACACAAGGGGATTTTTATACTGTAAGTATACTTTAAAGATCTTCCTAAAGGTTTTGCTCTTTTGTACACTCCAGAGCCTAGACTTACTTCCATTTAACAATGAAGAAGTTTTTCATTAATAGGGTATTAGACCAGAAGCTTAATAAAAAAAAGACAACTCCCTACCTTAATAAAAACGACAGAAGGAAGTATACAATCCACTGGATTTGACACTGGTTTAAATGCGGAATTAGAGTTTGGGACCCCTTTGCAAACAAGATCCGGAGAATTCAATATAATCCTTAACTTTCCACCATCCTCTTGGGTCGTCACTTTGATCTGATTCTCTCAGACTCAATCCAAATCTCTTTTATCAATCCTCACTGGCTCTTGCTCAATTGCTCCCAGCTCTGACCTAAGGGAAAAACCAACCATTTAAAAAACATTTAATTCTTACTGCTGTGATCCTCTGCCAGCATTAATCTGCTAGGACACAGCCACCACTTTTCTTCACAAGCAAGATGTAACAAAGAATGATTCTGTATACTGAGGCCAACAGGACAAGTAGACCAATGTCACAGACAACTGTGAAATTAATTTTTTTTTTTTTAAATCTTGCTACTTTATTCAGGCCATTGAAAGGTAAAAGTATGGGCAAGTGTGGACACATTTTAAAAAAGTAGTTAAATATGTCATAAAGTACCCAGAACCACTATGAACCCAGGGAAAATTTCATACCTACAACTCTAAGTGAACAGCTTTTCATTTTAATTCTGCATTTGATCTGTTCTTTTGACCCTTAACTTGCTAAAAAAATATGCTGCTTCTCAGCTGAAGTTTCATATAAATTCTCTTCTTTCTAGAGAAAATGTGGCAAAAATTTAGTTTAATCTGAAACCATCTTCAGAGATAGGAGTTATAACCTTTCCCAGAATACCATATTCTCAAAAATAGCTTGGTCTTGATTAATTAAATAGATTGAGCTCCTTGTGTCTCATTATAGGATGTTTTGCAATCCTTCAGTCATTCTTGTGGCTCTTCTCTGACTCTCCCCAAGTTTTCAACCTGCCTCTTGAATTGACACGAGACTTGGACACAGTATTCCAGAAGCAGTTGCACCATTGCCAACTACAGAGGTAGTATAACCTACCATGCAGAACACTCAATATAAGTGAATGGGCATGGATACCACCCTCTTGCACTCTTCAATACAGGATTGAGGCACACTGGCATGGCTGCGTAGAGGAAGCATTTAGTTACAGATACATACCATTTTGTATCTGCAGATGAATGATTTCAGTCTCGGCTCTTTCATAAGCACTAAGGACTAGACCGACAAAGGGATTTAGGCTTTGCAACACACAGCATTGCACCACCCAATGCTTTAAGGCTAAGTACATTTAGAAAGTTAAATTAAAACCTTGAACCTTGGGGGTGGGGTTGGAGGGTCCTCTGCTATCCCACCCTACTCCCAAAGCTGTGTTCTCTCCTCTTGACCTCCTCAAACAGTTGCTACCCAACAGTGCTCATGTACTTTCTGTACTGCTCACAGACATTTTGATATGTACATCCCTCCCACTAGCAAGGACTGGTGGTGTCTGTCTTTATTCTCTACCTCTGCTCTTGAATTCAGCAGCGCCACTAGGAAAAACAGTCAGTCCCTAGGTCAGTATTACTTTCTAGATAGTGAAAGTAAAATCAGCTAAGCTTCTTAGGCAGAAGAATACACATCTGCAATGCAGCATCCCCCCATGACTATGACAATTAATTTGTCAGGATTAAAATAAATAAAAATGAAGTAATAGGTCTAAAAAAGGAAAATAAAGAAATCTATGAATGCCATGAGCCCTATGACAATCTTAATTCTCTATCAGTCATATATGAAAGGATGTATGGCAGCTGGTGGCAGAAGAGCCCACCATCAGCTAAGCCTCAATTTCCTTTAAGCAAGAGCCCACAAGCTGCAAAGGTTTGGGAAAGCGGAATGAGGAGTAAAGACAGGCCAAGCAACTAGAAAATTCAAGGGGAAAAAAAGATAACTGGAAGGACAGATAAGGGTGGCAAACAATCTAAGATCCAGAGAAAAACAGAGAAAGGTACAGCTCACAATTCCATCTCCTTTCTTTCCATTCATTTCCAGGTGTGTGTCAGATTACATGCTAGACAGAAAATAGAGGGCTATATTTACTATGTGTATCATGCATAGCAGAATGGGACTCTGATTGTACTTAGGGACTCCAATCACATTACAAGTGCAATCCTCCAACACTCTTTCCTCTTTTAGTCCTTAACAGGTCTCAACCCATCAGTGCCCAAGTGCAAACATCGCCTCCTATTAACTTGACAACGTAATCTTAGTGTCAGAATATGTACCTTAGCCAACTACCTACAACCCTTCTGATCAACCAGTCAGTTTACATTCTCTATTACCAGAGCCAAGTTCAAAGAACTCAAGAAAGAAAAACTCCTTTACATTAAGTACCCACATGAATATTTTAAAATATTTGAGAAAAGTTCCAAAGCAGTCTAAATAAAAATTTAGATCTAAAAAAGAGTCGTCAATTTACAACTATAACTTTATAACAATGTTTTGAAAATGGAAAATTTGAAAGACAGGAAGCTTGTTCCACAAACAAGTTTAACCCCAACCCTGTAACACATCCTCCTCTGACTATTCACCACAAATCTCTTTATTCCCAAACCTTTCCTTAATCACCAAGAACCACCTTCTATCAACTGAAGGCTCTCCTCTAGTTCACACAAACATTACAGCCTGACAGTCTCACCTCCTATCCATATGCAGTACAGACACACTACTCTCCCCTGTATTATTCCGCTACAACAGAGAGAAGCCAAATCTAATTCATCCACTTTATATAAAAGATTAAAATGACATTGCCTCTATCTAGGTAGGCTTAGAAGACCCTAGCCTATAGGAACAGGCTTCACATGCACCCACTCACAATATGGAAGTTGGTTGGTACAATTACATCTGCAAAATCATCTAAACATAATATTACTTGCACTCATTATTTGTAGTACAATAGTGCCTACAACATCCTGGCACTGTCAACACACATGCACATGAAGCCAGTCCCAGCTCCAGAGAGTTTACAGTCTAAGGCCGCAATCCTGCAAACACATCAGTGGGACTAACCACAGGCTTAAAGTAAGCACTAAATATTTGAAGGATCAGAGCCTAAGACAATATATGAAGCATGGTAGAAAATTACAATCAGAACATGTACATTTTATAAATGTTTATATATAAATTGGATTTTTGTTAGAAGAATATACATCAGTTACAACTGATTATGCTGTACGGGGAGACTTTGGCAAACCAGTAAAGTGCCTGACACCACTATTGCTTATTGCTAAAATTAGTCAAGTCAGCAGGCTGTAAATTGGTCATGCAGCAGCATTAGCATAACCAAGGCAGGAGGGGAGGGGGTTTTGGATGCCACAGACAAGGCAGCTTGACCCTACGGCCTTCCTGCTAAGAATGTTGAAATTGCCGATATATGCATTTTAGAAAAACAAGAAGCTTGTGTATAATGTACCCTGAGGAATGTGTCTGTCAGACATAGACACTGGAGAAAAAAAAAAAAGGGAACCAGTTAATTGATGATCATAAGGAAACCTCTTGCTTTGAGCTTTAAAAACTGCTTGCTTTGCAAGTTTTAAAGTTTTCTTTAAGGAATATATCACTGTATTACTAATGTATAAATGGGGGGCGAGGGGAAGTTTGAGGTAGCTGGATTTCTCAGAAGGGGCTCTTCAGGGACTCTCCCTCTGGATGCATCTTGTGTTCCCCACCAGCAGACAGGCTGCTGCTGTGCCACTCGAGAGCCACACTCAGCTTTGGTAATTATCAAAGGTTGGGGGTGTTTTTACTAATCTGTTGTAGATGTGTGTAAGTGCTTGAGAATAAGTAAAGTTTAGCTTTAAGTGAAAGCACTCTGGTGTTGTCCTGTTTGTGCCAACCATCTATTGGTCGGACGGCCATGTCTCCCCCGATTTATTTCCTGACACCACCTCGCACAGAGTTACCAAAAGCTTTGGGTTGAAAGAACACCGGGTAACAATGCCATAGCTTATCCATTGGCAATCTCTTGTAGGCACTGAGGGAAACATTTCAAGGATAACGTTCTATACAAAGAAAGCAGCACAGACTAAAGTGCAAAATGATTGTAGATGAAAGTCAAAAACGTAGGCAAGGTAGGTAACCAATTAAAGAGTAGATGGGGTTGAGGGTGTTAGGATATAGATATTCAGGCCTGTCTGTAAAGGCCTATACTCTAAGAATTTAGGTGTATTCTTATCAGTTAGCTAGTTATAGAAGTATAAAACAAAGAATCAAAATCACTGTCTGCCAGTGTAAGGGCCTTCTCTTACTGTGACAGTCTGAGGCCCTGTGCTTAGGCTAAGGCCTTTGGCTAAGCAGCAGAGGCAGCCATAAGCTGGGAAGCGACCGGTCACATCCTCACATTCCATACTAGTCACACTGAAACCAAGGTGCTATTGGGCTGTTAAGCATTATCAGGACAGAATTTTATTCTTATCACCTCCAGAGAAAGGGAAGTGCAGAGAAAATGTAAAAGGAAACTTAGTTTGATAGCATCCTGTCTGGCAAGAACTCACTTATCAATAGCTGGGATGTGAAATCCTCATTTCTGTGTTGTTCCATCATTGTAGTCCTCATTTCCCCATTGTTTGTCTGTATAATCTCTGTCTGGTTCTGTAATTGTTTCTGTCTGCTGTATAATTAATTTTGCTGGGTATAAACTAATTAAGGTGGTGGGATATAATTGGTTAAATAATCATGTTACAATATGTTAAGATTGGTTAGTTAAATTTCAGTAAAATGATTGGTTAAGGTATAGCTAAGCAGAACTCAGGTTTTACTATATAGTCTGTAGTCAATCAGGAAGCGGGGGGGGGGAACTGGAATCATGTTTTGCTAAGGGGGGGAATGGGAAAGGGATACAGGTAAGGCTCTGGTGTCAGAGCTGGGAAGGAGGACACTAAGGAAGGAAACTGGAATCATGCTTCCTGGAAGTTCACCCCAATAAACATTGAATTGCTTGCACCTTTCGACTTCGGGTATTGTTGCTCTCTGTTCATGCCAGAAGGACCAGGGAGGTAGGCGAGTGAAGGAATAAGCCCCCTAACAGAGGGCAATGCAACAGGTCAAGGGAAGAGTTCAGAGAAACAAAAGTTCTAAAAGGCTTAAATAGCATGGACAATAAATTTGAACTTGATATGGGAAAAATTGAAGGGATCAAATGGAGACAAGCGCATTCAAATCCCTCCACTAGGCTTTTACAGTGATAGATAGCTGACTTGAATCGGTTATTTCACTATACATATATGCCTGGTTTTTGGCAGCGAAGACACAGCTGAAGATGACTCCAAGGTTATGGGCTGGGTATAACAACACATCATCAATCCCAATCAGTTAACAGGTTTCAGAGTAGCAGCCGTGTTAGTCTGTATTCGCAAAAAGAAAAGGAGTACTTGTGGCACCTTAGAGACTAACAAATTTATTAGAGCATAAGCTTTCGTGAGCTACAGCTCACTTCATCGGATGCATTTGGTGGAAAAAACAGAGGCGAGATTTATATACACACATAGAGAACATGAAACAATGGGTTTATCATACACACTGTAAGGAGAGTGATCACTTAAGATAAGCCATCACCAGCAGCAGGGTGGGGAAAGGAGGAAAACCTTTCATGGTGACAAGCAAGGTAGGCTATTTCCAGCAGTTAACAAGAATATCTGAGGAACAGTGGGGGGTGGGGTGGGGTGGAGAAATAACATGGGGAAGTAGTTTTACTTTGTGTAATGACTCATCCATTCCCAGTCTCTATTCAAGCCTAAGTTAATTGTATCCAGTTTGCAAATTAATTCCAATTCAGCAGTCTCTCATTGGAGTCTGTTTTTGAAGCTTTTTTGTTGAAGGATAGCCACTCTTAGGTCTGTAATCGAGTGACCAGAGAGATTGAAGTGTTCTCCAACTGGTTTTTGAATGTTATAATTCTTGATGTCTGATTTGCGTCCATTCATTCTTTTACATAGAGACTGTCCAGTTTGGCCAATGTACATGGCAGAGGGGCATTGCTGGCACATGATGGCATATATCACATTGGTAGATGCGCAGGTGAACGAGCCTCTGATAGTGTGGCTGATGCGATTAGGCCCTATGATGGTGTCCCCTGAATAGATATGTGGACAGAGTTGGCAACGGGCTTTGTTGCAAGGATAGGTTCCTGGGTTGGTGGTTCTGTTGTGTGGTGTATGGTTGCTGGTGAGTATTTGCTTCAGATTGGGGGGCTGTCTGTAAGCAAGGACTGGCCTGTCTCCCAAGATCTGTGAGAGTGATGGGTTGTCCTTCAGGATAGGTTGTAGATCCTTGATGATGCGTTGGAGAGGTTTTAGTTGGGGGCTGAAGGTGATGGCTAGTGGCGTTCTCTTATTTTCTTTGTTGGGCCTGTCCTGTAGTAGGTGACTTCTGGATACTCTTCTGGCTCTGTCCATCTGTTTCTTCACTTCAGCAGGTGGGTATTGTAGTTGTAGGAATGTATGATAGAGATCTTGTAGGTGTTTGTCTCTGTCTGAGGGGTTGGAGCAAATACGGTTATATCGTAGAGCTTGGCTGTAGACAATAGATTGTGTGGTATGATCTGGATGCAAGCTGGAGGCATGTAGGTAGGAATAGCGGTCAGTAGGTTTCCGATATAGGGTGGTGTTTATCTGACCATCGCTTATTAGCACTGTTGTGTCCAGGAAGTGGATCTCTTGTGTGGACTGGTCCAGGCTGAGGTTGATGGTGGGATGGAAATTGTTGAAATCATGGTGGAATTCCTCAAGGGCTTCTTTTCCATGGGTCCAGATGATGAAGATGTCATCAATGTAGCGCAAGTAGAGTAGGGGCATTAGGAGACGAGAGCTGAGGAAGCGTTGTTCTAAGTCAGCCATAAAAATGTTGGCCTACTGTGGAGCCATGCGGGTACCCATGGCAGTGCCGCTGACTTGAAGGTATACATTGTCCCTTCAGTTAATCATAATCAGTTAACAGTGACAGAGAATAGGAATATTCGGGAAGGTCTGGCAAGAAAGATAAGAAGTTCATGTAACTGACTACAAGTGAAAATGAAATGAAGTTTCAAGATGTTGCAATACACATGATGTGTCTAATCCCCATTAGGTAGAAATATATTAATCTTTATATTGTGCTCATGCCTAGTGGTAAACCAGATTGGGCCCTATTGTGCTAGGTGCTGCACCGATATAGAAAGGGGCACCTTCTTGTTTTAGATTGTAAGATCTTGGGACAAGAAGCATCAAAGTTAAGGTGGTTTGCAGACCTTAACTCCAGTATTTTTTTAAATTTCTATGCAATATAGAAATGTTTTCAATTAACTGATAGCTGTAGTTTGTTTAAAAAAAATTTGGGGAGAGGGAGATTTGGGAATTTTATATTTGAAACTCTAGATATACAATTCCCACTATTACATGAAAATGCAGTTTTTAATCTTTATGGTACAACACCAGTGACATTCCTAGAACAGATAAAATATCAATATCATTTCTGAATTTCAAGTCTTAAAATGACTTGACCATTCCATTAAAATCAGTGTCTATACTGAATCCTTCATGTTGCCATAGGTTACGTCTGCTAAAGGAGAGGTAAGTATTAGCTCTAATGCACAGGTGCCCAACCCATGGTCCGCAGGCAATATATGATCAACCATGAGGCCTGTGGCCTTCGTTAACACAATATACTAACATTTTGTCATCATGTTAGGGTTATGTGTCATATGTTTTCCCCATTTTCTATAATTCTGATACATATTTTATGCACTAATTACTTTGTTTTTAAATAGACTAATTACTTTGTTTGTACACAGAAACAGCCTATCTATTTGGCCCTCACAAGGTTGTGTTTAGGGTTATTGACCCTTCTGTGTAGTAAGGTTGGGCACCATAATGCAACTGAAAACTGTGATGCTGTGTACCTTGATTGTGTGGTATCCAATGCAAAGTTTGTCATGTCTGGTGTCTTCGGAAAGCTCACGATGCATTGTTATAATAATGTTATAGGTTATAATTTCATGTGTATAGGTATGAGGCTGAAAATGTGTCCTCGTGGCTTATAACAAGCCCAGGCAAAACTCTCCAAAAGCAGAGGGGCAGTTCACACCTCATCAGGGCACGTATGGGACAAACCCAGCCCAGGAGGGAAGAAAGAACATGATAAAAGAGACATTAGCCATGCTCTCTCTTCCACCTCCATCTACAGACACCACTACCAAGTGACTGAAGTGCTGATCAAAGGGGAGAGCCTGGCTGAAGGGCAATCAGCCAGCCTCTGATGAGAAGTATCTAAGTTCTTAAGGGTACTGAAAGTGTTAAGATCAGCTTAGAACGTGTTTTGCTTTTATTTCATTTGATCAAATCTGACTTCTTGTTCTTTGATTTATAATTACTTAAAAAAAATTTTGTAGTTAATAAATTTGTTTATTCTACCTGAAGCAGTGTGTTTGGTTTGAAACATGCCTGAGACTCTCCCTCGCACCAGGACCACTGTTATCTAAGCGATAACAGCACAATAAAGATAATGGATTTCAAGAAGGCAGACTTTAGCAAACTCAGGGAGTTGGTAGATAAGATCTCCTGGGAAACAAGTCTAAGGGGAAAAACAGTTCAAGAGAGTTGGCAGTTTTTCAGAAAGAAAACTGATTAAGGGCACAAAAGAAAACAATCCCACTGTGTACAAAAAAAAAAATAATAAAAAAATATCACCCTGTCTTAACCAGGAGATCTTCAATGATCTGAAACTCAAGAAGGAGGAGTTCTACAGAAAGTGAAACTAAGTCAAATCACAAAGGAAGGAAAAAAAAAACAAATATGTAGGTACAAGATTAGAAAGTCCAAGCCAAAAAACGAGATTAAACTAGCTAGAGACAAAGTATAACAAGAAAACGTTGTATACATACCTTAGAAGGAAGAGGAAGACCAAGGACAAAGTAGGCCTGTTACTCGATGAGGTGAGAAAAATAACAGAAAATGTGGAAATGGCAGAAGTGCTAAATGACTTTTTTGTTTCACTTTTCACCAAAAAAAGTTAACAGCAATTGGAGGTCTAACAGTGAATGCCAGTGAAAATGAGGTAGGATAAAAAGGCTAAAATACGGAAAGAACAAGTTAAAAGTTACATAGGCCTTGTCTACACTACACAGTTTTGTTGGCAAAAGGCAGCGGAGGTGCCCATATTACAATGCTCCTCCCACCAACAAAACTCTCCTGCTTTGCTGACAAAATATAACCACCTTGACAAGAGGTGTAGAGCTTTTTGCAGCAAAGTTAAATAGACAAAAAGTCAGTGTACACATTGCATTCATTAGTTCACCGTAATTGGCCTCTAGGAGGCCACAATGCTCACCGTGACTGCTCTGCTCACCGTTTTGAACTCTGCTACCCCACATCCAACTACACAGGCACAGGCCCCTTCCCATTCAAAGCACCAGAAAGTTTTGAAATTGCTCAGCATGGAGAGCTACTGCCCAGCTGAGCATGCCAGCTCCTGGCAGCAAACACACTCCTCCCTGGACTACAGGGGAGGAAGTGGATCTCCTTGGTCTGTGGGAGAACTCAGATGGAATCAAAACACTATCACGGAATCCTGCTCTCCCAGGCACTAGGATCACAGTGGCAGGCAGTGTAGGCTGCTGTTGGGGAGAAGTGGAAGGAAGACTCCTGATGTGCTGTGCAGAGCCAGGGAGGGAGGTGGGGGCTGATGTCAGAGTGTCCCTCTCCTCTCCTCCCCACCATGTAGCCGTCTCTGCTGAGTCGGGGTGAGGAGACAGGGGGACACCAGCTGTCTATGCACCAGCCTCTGCCTCAGTATTGGTTGCTTCTGGCTGCTGCCTGAACAAGTGTTCAGGCTGGTGAGTGCTATACTTAAATAAACAGCATGCCAACATACTCACTCTCCTCCAATACACACACTCTCTGTCACACACTTCCCCCCCCCCCACACTTCTGTGGACTTCTTGTGTTAGTGTTCAGCAATGTCAGCTTGGTCATATTTGAGTGCTACTTTCAAAAGTGATTTAAAATGCGTAACTTTTCAGACACACGCACAATCTTTACAAGGTTCATAGCATGGTGCAAACGAACAATGCCAGGCTCAGCACACTACAGCAACACACATTGCTGTGGCTCGATGTTAATATGCTCCTTCAAGGCATCCCCCAGCCATATAGCTCCCTGTTAGGCTCCTCTTATAGCCTTGTGTTCATAACAAACAGCACAATGGGAACAGCAGTGCAGGATCCATGCTTTCTGACAGAGATGACAGGGTTGCAGATTATCAAAGCAGTTGAAAAGCAGCTGGCAATCTAGCAGGATGCCCATGGAATGATGGGATTGAGAAACCTTCATGATGTGACACTGTACCTGCCCCCAGGAGGCATTGCAAACCCTTCCTAAACCAGCCTGCACCCAGTTGCACAGTGGGATAGCTACCCACACAGCACTGCTCTCTGTGTAAATGCAAGAACTGCAATTGTGGATGTGCTCCACCAACACAAAGAGTATAGTGTGGACATGCAACAGTGGTTTAAATACAGCAGTGGTTGTACATCAGCATAACTTGCATCAAAAAAGCTCTGTAGCGTAGACATAGCTTTAGACAAATTAGATGTTTTCAAGTCACCAGGGCCTGATGAAATTCATCCTAGAATACTCAAGGAGCTGACTGAGGAGATATCTGAGCCATTAGCAATTATCTTCAAAAAGTCAGGGGAGAGATTCCAGAGGACTGGAAACGGGCAAATATAGTGCCAAAAGGGAAATAAGGACAACCCAGGGAATTACAGACCAGTCAGCTTAAATGCAGTACCCAGATAGATAATAGGGGCAAACTATTAAGCAATCAATTTGCAAACATCTAAAAGATAATAAGGTGATAAGTAACAGTCAGCATTGATTTGTCGAGAACAAACTGTGTAAAACCAACTTAACAGCTTTCTTTGACAGGTAACAAGCTTTGTGAATGGTGGGGAAAGCAGTAGATGTAGTACATTTTGACTTTAGTAAGGCTTTTGGTACAGTCTCACATGACTTTCATAAACAAACTAGGGATATAAAACCTAGATGGAGCTACTATAAAGTGAGTATATAACTGGTTGCAAAATGGTTCCCAGAGAGAATTATCCGTTGTTTACAGTCAAGCTGGAAGGGCATATCAAGTGGGGTTCCACAGGATCAGTTCTGGGTCCAGTTTTGTTCAATATCCTCATCAATGATTAAGACAACGGCATAGAGTACACATATAAAGTCTGCAGACAATATCAAGCTGGCAGGGGTTGCAAGTGCTTTGAAGGACAGGATTAAAATTCAAAATGATCTGGACAAACTGGAGAAACAGTCTGAAATAAATAGGATGAAATTTAATAAGGACAAATGCAAAGTACTCCACTTAGAAAGGAACAAGCATTTGCACACAGACAAAATGGGAAATGACTGCCTAGGAAGGAGTACTGCGGGAAAGGGATCTGGGGTCACAATGGAGCACAAGCTAAACATGAGTGAACAATACAACACTGTTGCAAAAAAAGAATGTTCTGGGATGTATTAGCAGGAGTGTTGTAAGTAATTATTTCGTTCTACTCCACGCTGATCAGGCTTCAGCTGGAATATGGGTCCAGTTCTGGGCACCACATTTCAGGAAAGATATGGACAAATTGGACAAAGTCCAGAGGGGGGCAACAAAAATGATAAAAGGTCTAGAAAACATGACCTCTGAGGAAATACTGAAAAAATTGGGTTTGTTTAGTCTGGAGAAGACAGAGGGGACATAACAGTTTTTGAGTACATAAAAGGGTGCTAAAAGGAGGAATGAGAAAAATTGTTCTCCTTAACCTCTGAGGAGGAGGACAAGAAGCAATGGTCTTAAATTGCAGCAAGGGTGGTTTAGGTTGGACATTAGAAAAAAACTGTGTCATGGTGGTTAAGTATTGGAATAAGTTGCCTAAGGAGGTTGTGGAATCTCCCTCACTGGAGATTTTTAAGAGCAGATTAGACAAACATCTGTCCGGGATGTTCTAGATAATGCTTGGTCCTTCCTTGAGTGCAGAGATGGACTAGACAAACTCTCAAAGTCCTTCCAGTCCTACAATTCTACATCAATTCCTGTTACTAATCTCTTCCAATATCTTCTCTAGTTATTTAAGGGGCAAACTGGCATGCTCCAACACAAGTGTCTCATAACCAATCTTCCTTGTGCTAAGCCATTCTACCAGCCAAGGCCATGAGGTGAGGTGAGGTGAGGAAACTAAGGCAGATGGAGTTATTCAATGCTAAAACAGGGAGCATGTGCACCAAAGGAATAAATATTGCAGCCGATTATACAATATTCAAGATGGGGAGTTTCTAAGGAGAAAGACCTTATCCTATGCATGTAGAGATGCCAGCAAACAGCACTGTCATTTCTTGAGGATAAAGCTTTAGAAGGGGGGGGGGAAGGAATTCAGCTACCTTACTCATATGTTCTTAGGAGGCCACCAACGCTGTGTATACCATCTCCCTTATAAACACTCGCTCAGACAGAAATCGTCACTGTGTTAATTACCATGGCAGGACTACAGAGCAACATGGACCCCCAGCTTCAACCCACTGCACAGAGGCGGCAGCCAACTTGCCCCAGGCACGCACTGGGGGCTCAGCGAGGAATAACACCTGCACTTGACCCGCTCCCCGCCGCACAGCGCCCCAGGAGACAGGCGCAGAGAAGCCCATAGCCCCTGGCAGGCCAGGAGAGCGTGGAAATAGGCACAGCGTCATTACGGACACCGGCAGCGCCCACAGGCGCCACAGCCCCAAGGCTCGGGGGACACGGACACCTCCCCGCGTCGCCTCTAAACCCAAGAACTACCGCGCCCCCCAGCGCTGACTCCAGACCAGACTCTCCCCATCCTCGCAGTCCCAGGGCCCGGGCTGCAGCTACCGTCACGTAGCGCCCGCGCGAGGCTGCCCCGTCCCGTGTCCCTCCGCCGGGCCCCCAGTACCTGGCCGGGTGGCGCCGCCTGCTGTTCCCGAGGGAGGCGCTCGCGCATCCTCCTGCTCCTAGGCATGGGCAGGGCGGAGACGCTTGCTCGGGGCGGGATCCCCCTTCCCCTCGCCAGCGCTCGCTCAGCCGGCCGCACTCCACCCCGCGCGTGGGCGGGGCTTCCTCCCGCACATGCGCACAGCAGCCCCGCCACTTCCGCCACGCCGCGGCCCACTTCCGGTACTGTCAGCGGCGGGGGCACCCACGCTGCCTCTCCCCGCAGGGCCCCGCCCCGCCCCTCACTCTAAGGAGGCGCCCCGCAAAGCTTGGCCCCGGGGCAGGGAGCAGCGCCGGGTGACTAAGCCCCGCCCCTGGGCTGGATGGGGCCCCGCCCCGCACGCTGGGGCCACTCACCCGCCTGTAGTGCGACAGCATCGCAGCTATACAGAGCCCCGGCCCCGGCCCCGGCGGGGGTGTCCTCACCGCAGCTGTGAGCCGGGCTACGTCCTCAGCTCCCGTATCCGCATTCCCCCTAGAGGCCAAGCCGCCTCCTAACTAGCTCACCTTTAAAACCCCACCTGGCTGGAGCTGGAGACATTTGGGTGTGGATGGAAGTTGGGTTAGGGATAAGGCTGGAGTTACACCTCAGCTAATGCTAATGCCACGGAAAGGTGAGCCTTCACAGCAACAGCAGGACTAACATTAGGGCCCTACTAAATTCAGGGTCCGTTTTAGTCAATTTCATGGTCATAGGAATTTAAAAAATCATTAATTCCATGTTTTCAGATATTTAACTACGAAATTTCATAGTTCTGTAATTGTACACAAAGGAGTTGTGGGGGGAGTCGCAAGGTTATTTTTTTGGGGAGAGGGGAATTGCTGTACTGCTGCTCTTCTGCCTTCAGAAATGGGAAGTTGGAGAGTGGCAGCTGCTGGCCAGGAGCCGAGCTCTGAAGGCAGAGCCACTGCCAGCAGCAGTGCAGAAGTAAGGATGGCATCATAGGTGCTGATTTCCCCTTTGCCTGGTGGGTCCTGACCCCTCCCTGCCCTGCCCTGCCTCACCTCTTCCCACCCTTGCCTCAAGTCCCTGTCCCATCTCCTCTCCTGAGTGCGCTTTGTCCCCCAGTCCTCCCGGAAAGTCCTAAGCACTGCCAAACAGCTGTTAGGCAGTGGGGTGAGGAAGCCCTGGGGGGGAGGAGCAGGGAATGCAGCGCACTCAGGACCAGGAGGAGGCGGCAGCAGCAAGGTGAGGGCAGAGGGAGCTTGGCTGCTGGTGGGTGCAGAGCACCTGCTAATTTTTCCCTATGGGTGCTCCAGCTGTCAGCGCCTATGGGTGGAATGGTATAATATTGCCAGCCTTACTTCTGCACTACTGCCTGCAGAGCTGGTCCCTCAGTCAACAGCCACCACTCTGGCTCTCCAGCTCTGAAGGAAGACAAAAGGGTGGCATTGTATGGCTTTGCCACCCTTACTTCTGCACTAATGATGATGGGGCAGTGCCTTCAAAGCTGGGCATCTGGCCAACAGCCGTCGCTCTCCGGCCACACAGCTTTGAAGGCATTGCAGAAGTAAGGTGACAATACTGTGACCTCCCCCCTAAAATAACCTTGCAAATCCCTTTTGGGTCAGGAGCCCCTTATTGGAGAAATACTGGTCTCCCCTGTGAAATCTGTATTGTCTAGGGTAAAATCACAAAAGATCAGATTTCAGGGTCCATGATATGTTTTTCATGACCAAGAATTTGGCAGGGCCTCCCTATAACCAACACTGCTGCTAACCCATTGCTGCTGCCGCCCCCCTCCCCCCTCCCCCAGCAGGAATAGTCCTCTTCTCCCCATAGGCTAGTAATTAATAGGGCCCCCCCCAAGCAATTGCTTAGTCTGCTTATGCCTAGCCCTGGTTCTGCCTTTAACTTAATTGCTCTGAAAGCATGAGACCCTCCTGTCTGAGATACAAAAAAATCCCTGCTAGCTGGTACCAGCAGTGGATTGAGGATCACAGTTTTGTAATTTTCACTTCCCAGCTGGGGGTGTGACAATACAGGTTGATTGTAGAATGGGCCCCCATCCCGCAATGAAAACCACAAGCTTCAGCATGCTGTTAATAGTGAGCTTGTTTTGTAGACACAGATGGTGCAGAATGATTAAATAATGCTTTCATGCATTAGCTATTTTCCTTTTTCATGTTCTCCAACTTGTGTCTCTTTCTCCTACTATTCAGTTGTTGCATGCATCTTTTCAGTTTTTAAACTTGCTATGTGACAGCCACACAAGAACTATTTTTATTCAGTTGAGAGTCTAAGGACTGATTAGTGTTCTTCCACCTTCTAAAAGGAATTAATAGAAAAACAAAAACATCTCCCATATCTTCTAACATAGAAAATAGACATAAAACCAGTCTTTTAATTAACCAAATATAAAGCACCGATATGTAAATTCAGATTAGATTAATCCAAGGCCAAATGTAATCCACAGAACTTGCTACAGAATTGAGTCCTAGAATCTAGCTTTCCTCATTGTAAAGAAAATGTTGAAAACTAACTAAAATATTACAGTTACTAGGTCAGGGTACAAGCACTGTACACACTTCAAATGTTATGTTTAAGCTCTCAAGTGCTTGGTGGGGTCTCCATATACTTACATCTCTAGTAGGAGAAACACAGGAGCAACCAAACTGCCAATCCACTGAAAGGGGACCTCCACTAAAATGTTCCGAGCCACTTTTGTAAGGTTACCACTGGTCCTTTCAGCCCTTTGAATCGGTCAGTGAGATCCCCTATTAAATGTTTTCTTCTCTTTGGAGTGAGGGAGACTGTAAAGTATTCGTAAGCCTTTTGGGCCTGAGCATAGCAGTGTCTATATAATTAGATTTTTTTAAAAATGCATTAAAAAGAGATTAAGGCTGCAGAGTCCAGCACTTAGATATTAGGAAAAGATCTGAATTAAAGTTGCCTGCACAACCTGCCCCTGCTGTATGTATCATGTAATCTTTAAATTACATGGTGTGACAAGGTAGCTAATGTTAGTATGGTGGGTCCTGCACTTTTCTTGGCCAGGGGCTAAGATACCACACCTTACCCCTGCTCTTGGGGCACCACTAGTGGCCCAGGAAGGTGGTAAAGGAGGGAAGTAGGAGAGGTGTCTGAGCTTGCTCTTCACTCTGGGGTCTAGCCCCTCTCAACCCCTGCAAGTTCTTACTATCTTCCCCCTTGGGTGGGGGGTACTTGCAAGTCCTTAGACCCTGGGACAGGGTCTCCCTTACTTCAGTTCACCCATCTTTCATATCTCCAAACTCTAGTTCTCTCCTTTCTTCCTGAAGCAGATGGTTTTATTAGGTTCCTGACAGGGCCTTAATTGTCTGCAGGTGCTCTAATTAACCTGTAGCCACCCTCCCTAGTCTACAGGGAACCATGCCTTAATTAGCCTAGGGTTTATATATTTCCCCTCTCCCACTGCTCTCTGGCCCTTCTGTATCACAAACTATTCTTCTCCCCCAAAACCTCTTCCTCATTCACTGCAGAGCATGGACAATATTTATTTAATAAGTAGCTAATTAATGTTTTATTCTTATCATTTAATGTGTGCCATGCAGTAACGATGCTGTCCTTGGTGGTACACTTCTGAGAGTATCAATTCAGGGCAAATTGCTTATAGCAGGGCAGTTACAGCCCAAGGCTAGCACTTCATAGGCACACCAAACAAGCCAGACAGAGAGGACTTTGGGTTTACCCCAGTGGCTAACCACAAGTCATACAAGCAATTCCCTTAGACACTCCAGTTTTCCAGTATCACCACCAGTGCCACTAGTTATGGGGATGAATGGTTATGAAAACCAATACCCCAGTAAAAGAAAAAAGGTTCTCCTGATCCCAGAGGGCCAAGCCCCAGACGCAGGTCAATATATAAATCAGATCTTACCCACAAATCATGCTGTTGCCAATCCTTTAGAATCTAAAATAAAGGTTTATTCATAAAAGGAAAAAGATATAGATGAGAGCTAAAATTGGTTAAATGGAATCAATTACATACAGTAATGGCAAAGTTCTTGGTTCAGGCTTGTAGCCATGATGTAATAAACTGTAGGGTCAAATCAAGTCTCAGAGTATATCCATAACTGGGATGGGTCATTCAGTTCAGAGCTTCAGTTTGTAGCAAGGTTCCTCCAGAAGTAAGAAGCAGGATTGAAGACAAGATGGAGGGGTTTTCAGGGCCTTTTATATCCTCTTCCCATGGAAGAACCCCTCTTTGTTCTAACTGTGGAAAATCACAGCAGCAAGATGGAGCTTGGAGTCACATGGGCAAGTCACATGTCCATGCATGACTCAGTTTGCAGGCTGATGCCATTGTTTACATGTTAGTTTGAACGTTCCCAGGAAAGCTCAGATGTAGATTCGCATCTCCCAAATTCCATTGTCAATTAAGTGTTTCTTGATGGGCACTTACTGAGAATTGTCCCTTCTCAAGAAGCTGACCAAATGCTTCATTGAGGCTATTTAGAATCAAACACATTGAGATACAAGTACATAGCCAATATTCATAATTTCAACTACAAAAATGATACATGCATACAGATAGCATAATCATAACCAGCAAATCATAACCTTTTTATAGACACCTCACATGACAATCTTTGTACAATATTTGCTGCAAATATAGAACAGTGGTTGCAACAATGATCTATACGGTCACAGTTTATGTCAATAATGTCACACATGCCCACCTTCCCATTATTTCCTGCAAGATATTCAAACTCCATTCTCAATGCAGAATAATTAGTTTCCTCACGGGTTTTCCTATAGCATACATCACTGTAGTATCTTAGTGCTTTCCAAATGTTCATTACTTTATTTTCACTACAGCTCCTGAAAACAAAGGGGGTGGTATTACCCCATTTTATAGATGGAGAACTGAGACACAGAGATTAAAATAAAAAAGTATCCACTAATTTTGTATATATCATTTGTGACAGCTAGTGTCAGGCAACTATAAGTATAGGTGGCACTACCAGCTGTCACTGATGCAATGGAAACTACAGTACCTACTATGCACATGCTCTAGAGGGCTGGACAATGGAATTTTGGCGTAAATGCAATAATGCACTAAGTTAAAGAAAATAGGCTGATCAATGTGGATATACGTAACCATTTCAGCAGCAAACTTCAGTCTTGAAATGGTTCAGTTCTCTATGTGGTGTGGCTTAAGTCTGTATGAGGGAGCATCCAAGAGATGTGAAAGCTGCCAATTAGAACAGATTTTTTTCTAGAATTATTAAGATGAGCAGGCGTGTAAGAGGTAAATAAAGGTATTTATCATGCACAAACATTTTAATTTCTAATTCTTTAATATAGGTAGGTAAAAATCACTTCTGACATAGTTTTTTCTCCAATCTAAAATTTACAAGAATTCCTATAAGTGATTTACAGACCAGACCCACTGGTAGGGACCCAGTGTGTTCCCTTATGGTGTGTTTGGCCTGCATACCTGGATAGCTTAACACTGCTATAAACATTTTGTAGGTAAATGGTCTCCCCAGGGGGTTCTGTGTCCTCTACCAAGTGGTCCTGGAGAGGATTTGATCACACCCTAAGTCAACCAGGCCTGTCACCTCAGCCCCATCCACATAGATGAGGATGGTCAGCTTGGCCAGGCTTAGTTTGCCTGCCCAGCTTTCTTGCCTGCCTGCACATATCTGCACTCCATGAAGGGGCAGCCTCAGCTCATGCTACATGGACACCCTCATGAAAGCAGACTACTGGCCCTGGGTGGGGGCAGGGTCAGAACCTGGTTCAGACCCTTGGGCAGATCTTTCCCAATAAAACAAGCCAGAACCAGCACCCTGGTTTTCCTTTATTGGGAATAGCAGGTGGTTCGTGCTCTTCTTCCCAGATTCTGCTCTACGTTGTCCAGGCTTCCCTAGCAGAACCTGCAAGCCCCTCAGCCCTGACTTTCGAGGGCTTTCCTCTGCCAGAGTTGACCCCTTTGTTTCACTATATGCCCGTAAGGCAGCCATATAATTCTCCATCAGCTGGACAGCCTCAGCTAATGTCTTCTACCCCATGTCAGATGTATTTGAGCACATTGCTGGACCTATAAGAGTTTTGCAGTCTGATACAACAGAACCCGTTTGTGTTTCTGGCTTCAGCCAGCATCTGTAAAGGGCTGTAGTCTCTCAGCCATTTTGGGGGGATGGAGGACAGACTCTCAGGGGATACTTTTCCTAGAATCATCAGCAATAGATCTCATCTGTCCAAAATGGCTGTATTGGCCTGGACATAGTCCTGATCAGCTACTGCATCAAGCTCCAGAAAGTACTGTGATCTGCCTCTGTCAAATAAGGCGCCATCAGCAGCCCATTGCTTAGGTGGCCACTATGCTGCCACAGCCACATGCTCAAAAGTCATTGGAATGCCCATTTTTTTGAGGCTTACTGGTGTCCCCAGGGCTGAGCCTACAAGAGAACCCTGACTAGCCCTAGCAGTTTGCAAGAGAGTCAAAATATGTTGTACTAGCCATTGCTGCTCCTGTTGCTGAGCTGCTAATTCCTAAATCAGCTGCTGTTGCTGCATTGCCTGCTACTGCTTCTCCACATCCACTTTAACATTCATTCTAGATTCACATTACTACAGAACAGGTAACTCACTTCCTCAAGCCTTGGGATGATTGAAGATCTGGGTTACTCCAGCCTCTCTCTTCTACAGAGGATTGGTTGTTGCCTACATTCTCCAACATATGTGACAGAAATACTCCTGCACTTATGACAAAAGTTCCCAGTCACAGGAACAAGGCAAAAGGTCTTTATTTGGAAAGGGCACCACGTTCCACACTCTTACTCATCAGGAACAGACTGCTCACTGGTAGTATATTAAAACAATAGCCCTGCATTAAGCTTACCTTCCCTCAGGAAAGCTCAGGCAGAAAGCAATCTCTAATAATTTCCTGCCTGCAGCCAGGTCCTCACGGACAGTGAGAGCTAGAGGGCTGCTCTTCTTTGAGTAGTGTGTCTCTATGGGTGCTCCACTGTAGGTGGATGTGCATCCCTGTGCTTCTGATTGGAGATCTTTGGTAGCAGTGCCCGTTCAGCCAACATATGTGTTCTCCCCTCCTCATCCTCTGCCTTGAGGCTAATTAGCGCTGCACAGGCAAACCACCCTCAGTTCCTTCTCAACTACCACTGGCTAGAGACAGAGTGATTAACAGTCTATTCACAGATGATGTTGAAGTAAAAAGAAAACAGTACAGAGTTTAAGCATAGAAGTTTCTTGTTATCAGGGAATAAGATACAGATTATCAAGGGATGCGAAATTCAGTTTAGGAACGGGTGGCGTAAGGAATACATAATCTGCAATCTCCCCGATTGGGGGTAAAAGTTTAACAGGTCAAAGTACAGACATTGAGATATGGAGGTATGTTGTTCATATAATGGCTATGTTCAGGTGTGGAGTATAATGAGTGGATACGATGATGAGGATGGATTTACCTTCATTTGGTGGGATTTAATGTTTAATGAGTTTATGGTTCCAGTTCATATGATCCAATGGAAAAAGTCTTTCAGTCCCTTTCCCATAGTTGATGCACAATGTCGTACTGGCTCACACCTCCTGGTACTGTCGGTGGTTGGTGATGTGTTCGATGTAGATATCCCTGGACCATCGGATGGTGTCCGAGATCATGAGGTGCCACATGAGCCGTGCGTAGCATCGACCGATCCCACAGGTACGCAGCACACTCTCGTTGCAGGGGTCCGACGATCAGGGCATCCATCTGCACCTCATAGCCCTTCTCTCTCAGGGTGTCGGCCAGGGGGGCGTATTTTTCCAGTTTACGAGCTCGGGCTTCACGGAAGGACGGGGTCCTGTTCTCAAAGGAGACCGTGATGTCAATGAGGATGATCTTTTTCTGGGCCTCGTTGGTGACTACCACGTCAGGTCACAACTGGTCAGTACCGGGGATGGCGCAGTTCACGGTGACCTCCCCCAGGTGCGGTGCGATGGCTTTCACCAGGCGGTTCTGGATGGCATTGTGGTGCAGCTGCCAGGCTCTCGAGTGGGGCTTGCAGCTGCACAGGACGTGGGGCAGGGTCTCATTGGAGTAGCTGCACTTCCTGCAACGCCTGTCTCGGTTCCCATGGCGGACGGCTCCATTGAACGGGACACAGTTGAGCCGGGCACGGTGGATGAACTGCCAGTCGGCGAAACAGGTGAAGCTGCCCCCAGCGAGGAAGTGGTTGCTGGCGTCCCACTTGCTGGTCAGTTCAAAGGCTTTACCTGGTCCGGTTTACGCTTCAGGGTTTCCATGTACAGTGAGTGGATGGTTGCCTTCAGGGTCCTCTCCAGCATGCCCCTGGCGCTCGGGGTGACGATGGTGTTGTTGTCAGACCTGATCTCAACCACCATTGGCTGGAGACAGAATAATTAGCAGTCTATTCACAGATACTCTTTAGAAGTTCATTCTTAGCTAGTTTTAGTGTTATTCTTAGCCTCACAGAGTTTCCTTTAGTTTTTTCTCTTCCTGTTTAAAAAAATGTAGAAAATAAAAGTTTTGTACTTTAGGCTTTTTTTCTCATATACTGGGGATTCCCCCAGTAAGGGGTATGCCCAGTTTGCATGGGCCTAAGAGGTGTCTCTCCTGCAAGGAGTCCATTCCAGTAATGGATGAACATTCCCACTGTGTCTGTTGCCTCTGAGAAGGCCATGTTCAGAACAAGTGTACCTTCTGTTAGCAGCTAAAGACCAGACCCTGAAAAAAACAATAATTGAAACTAAAATTGCTCCTCATGGATGGAGCTTTTTACCTGCATCTGACATTGCCCAATGTCTCCTAGGCAATGTCAGTCTTGTCCACTGATTTCCATCACCAAGGCCAGTGAATCGAGGAAGAAATCCTTGGACTCCCCACGTAAGACCTCCAAAAAGAGAGCTTCAAGCCCTCACAGTGAGCCCTGAACCAGCCAGAGGAGATCCTCAGCATGTTTGGTCTCCTTGGTATTGATGGCACCCAAGCATGGTACCCACAGATCTCATGGGTCTGGTGTGACAGATACTGCAGGCTTGCCTAAAGACCCCATGGGCATAGACACTGAAACAGCGGTACCATCAGTCAGGGAGAGAAGTGGAGACCGTGCCACCTTTGGGAAGATGACATTGGTATGGATGCCCTTGGTACTGATGACTACAAAGCAACTATCATCAGACTGCTCAGTGCGGCCAACATCACCAGCTCTCTTTGTACTGCAGACTCAGTACTGGCAACCACTAATGGAACTGATTACTGCAGCACCTCAGGAATTTAGATTTTCTAAAGACCTCATGGTATCTGAGGTACTGGAGCCTCCCTATTTCGTACCAGGCACATCTTGAGCACCGGATCAGCACTGGCACTGAGCCATGCACCTCTAGTCTCTGCATCAGCTCCACCATTTCCCAGTGGAGAGACGGATAGCGACCAGGAGGTCTTCTCCCATCGATCTCACTATGCTTCCTCCCGCTACCAACCTGGGCCTTCCCAGTCATACAATAGGTCTGGACCTCAACTCCTGTGATATGACTAATGATGGGCTTAGCCACCCATGCCTTTTCCACCACCCCAGTGACCCTATTGGGATCCATGGGCAGCCTATAGGCCCATGCCTGCTGGATGTCTAGTATTACGCACCCAGAGACTGCAAGGCATACCCCCTCAGCCACTGTCTCTAGAGCCTCAGAACCTCCTGAGGAGATTCTGGAAGGAGCAGGAGGTTGGACTAGAATAGGAGATTACACCACATACCAACATCTCTTCCTCCTCTCTAGATGAGGCAGTAATACCCCCTCTACTGTTATGGCAGACGATTTTAAATTCTTCCAAGACCTGACTAAGAGGGTGGCACATACCTTACAAATACCTCTCAAGAGGTAGAAGACACCATAAACTGTTGGATATTCTACACACATCCTCTTCCTCTAGCATAGTGCTCCCCATCAATGCGGCGCTTTTGGACACAGCTAAGCTTATATGGCAGTTGCCAGCATCGGCCACACCAACATGCAAACGGGCCAATAAAAATTCATTTTTACCTCCTTGGGATACAGAATTTCTTTTTTCCGCACCCTCTGCCTAATTCCACTGTGACAAATGCAGTGAATTCCTGTGGCCAGCAACATCATCCTAAGTCCATCCCTTATGACAGGGATTGGAAGTGCCTTGACTTATTTGACAAAAGGCCTATTCTTCTGCTACTCTGCAATTTAGAATTGCAAACTACCAGGCCTTAAAAGCAAAATATGATTACATGAACTATACCAAACTTAACGTCTTTATTGACCATCTCCTGGGATCACATTGGGAACAATTTCGAGCCACTATCAACGAAGGGCAGTTGGTGGTGAAAACAGTACTCCAGATGACACAGTGGCTTGGTCCATCTCAACAGCGGTTCTGATGTGGTGAGCTTCGTGGTTGCATCTTTCAGGCTTCCCAAAGGAGGTGCAACTAACTGTCGAAGACCTCCTCTTCTAAGGCTCTACATTGTTTTCCGAGAAGACCAACATGTCATGCCACACATTTAAGGACTCCAGAGCCACACTTTGGTCACTGGGGATCTGTACGCCCAGACAAAAGAGAAAATGTAGTCCTTAGTCTTCTCACGGACTGCATACACCACAGTTCCCTCCACAATGCTACTATGAGCCACAGAGAAAGAAATCCAAATTCTAGAGGCACAAACCATTAGGCCCTCAATTTTCATCATCACAATCTGCCACTTCAGAACATCAGTTTTGACATCCTGGTTGAGGCCCCGAGAGACTACTCCCTTTGACATCAGCTGACACTTCCGGACCCATTGCATTCCTTTGGATGCCGCTTGCTTTGTTCTGCCATAACTGGAAACACATAACATCTGACAGATGGGTTTTGGAGATTATCTCCAATGGGTGTTTGATCCACTTCACCTCTCTCCCTTCCCCTTGTCCCCCTCCAATGCCCCTTCTCACAAGAGACTGTTACGACGGGAGTCTTGATAGGGACTCTGCAGTAGAGAAGGCACTGAGGGCAGTTTGCCTGTGCATCACTAATTAGCCTTGAGGCAGAGCATGAGGAGGGAAAGCACATGTGCAGGCCGAACAGACACTGCTACCAAAGATCTCCGATCAGAAGTGCAGAGTTGCATAAACACCATCAGTGGAGCACCCATAGGGGGACACATCTTGAAGAACCATCATTACTGCACAAGGTAAGTAACTTCTTTTCCCTCTAGCCACCTCCCAATTGACCAGCACTCTACCCTTCCCCTGCTTCACCCCCAAGTCTGACATCTACTGCAGGTATAGCAGGGTGGGACTGACTGAGCCCACAATAACTCAACCTTTTCCTGGCTACTGTGGGGTTTGTATATCTTCTCCCAGTGACCAGCTGTCAGGACTTGTCATCTTGAGCTTTGGAAACTCCACTCCATTCCTGAAGCAGTTCATTTAAAGAAATGGGAAGAGTAAGACTGACAGAGAGGAAGGGACATCTGGTGGCAATTAAGTTGAAGAGCAGTTTAAGGAGAAAGGGAAAAATACAAAAGCAGATGAGAGCAAATAAGTTTGTAGACTTATTGGGAGTGATTCTAAATTATGGAAAAAGGAATTATGAGACCTGTCAGTATATCACTACACAAGTAACTTAAAAGAAGTAGAAGTCTGAACAAGTTAGTTGGAGATTCAACTAAAAGAACAGAATAAGATTCCATAAAAAATAAAAGGACATTTAGTAGATTAAAAATATAAGTAACCCAAAGCCCATCCTCCTCCTAAATCATCTCTCCGGCAGGCCAAAGGAATAGAATGAGCTCCATCTCAAATGTTTTTATGGCCAGGTTGGGGAACCTGTGGGAGTTTTGCTGAGACTTTATTAGGACCATTGTGAGCGCTATACAGAGAAAAGAGCTAGTCTGTAACAGTCTGGAAAGAGACCTGTCAGCAGCTTGAGATAACATCAACTGCCAGGCTTTTTGTCTTGTAAAATATAAACTATTAATGACAGTTTTTGAAGATTTTTTTTCCCTTAAAGATAAATAATTATTTTATTCCCATTAGCTCATTGCCATTTGCTATTTCCTCATCTATTTTATCAACAGGTACAAATGTTCTTTGATGTTGGGGTTAACATTCATACCTATAGTACCAGATACACATCCACATGTAAAATCCAGTGTATCTTACTCTTTTAGATCACTGGATAGGCTTAGTGTAAGATAAAACTTATTAATACTACCTTCAGTACTGCTCAGAAGCTCATGCGCACACACATAAGTACAACTTATCATGCATCCCCATTTATACTCAGATGCATTAACACACACACTTACATGCATACGCCCATATAAAAAAACCTGTTTATATTCTGACAATAATATAACACTGCAAACAGTTATCTGCATACATATACAGGAACATACATATACATGCACCAATCCCTATACTTAAAAGCATCCAACACCTAGGGATTCACATGAATAGAATTACAGACACACATGCACAGCCATGTCACACGTGAAAATTTATGCACAAGCACAAAAACATGGCTGGCCACTCAGAAACAAGTATGGAAAGAGACATGGCTATATATGATCACGCAGACATAGCGATATGCACAGAGACAGATAGCCTTATGCCCTTATATGCATGTAGACAGACGCCATGCACAGATGTCCATTCAAGTCCATGCATGTATGGAAATGGATGCAGACATATGCTCATTCATGAACACATGTGAACAGATACACACAGAGATGTGTTCATGCACACACATACTCTGAGGCACAGGTATGCATGGTAGGGTTGCGAACCCTGAAGCTATTCAGGAATTTTTTCTTCCTACATGAAGTAAAGTCATTTCTTAAAATCTCCTATTAAAATCTCCCAGATTGCTTTCAATAGTCACTGGGAGATCGATGCAGATTCCGAGAGACTCCAGACCAATCCTGGCGGGTTGGCAACCGTATATGGATGGACGGACTCGCACGCTCATTCATAGACATTGATGCAGCACAAATATGCAAATTCCCTCCTCCGTCAATCACCCCTGAGCCCCGCCCTGACCCGCCTCTGGGCGCGTGGAACCTGCCTCTCTCCGCTCTTTGCTGTCACGTGGTTCTTTGCTCCGCGTTACCAGGGTGAAGCCACAATCGCTGCCCCGCTAGCTGGGAGGCGCAGCCGAACCTGCTTGGGCTCGCATCATCCAATAGGAGCCGGCGTTGGGACGCGCTCACCCATTACGTTGCGAGAGGTGGGTCTGTGGCGAAGGTGGGTTGAGCGGAGAGAGCGGTGGCTGCTGCAGTAGTGACGGGGCGGGCGCGGCGCTGCGCGTGTCCGGCCGCCAAGGGGGCGGCGCGGGGGCTTGGCCGGGGCAGCGCCTGTCCGCCGTTGGGGTCGGGGTCTCCGGTCTCTCTGGTGCAGCTGTGGGCGCTGCCGATCGAGGCTGGGGTGAGGCTGGGCTGGTGCCGCGGGATCCGGTCGGGGCGGGCGGTTTATCCGTAGCCCTGCGGGAGGGGGGCGGTTCTGCGGCTCCCTGTCCTTATGGAGGCGGCGGCCCTTCGTCCGTAGGTCACCGCTGCCCTCGCCCTGCGGCCGGCTCCTCCCGTCGGCTGCCCGTGGGGCTGCTGGGGACAAGTGTAACCCCCAGGCCCCGGAGTCTGGATCTGTCTCCTGGGTCTTAGGCCGGCAGCCACTGACCTGTGAGGGCCCCGTGGGGGAGCAGCGCTGTTTGGCGTAGCCTGGCCCCTGCCTACTCATGTGCCTGTTTCCATCTCAACTTGCCCTCCACCTAGCCGTGGTGCCACCCTCTCGCCCATAAATATCGTTGTCCCTCAGCGTTGGCTTCCATGATGCCTTTTGTGCACCCCAGTGTCTTTCCTGCCCAGATCGGCAAAGCCGTCACTCTCCCCGGTTCAGATTCCTTCTTAAACACCCGTTGTACCATGATGTCTACAAGAAACTAAGTATCTAATTAGGGCAAACTGGTTCTTGTCTTTGGTTGGACTGTGCTTTGCCTCAGCTTTTCTCCTCCCAAAGGCTTCTTAGTCACTCGTCTTAGGATAGCTCCCAGCAATACTAATATAGCTGATAGCTATATTATAGCTAATATGAGGAGCTTGACTAAAACAAAGTTTTTTAAACTTAGATGATGAACTACGGAAAGTAATAAATGGAAAACTTCATACTGCAGTTGAAGATCACCTCTGTACTATGCTGGGTTGGTAGAAAGACTCTTTGCTGCAAGTAGTACCGAAGAAGACTATTTTGAGTTTGAGCCGGTTCCTTGTTCTTTCGTACCTTTTTTTTCTTGCCCAGCCCTAGGTGGGTCTCCTTTCTCTTAATCTGAGGATGTTTAGTTGGTAGATCTCAGTTACCTCCCTTGGTAACTCTGGCTAGTTTGTCTGACTGCTTGAGTTTGATCAAATGTTCTTCCTACTTTTCTGAGTTATTTTAGTCTATCTCAGGAGTGGGCAAACTTTTTGGCTCAAGGGCCATATCAGGGAATAGAAATTGTATGGTGGGCCATGAATGCTCACAAAATTGGGGCTGGGGTGTGGCCTCTGGGGTGGGGCTGGGGATGAGGAGTTTGGGATATGGAGGGTGCTTTGGGCTGGGACTGGGGGGTTTGGAGGGCAGGAGGGGGATCAGGGCTGGGGAAGGGGTGTGGGCTCTGGGGATGAGAGATTTGGGGTGCAGGAGGATGCTTCAAGCTGAGATGGAGGGGTTTGGAGAACAGGGCTGGGACAGGGGTTGGGGCATAGGGAGAGGCTCAGGGGGTGCAGGCTCTGAGCAGCACTTACCTCAAGCGGTTCCCGGAAGCAGTGGCATGTCCCTGCTCTGGCTCCTATGCGGAGGTGTGGCCAGGCGTCTCTGTATGCTGCCTCATCTGCAGGCACCACCCCTGCAGCTCCCATTAGAGCGTGTAGGAGCTGGAGCGGGGCCATGTCGCGGCTTCCAGGATTTGGCCTATGGGCCGTAGTTTGCCCATCCCTGATCTGTCTCCTTTCTGTCTTCATTTCCAGCCTAAGATTGTCTTTCAAACTGGGTTCGCCTTCTCTTTATATATATAATGGTAAGTGAAGAGTCTACAAGACACATCATGCTCACAGCACTCAGGAGGTTTTTGTAAATATGTAATTTGGCCTGCAAAATCTTTATTACTGGTGATTATATGGGAGAAAAAACGAGAACTGACTGTTGAAGCCTAAAGTTGAGTGCAGACCTGGCAGTTAGTAGATTATTTCTTTACTTGTGAACTGTGCAAATTTGATATAGAGTTACTAAGAGACAGTAAACATATAAAACTAAGCCTTTTTTTTTAACGTACTGCAGTTCTGAAGAGTGACAGAAAAAAATGAGATTTGCTTGTTCTGATATTTGATCTTAACTTTTGCGAGGTAGCATGTTCCGTTAGGTAGAGCATAGGACTTGGAGTCTAGGTGACCTGAGTTCTGTTCCTAGCTCCAACACTAACTTGCTTTTTGATATTGGGTTAGTTATTTACCTTTTTAAAAACGGGAAGAGAGATTTGTCAAGAAGTTATCTAATTATATTTTTTGTAAAGCATTTTAAGATCTGCTGATAAACAGTGGTAAGTGCTATTTTGATTTAAAAAAACATGGATTCTAACACACCAGTGTTTCACTCTTTGTCTTGAATATTGTTAATGTACAAGTTCTAGGTGAACTTGGTAAAAGACTCAGGGTAGGACTTACATTTCTTTTTTCTCAAAGGTTTTGTCATAATGGAGGCTTTTGGTGAAGTCCTTGCTCTGAAGTAAAAACAAAACTACCATTGACTTCAGTGCAGTCAGGATTTCACCTTCAGTCTTGAAATAAAAAATATAAAGTTACTACATTTTATTGATGAAATTTATATATATATATATATATAAGAAACTTGTGTTTAGAATTTTTTCAATACACTGATAATAATAGAAGACACTTGTCATTGACTGTTTGATTTGCACAGCGAGTAAGATAGGGCTACATAGTGAATTAGACCTGGGTCTTGTGGATCTGTGCGCCTTAATTTTGGCTGAAATCAGTTTGCGTTTACTGTGGTGTTGCTAAGTGCACAGTTGAGTCCTCCACAGAGTGGGCGATAAGGGTAGTGAAATAGGAGTGTGTAGTGAATGAAGCAGAGCCACATTTTGCAAACACTGAAAATAATATTGAACAGCTGCTTCATATGTTGAATGGCACCCAGCTTATATACTGGGTAGAATTCTCTTTTCAATATAATAATAGAGTATGTTATAATGCATGTATTCATAGGAAGCAGAGTTAAGACTAGGAGTACTTGTGGCACCTTAGAGACTAACACATTTATTAGAGCATAAGCTTTCGTGAGCTACAGTTCACCGATGAAGTGAGCTGTAGCTCACGAAAGCTTATGCTCTAATAAATTTGTTAGTCTCTAAGGTGCCACAAGTACTCCTTTTCTTTTTGCGAATACAGACTAACATGGCTGCTACTCTGAAAAGAGTTAAGACTGTCTACAAATTCTCAACTTCCAAACTTTTTTGAGGGCTTCACTTTTGCACATATATAAAAGTACACATTAAAGAAATATTTAACATATTTTTGTCCGAGTGTTGATGGAAGAAAATTTCAGTCATGGTCTCAAAGGAGTTTACTGTCCAAATAGACAATACAGTGCAAACACATATTACACAAAAAGACCATACGATGAATATATAACAAAGTGGTGAAGATTTGAAAAGTATATAAATGTCACATGTCTTTTTAAGGAGGATAAGTGGCTAAAAACTTCACACAAGTCTTCTGGAAGGTTTTGGTGGAAGTGAAGACAGGCTAAACTTCAAGCCCCAGTGTCAGTTTTTAGCTATATAATTTTGCCTTATTTCCAGCATAGGCATTCTGGTGCTTTTTAATAAAAATGTATTTAAGTATTCCCACTCTCTTCCTGAAGTGGTCTTCCCCAATCATATTGAGGGAGAGGAAAAGGAAGCTAAGATCTAAGTTATGCTCACCTGCTAGCTGAAGCAGAAAACATGGCACTGAATACTGACTCTACTTGGAGACTGCACTCACTTTATTTGTTATTTTCTGACTGTCTACCTGCATTTATTCCATCAAGATGAAAGAGCTGGACTGTGTGTGGCAATATAGCCCCCCCCCCCCTTTTTTTAGATCATCCAAGTGGTATGGGTGAGAAGTTGAGATTTAGATTCACTGACTTGCAGAGGAGAAATGAAGTTTCTTATGGAATTGAAGAGACAAATGAATTAGAAACCTAAGTGAAATGTATAATTTGATCTGGCAGACACTAAACTTTATTATTCAGTTAATAGAGTATGCTCTGTTTTTTTGCTCAGCCCTTGTGTAAGGATGCCTTAGTAAAAGAACCATGGAGAAATATATTAAAGTGCATAAGATTGGCGAAGGATCCTTTGGAAAAGCAATTCTGGTCAAAGCTAAAGAAAATAGCAGGCAGTATGTTATTAAGGAGATAAATATCTCTAAGGTGAGTGGTTTTATTAAATATCTGTGTTTTTTTGTTTTGTTTTGGTTTTTTGTAGTCCTGCTCTCAAAAACAGTGTCGTCTTCTTTTTTTCTTTTTTAAGATGTCCAATAAAGAGAGAGAAGAATCAAGGAGAGAAGTTGCTGTATTGGCAAACATGAAACATCCAAATATTGTCCTGTATCGGGAATCATTTGAAGGTAAGATTCAAAACTAAATAATGGAACCTGAACTAGTGGATGTACAGTAACATTAAAATACAAGTGATGGTCCATGTATTTTTTTTTTAAACTTATACATGATTTGAAAAATCTTCCTAATATTTTCCCCTCATCTCCTTAACTGTCTATCTCAGTTCCTTCTGGTCTGTAATTTTATAATCCACTGCTTCACAGAAGTAACCAAACTAAAGCACCACCACACGTTTGTTTCAGCTCCTTCCCTCCTTTGGATAAGGTTTAATGTAAGTGAAAAGTTCATGAGTTCTTGTTCCTGCTGGGAAGGTCCAGCCAGATTTTTTTTCTTCCAATATGTATGTCTATCCTAAGCTCTACATTCTTGTACTCAAACTAAAGTCAAATATGACTGACCCAGCTGACTGACCTATGCTTACAAGAAATCCATTCTCAGGACAGTAAGCTACCCCATACCATCACCACAAAGCTTGAAAGATGCATGAAGCATGTAGCTTGCCCTGATGGATTTTGATTGATTTGGGAACGACTTTCAAAACCAAGGATTCTTATGGAGGACGTGAATATCAGCTGGCTTGGAAAGATTGAAGTGGTTGGTGATAAGCTATTTTAGAGCTCTGCCACAATGGGTATCACAGGAATAAGCAGACCAGTTAAGGAGCCAAATGTGCTATTTGTGAAACAGTGTTTGAAAGCAGCTGAGAATATGAACGCAACCTATGTGCACATTTGGGGTTCCCTGTGATTTAAAGAGAATAATCAGACATTCCTTGTGATTGTTTGCTTTCTATGTTCATTTATTTTGTAACTGTAAAAGTATATTTCCAGGCAACAATAACTTCATTGAAATGTAGGGCTGGAAGGGACCTTGAGAGGTCATCTAATCCCAGTCCCCTGTGCTGTGACAGGGTCAAGTATACCTACACCATCCCTGACAGATGTTCTAACCTGTTCTTAAAAGCCTCCAGTGATGGGAATTCCACAACCTCCCTTGGAAGTCTATTCTAGTGCTTAACTGTCCTTGTAGTTACAATGTTACAATGATTTGAGGACTTCAATAGCTCAGACATAGGTGAGGTTTTTCGTAGGAGTGGGTGGGTGAGATTCTGTGGCCTGTGTTGTGCAGGAGGTCGGACTAAATGGTCAGAATGGTCCCTTCTGACCTTAGTATCTATGAATGTTTTTCATAATATTTGATCTAAATCTCCCTGTGTGCAGATTTAAGCTGATTGATTCTTGTCCTACCTTCAGTGGACATGGAGAACAATTGATCACTGTCTTCATTGTAACAGCCCTTGGCATATTTGAAGACTGTGTGTTAACAGGTCCTCTCCTCAGTCTTAATTTCTCAAGACTAAACATGCCCAGTTTTTTAACCTTTCCTCAGGTCAGTTTTTCTAAACCTCTTGTCACTTTTATTGCTCTTCTCTTGACGCTCTCTAGTGTGTGCACGTCCTTCTTAAAGTGTAGTGCCTGGAACTAGAAACAGTACTACAGATGAGGCCTCAGCGGTGCTGAGTAGAGTGGGACAATTACCTCCCATTTCTTATGCACGACCCTCCTGTTGTTACAGCTTTGAAAGATCCCAGGTTACCCCCTAGCAAGAGGGAGTATTGCCTGTGGTGGTTGGTGTTGGCCTGCTAACACAACCATCCTGTCAGTTACTCAAGCACTGTCCTCCTGGCTATGCCAGCCCTTTCTTTGCCTTGCAGCTTAACAAGAAGAGCACCTGAGTCTGCTGGAAGCATTCCCCTGTTATGTCCTGCTCAACACTGGCTACTCACAGAAATCCCAGATCCCCTGCTCCCAGAGGAACAGTGTAACCTAGTTTACCTGAGTAGCTCAGGCAGCCTCTGGACCAGCCACACCAGCTGCTGCTGGGGCAGTCTTGAGCCACCGTACCTCCCACCCCACCAGCAGCAGCAGGAGTTTGGGTGTGGGAAGGTGCTCAGGGCTGGGTTGGGGTGCGAGAGGGGTCAGGGCTCTGGGCAGCGCTTACCTCAGGGGGCTCCCCAGAAGCAGTGACATGTCCCACCCTCAGTCCCTAGGCGGAGGTGCAGCTGGGCAGCTTTGTGCGCAGCCTTCACCCACAGGCGCTATCATCCCAACTCCCACTGGCCAGAGTTCCTGGCCAATGGGAGTTGCAGAGCCTGTGCTCGGTACGGTGGCATTGCATGGAGCTCCCTGGCCGTGCCTCCGTCTAGGAGCCAAGGGACATGTCACTGCTACTAGGGAGCTGTGCAGAGCCAGGTAGGGAGCCTGCCAACCCCCGCACATTCCCCAGCAACGGTGGGGTACTGGGCTGCGGGCTGCCCACTCCCATAAAAGCGTGCAAGATTTAGTCAGAGGTATATAGTACAAGTCATAGACAGGTTACAGGCCGTGAATTTTTGTTTACTGGCTGTGACCTGTCCATGACTTTTATTAAAAATACCCATGACTGAAACATAGCCTTATGAACATTTACAGTAGAACAAAATCAGGTTTATTGAAAGAATAATGTTCCACTAATAACAAGAGAGTGATGGTTACAATACAAAGGAAAATCATAAAAATGTAAACTAGTGCCTACATTTATTAAATTACCTTTCCTATCTAATAAAGTAGGTTTTTTCCCTTCAAATTTCAGTCTGCTGCTGAGGTGGCTGGCTTTATAGGAGCCACAATCCAACTTTTCATGAAAACATTTTGCTCAACAAGATGTCTCCTCAAGTGAATAGATTGAGTGCCTCTCCCCACCCTGTGTTATACTGAAGCAATCATCTGTCTTTATTCATAGGCAGGGTGATTCCCTGTCTGTTATAATTGTTTGCAGCTGTGTTTGATGGTTTTCCATGTTATGTGATGAGGCAGTGGTAGAAACTGCATTACGTCACCGGCTTGACCAAGGAGGAGTGACAACTGTCTCCTGGATGAATAGGTTGTCACCAAGTAATATAACTGGTGACTCCTTTTAATGTTAAGATCATAAGTGCATAAATATTACCTGTATACACATCACACCATGATTATGAACATCAGTTAGTTGCCAGTTTTCAATAGAAACCTTACTTGTTTCCCTTTATGGACAGATACCCTGTAAGCAACACGTTTGTTGTAGTGAATTATTGGGTCTGAAGCGAGAGCTGTTTGCAAAAAACAGGGTCCCCTTTGCCAAGAGGACTTTGTGTTACTGCACCCCAGAATATTAGTCTTTTTTGCAGTTGATCACATTGTTAGCTCAAATTGTGATCTTCTGTAACCCCAGATCCTTTCCTGCAGTACGACTGCCTACTGAGTTATTTGCCATTTTGTAGTTGTGCATTTGATTTTTCTTTCCTAAGTGTAGTACTTTGCACTTGTCTTTATTGAATCTCATTTAGGAGGATAACTGGAGGTACTCTGTCTGCAGAAATGTTATTTTTATAGTCCTTTATAGCAGTACTAAGGAAACAGACTGGTCATCCATGAAATAATTATTTAATCGACAGTAACAAGACACTGTACTACATCTTTCTAGTTGAAACATCTTGATTACACATATTGAAATGATTTGAGGGAATCAAAGGATTTATTTAAGGGACCACTTTGCACAGTGGTGGTAACTCCCATTTCTTTTCAGGATCAGACCCTAATTGATTATAATAGTTTATATTGAGCCTACTGCTTGGGATAGGTGACTAAATTCAAATGAACTTTAAACAAATTTAAATGAAATCCAGTATTGCTTAAACTTCCATCTTCTTCCAAATGTTTTTAAAACCATTTGGTAATCTATACTGGGAAATAATTGCTAACCCATATTCATTTAACCCTTTTGAAGAAGTATGGTAAAACATGGTTTTGTAAAGTGAAAGTGGAAATTCTAGAATGCTTGTCCTGAGCAGTATTTGATTGTGTATGTGCTTGCAATACTCTGATGTTTTATGCCAAATTTGTGGGTATCATTGTTAGTTGAATAGAAAACTTTAATGGCACATTTTGCTAAGTACTCATGAAGTATTAGACAGTTTTTGATTATGCTTGTAATTTCTGGCCTAATAACTTCCTGCTGCTTTAATCTTTTTTTATTGTACAGTAACTTAAATACTGCATCAGGGTCATAATCATGACTTTTATTGTATGTCATAATTCTGTAGTTGTACAGTGTGGTGAATGTAGGTAAAGCATTGCATTTCATAGGTCTCGAGCGTCTTGAAGAATTATCTCCATACATGATTTTTTTTTTTTTTTTTTTTTTTTTTTTTTTTTTTTTTTTTTTTTTTTTTTTGTTCTACCCATCACTGAAATGGAATGACACACTGGGATGGCCCCTAACATCATATTGAAGTGTTGGTTTATGTGATATGGAGGGAAGTATGCCACCTATTGAATCATCAATGCCAAAAAAGGAAACTGCAATATAAGCAGTTTGCTGGAAGCGTGGCAAATAAATAATTGATAACTATTTCTTCACTTGTAGATTTAGTCTTTTCACTTACTGTGTCTTTGCTATGACATGTACAAAAAATTTCATATGTTAAGATTTTCAGAAAGCTTTGACATCAATATTTGTCATGAAACATTGAAATATCTCTTGTTTTTACAGAAAATGGCTCTCTCTATATAGTGATGGATTACTGTGAAGGAGGGGACCTGTTTAGACGAATAAATGCTCAGAAAGGCATCTTGTTCTCAGAGGATCAGGTAGTGTGAATTGTGGGCTTTAATTTACATTATACAGTTTCTGAGCACAAGAACACTTAAATTGAGTAGTTTTGGATCAGCTTGGTGAATATGGTTATTTTAATCTAGATGAAAGCCTGATTGGTATAGCTATAGAGTGCTAAGAACTTCATACTACTTGGAACATAGACCAAAATTATTAATGGAATTACAATAAAAGATGCATCTGACGAAGTGAGGTATAGCCCACAGAAGCTTACGCACAAAACTATTTGTTAGTCTCTAAGGTGCCACAAGGATTCCTTGTTGTTTTTGCTGATACAGCCTAACACAGCTACCCCTCTGAAACCATACAATAAAGGAGACATTCTAGGTGAATCAAACATTAAACCTGTTGGATTTTATGGTCAAGATTTTCTCTTGCATATTTTTATTTTGGGATGGTATTATGTTAAGGTAACTTGTTGGGCCTCTGATAAGCATTTTGTTACTTTAATGAAATCAAGGATACAAAACCAGACTTTAAGGTTTACATTGTATTAAATCCATTAACTCAAAAGTTCTTCAAAATGAAAAATTTCAGTCTTGGAAATGTGTGAATGGGATCTTTTTCTTCATGTAGTCATAAGCTTGGACGTTCATTAGTCGAGGAGTTGTGAAGTCTCTGAGGATTTTGTCTTCATGCTAAAAATAAGCAGAGAAGAGAATCTGGCAATACTCTTGGTTGGCACGGGTTGGGAATACATTGGGCTTTTGCTAGAAGTATAGAGAAAGGCAGAGATGAAAAAAAATTGCATGTGAGAAAAACACTTCTCTTCTAAATCCTTACCAGTTAGTTAGGAACTACTACTAGGAGAGATACTAAGGTGAAAGTTATAGTAGAACTATAGCGCAATACTGAAGTCTATGTATATTGGTAATTTGAAAAGATGACGAAGTGCTTAACTACAGTACTACTTAAATTTTTTTTTTTTTAAGAATGGAAAAACTTTTTTTTGTTTTGTTGGTTTGTTTGGTAAACTCGGAAAAGCCATGAAATGAGAACTATCAAACTCATTTTGGCTTGCTCGGAATCGGTCTGCTAATTTTATGCTGCTTTGTCACTTCTGTAATTAAGATCAGATTTTTTTTTTATAAAAGTGTGAAGAATAGCATAATTGATTAAAAGTATAGATGCTAGTAGGAGAGCTTTAACTTTTTTTTTTTTTTTTTTTTAATTTCTTAATGGACTATAAGAAGACACTTTGTTTTGATCTGCCGTTGAGATGCCGTGTTGTTGTAACTGAGGGCTGTTCCCCCAAAGAAGTAGAATTTAAAGGATGCAAGGTCATGTTCTAAAAATTTTATAACTCAGTTATATGTGCATATATAGCTTTATCATAACTTTTAAAGATAGTAAACTGGAATAAGGTTAATCCTTGTTTTATTTTTAACAGACTTTAAAACTGCGTGTGGGTGTATAAATAAAAATAGGACACTAACTCTATCTTTCTCTGTTACTTCTAGATAATGGATTGGTTTGTACAGATTTGTTTAGCACTAAAACATGTACATGACAGAAAAATTTTGCATCGAGATATAAAGTCACAGGTATGATGGATGGTATCTTCAAGTTGAATTACAGTAGAGTGATTATACTTTTTTATTTTATTTTATTGATTATCTCCCAACTGGGGAGGGGAAATAACCTGGTCTTACGTAAAACTACCCAGCTCCCATTGACTTCAGTGGGCCTTGAATCAGACCCTGCTGTCTGCTGCACAAGATGTGCTGCACAAGTGAACACAAACTGAGTGCCACCTAGATGGGACACAGGATACCTGTGTACCACCTATTTTTTAAAAAATAAATATATAAAACATTCCTGTGGTTGTTTGGCTAAATCCTTGGTTATATAACTTTAAAAAAAATAGCTTCATTCTGGACTTTTATATTAAATACTAAGATAACAACCAGTAGCACCCACTCAATGAAGATTTTTGGACTGGATTTTAGCTTTGAGTTATTTATGACCTTGTTTTTTACAATCAAGAAAAAGAGCTGTTAGGAAGACTTCCATGCTTGGGTTGTTTGGGTTCTTTTGCTCTACCAATACAGCTGCAATGGGACACAGTTACTACATGGCTTCTATTTGCATAGACGGGACCTTTAATATAGTTTCATAAATGTTAGATACATAGGCTCTACAAAATGAAGACGGAAACATCTTATGTCTCCCTTCTCCCTTCCAGTTTATGCTGGTAAATACTGAAATTTTATCAGACTCCTGATTTCTGAATCTTTCAGAGCAGGATACCTGTGTATTTCTAGATGTGCCTGCTTACAGGAACAGAGCAGGCAGAGAAAGGAAAGCATCACAAGGATGAAAACATTGGTCATGAAAAGACTGAGGCCTGGTCTATACTGCCACTTAAGTCAATATAATTTATATTGCTCAGGGGTATGCAAAAAATCACCGCAGTATCTGTGCTATGGTTTGTCAGCGGGAGATGCTTTCCCACTGACTTAGTTTCCGCCTCTCAGGGAGATGGAGTGCTGAAGTCAACAAGAGAGCGCTCTGACATCAACCTACCACGTCTTCACTGGACCTGCTAAACTGATTCTGCTTCATTGATTACAGTGGCTCCGATTTAGCATGTCTGTGTCTGATTTAGCATGTCATGTGTCTAAAAGACATTTGCTTATCCCCTGACTTGGTGGTATTTGGAGAGTACAGTCGATAGAACTGAAATGCCTTGACTCTCTGGTGATACAGTGAGGCAGATGCTTAATATTAGGCAACACTTCAAACCACCTACCCCCCCAAGTCAAGTAATAGGCATTTATACAAACATGTCAATGGTGTAGTAGTGGGTTGTTTTTTTTTTGTTTTTGTTTTTTATTATTTATAACCTACCCTAATGGATTGCAAACCATTGGAACAGTGTAAAGTTTCAATGTTTCCATTTGTAGCTTTTTTGTACAATTAAATACTTGAGTTGTAACTGACTTTTTTTTTCCCACCTCCTGTATTTAGAATATATTTTTAACCAAAGATGGAACAATACAACTGGGAGACTTTGGAATAGCTAGAGTTCTTAACAGGTAACGCTCATTCAGCGCTGCTCTATATACATTAATATGAGTAGATCGATCTAGTAAAAATAGATGCTACATGACTATAACTTATATAAGTTAACGTTAATTTTTAGTTTTCCTTTTTTTCATTCTAGTACTGTAGAGCTGGCTCGCACTTGCATAGGAACACCATACTATTTGTCACCTGAAATCTGTCAGAACAAACCTTACAACAATAAAAGGTACTGTAAAACATTTGACTTGAGTTGACTTTTTTTTCATTTTGATTTATTTTGTTTAGAAATTTAGAGCTATTCTGTTGATGCAATAATAAAGAGTTCAGTCTTGATCTCCAATGCTGTGCACTTTACTACATGGGTTGGATAAATCTACTGAGTGAATGTGCAAGCACAATAACTGACTTCATTAAACATATGAGGGTCTGCGCTGTAGCTCACTGCTAGTTACCAGATTGAGTCCGATGTAGTGCTATCTTATTCCATAGAGGCCATTTTTTCATACCACCACTGTTAGAAGTAGTAGTTGGTCCCGTCTTCTCCAGCCTCCTCTTGTGTGTATTAGCCAGACTCTCAGTTGGAATCTATGCCAATCCAAAGCTTCATAGGCAGGTGTGGTGGTGGTGGAGGAATTTATCTATTAATCCTTATTTGTTTTTGGGAGGAGCAATATGACTGGGTTTCTCCCCCACATCCCCCATAGAATACTCCCAGCATTACGACTGGGAGTTAGTTCTGATCAGAACTATGTGCAGCAGCTTCACTCCAGCCTCAGACATAATCAGTCATGTCCCAGCCAGACTCTGCCATCCACAGGAAGTGAGTACAGGGTTAATCAGTACTAAAACTGTCTAAATAACTGATTTAAAAAAAAAAAAGCCCACAACACGTTTAAATGCTTTAGAAATTTCTAAGCCGTGTCAGACATAAAATCCAGGGTACTTGCATCTCTTAAAAAGAGATTTCTTCCACTATTCACTTATCCAATTTATCTAAATCAGATATGGTGATAAGTGTGGTATTGATTCCTACATAAAGAGAGTCTGGAGCCGAAATATTTGGTGCTGTCTTTGTTTGGAAGAGACATATGTTTGTTTTTTTAAATAGATAGGAAGCTAGTACATCTTGCAAAATGCACAAATGCTTAATTTCTATCACTTGGTTTCAAGAACATGCTTCTAGAGCAGTGATACTCAGACCTCAGTCACTCAGGAGCCAAATTCAGGATCAACATTACCCCCAGAAGAGCCCCAGTAGCGTGAATTCATTGGTTCACTTATTATAGTACTATTCATATTTAAACAGCATGACAAGGGAAATATTTAGTTTTATTTATATAACGTATGTATGTATTCTCATGGCAAATAAGTTAATAACTTAGTACAAGTTGATAACTTGATTGGTTAATAACATAGTAAAAATATTCTAATTTGGTTAATTAAATCACACAATGTTTTTATATATTGTGCTACAAAGAGTTGCAGGAAATGCATTAGAGAGCCACTTGTGGTTCGCACATGACAGTCTGAGGATCACTGTTTTAGATAATTTTGTATTTTTGGAGTAAAATCTAATTTTTCGGATCTGTTCTCTTTGTTTAGTGACATATGGGCTCTTGGTTGTGTTCTCTATGAAATGTGCACACTTAAACATGCAGTAAGTAAAAATTTTAAAATACTTTGGAATTATTACTGTATTTTACAAACATACCTCTTTCATTATTTTGTCCATTGTCAAATTTCAGACTGATATATTGTATTTGAGCTGATGCAGGGCTTTTCATGGTATGTGCTTGTTTTTGAAATTAACTTTACTGTTGTAGCCATCTCTCCCCCACATTGCTGCTGCTCTTTTTTGGACAACCTCCCTCACTTTTTTGTTTGATGCCTGTCCTGCACGTCTGTGCAGTATATTTAGCAACACAGTGGGTTTTTTTTTTAAAGCCTCCTTCAATAAACTGTGTTTTAGCAACAAAAGTAGCAAGTATGGTAGCAAAGGTGCATTAACCCAAGTGTAGCAATCCTTTCCTAGCAATATTGTGTACTTTACATTCAGTTAGTTATTGGTGAATTCAGTCTGTATCTTTGGTGCAATAGCATTAATGAGCTTCCTTTGTAGCACGCACAAATGGCAAATGTCTCCTGTTTTCTAGGTTTTTTTTTTTTTTTTTAATATACCTTACTGCTCTTTAGAGGCTTTGAGAGTATCTTTTTGCTGACTATCCTTTTCCTGTTAGTATATTTTGCTCTCTTCCTTACGTTCCCATCCCACTTTACCCCCTTATTTTAGATAAAATTGAAATTAGTGTTTGTTTTTGTTTAAATATATTGTAATTAAAAAAATTACACTTCTGTCTGAAACTGTTGATTTAAAATTAATGTAACAGAAAGATTAGAGGAAAAATATTTTTCAGTTACCTTGTGTAATCCATCACTGTTTCCCACGTCTAATTAGTCAGTTTTGCCTGCTTGGTGGGTCACTGACATGGCAATGGGGGGAGAAAAACATTTTTAAAAATAGGAAAATATTGTTAAATGACAAAATTTGGAAAGGGGCTTCAGAGGCAGATGTGGTACTGGAAAGTTTTATATATAATTTAATAGACTGGATTTCAAGTGAAGTCCTTTTTAGCTGTTCATCATAGTTTGCTTCCAACCCCAGGGCCTAATCAGTATTGTTGATTAAAGATTAGAGTGAATTCCAGAGTTGCCAGAGTACCTACAGCTCATGTTGGAATTTCAACAACAGTTCTCAGGATTTGGCCTTAAATGAACACACACCTTTTACTATCCTTTTGTTCCTAAAGGTGGTGTTTTCATAAAACGATTGTCAATCTGGTGGACTAAAAGGGAAGGAGGCTAGCAACCTGTATGCATTTTACTCCAAAACATTATTTTGCATTGCCATTGACTGTTGCCCAGCTTTGGGAACAATTTTTATTGGTTAACTGTAGATACAGAGCTAGCAAAAAGCACAAAACACTTTCAGAATCCAAAAATTAATCTTATTATGTAGTGTGGCAGAGTTGTATAAAATAAAGTATTTAGTATCAGATTACTCAATACAGAGCAAATTTGAGATCTAAAAGACCTTTTGATAATGACCCTTCAAATATTTAAAGAGAAGTAATTTTTTTTGTTTGTTTTGTTATGTTTATGTAAATGAAGTCCTTTGTGGTTGTGCCAGCATTACACTATGCTATTAACATATGCTAATTTCTCTCTTTCTGGTAATTATAGTTTGAAGCTGGTAACATGAAAAACCTGGTACTGAAGATAATCTCTGGATCTTTTCCTCCTGTTTCTCTGCATTATTCCTATGACCTACGTAATCTGCTTTCACAATTATTTAAAAGGAATCCTAGGGATAGACCATCAGTCAGCTCCATATTGGAGAAAATCTTTATAGCCAAACGGGTGGAAAAATTTCTTACACCACAGGTATGGAAATGATTTTAAAATAGGTTTATAATTCTGCCCCTTTTATTTATTGTGCTATGTTCAACCACGTGCACTTTTTATTATAGTAAGATGCAAATTTAGAATATAAGATACTCATGAGAAATTACTTCCAAATATATTACAATAGAAAGTAAAGAACTTGTAGCTATTTTGAGGGAAAATAGTTACTACTATATTTAGGAAACAGTCACACTTATTATAACAGTAAAATGAACTGCCAACAAATTTCATTTCAGGATGTTGAAGTATTGTTTCTATTACTGAATTTCAGTAATTCAGTTATTTAATTTAAGTGCATCATGTCCTGTGTGCTTGTACAGTTAAATTTTTAGTTAGCCACCTGTTCAGATATATCAAAGACTATCTGTAACATAGGACTGACAATGAATTCAGTAACCTACTAGTACCATTTCCTTAGTACTTTTGCTTAAATTTGCAAACCATTCCAAATGAATTGCTTTGGGACTATTTAAGAGTTAAGCAGGTGGGGGTGGGGTGTGTTTTTTTTTTTTTTTTTTTTTTTTTTTTTTTTTTTAAAGCAACCAGGAATGTTTTAAATAGACATAGGAGTAAGTCTAAGGAAATTGTTCAACATGCCTCTGCCCATGTGGAATTCCATGATCAGTTCTAGTATTGAAAATGATAGTATTCATATATGAATTGAAATTCCAAATGAACTTTAAACTTGCGTTCTTACAAGAGTGGAAAATTCTCTTGGAATTTCTTTTAGAGCTAAAATAGGGAGTAGATCCCCAGTGGGAGCAAATATTGTAAATAGTTTTGTTTTCTTTTCAAGAACTGTTTAGGGGCTCAGCTGTCCAATGTTAACACTGTCCTAAGGTTTAACCTGTTTGCTCCTGTGATCTGACTTTGCTTCCTGAGGCCCGCATAGCTTTAGAATTTTCAGTGGGGTCTGAATAGCTATGAGTTAATTAGCAGTAACTTACCATAGTCTAAAGGCAGTATTTCCTTCTGGGTCCAGTGAGGGCACTGGATGATGGGACTCTTTTTCACTGGGACTTCACAAATCAATTGAAGGGATGTCACTTTTTACTTTTTTTTTTTTAATTCATTTGAAAAACTTGTACCAACACTAGTAATTATTAATAGCTAAAGATCTGAATGTATAAATTTTCTCAGTTTGTAAGTATATTTGTGCATTTGACAGCACTTTGCATAATCAGTTTTGCTGTTTTCCCATGTATAGTCAGGTTTTTTCCTTCTTGAAAAGACAAGACTTGTATAAACAACAAGGAAGCAGACAGATCCCCATAATGTTTTTAAAGAAATAAGAACTAAAAAATTCCTTCCATTTAAAAGTATAGCAGAACTTCAGAGTTACAAACGCCTCTGGAATGGAGGTTGTTGGTAACCCTGAAATGTTTGTAACTCTGAACAAAACATTATGGTTGTTCTTTCGAAAGCTTACAACTGAACATTGACTTAATATAGCTTTTGAAATTGTACTATGCAGAAAAAATGCTGCTTTTAACCATCTTAATTTAAATTAAGCACAGAAACAGTTTCCTTAATTTGTCAAACCTTTTTTTAAACTTTCACTTTATTTTTTTAGTAGTTTGTTTAACACAGTACTGTACTGTATTTGCTTTTTTTTTTCCTTTTTATTTCTGCTGATTCCTTAATCCATCTCAGAGTGCATAATGTTAGGCATGTATGTAAATTTTAACAGAGTTAAATCCAAAGTTTGCAGATAAAGTTGAATTACAAGCTTTACTTTCATGTGCATTCCCTGTGTTTTTTCTAAGAAGTCTTTATCCCTGGGTTCTCCCCCGCCCCTCCCATTTATGTAAGGAAAGTGAAGACTTCTGAAACACTTTAATCTTTTGCAGGTGCATGCATAAAAAGTAACTTTTGCCTTTTGTTTAGCTTATTGCAGACGAATTCAGTGACAAAGTGTTCCACAAGTTTGATGCCCATGTTGCGCCAGGTAAGTGTGCACTAGCGCTCTGCAGTTATCTTCAGTTGCAGTAGGATAGATTGTGTTCAGATATGGAATTTATTTTGACCTGATATAAAAAACAAGCTGGAAGTAAATATAAATATTTATTTATATTTTTAGGAAAGCATGTATGTGTAACCTACGCATTTAAACTATATAAATGAGCCTCTATCTTTTAAAGTTACACTTTACTCTTGCCACATTATTTTCAAAAGTAAGCAGATTGCTAACACTGAACATCAGCCAAGGGATTAATCAGTATTTATGCTGCACAGGTTCTCTCCTCTTCATAGCAAATTGGTAATACTGTACTTTTCATTTTTGAATTTTGGTGGTGGTCCAGTGTTGTTGCTGGAGGCTCCACATCTGAGCCTTTCAACTCAGGACACCAGAGTTTCTGCCTCTGATGGCAGAACAAATTGCTGGTTCAATTTCTCCCAACTGCTTTTTGTCCTACAACTTCAATTTTTATTTGTTTTTATGCAATAGTGATTTGACTTCATCTTGCAGCTCCCCTCTCATTCTCTCCAGATGAAAGGAATCACTGCAGCATTGAGGGTCTAACCTTCTAGTTTCTCTGGTACAACACAACAGTTTACAGCATCTCCCCCTTCCATGGGTCCGGTGGCCCTCCATCGGTTAGCGGGACCTTTTCCCAGTGAAAGAGATTTCACACTGTAATACTCTTAAGCTATATTTATTAGCAGTTAATGAACAGAATACACATGCAAAGGATCTGATGCTCATCGCTCCCTATAAAAAAGACCACTTCCAGTGGCCAGTCAAGATTGGATCATCTGGGATTCCGGCTTCTGCACAGTATGGTTGTGCAGGGTCTCCGAGATCTAGCAGCTTTGATCTTGGCTGCATCCCAGAGTTAGGGTCCAACAAACTTCTCTTTTGACTCTCATTATATAGTTAAAGTGGGAGTTTTTCTTCGAAGAGTGTCCTTGTGGGTGCTCCACTTCAGGTGAATCTGCATCCCTGCAATCAGAGGATTTCAGTAGCAGTGCCTGGTTGGTTCGCACATGTGTTGTCCCCATCTTGCACTGTCTCTGGCTGTTATATTGCGCTGTGTGACCAACCTTCCCTCAGCTCCTTCTCTACTGCTCTTGGCTTGAGATGGAGCAATGGCAGTGCCTCTGAGTTTACCTTTATCTTAAGAATTAGTCTAGATTAGGAATTTTAGAACCTAGTTTAGCTAGTTAAGTGTTTATTTCCTTTTTCTTCCATTTTTTTTTCTCATGAGAAAAAATGTGGGGTTTTTTTTTTTTTGCTCTTTGTTCTTTAAATTACTATACCCTCTAGCATAGTGTAAATACCATATTCTGAGGGGCATGCCCAGCTTTCAGGTTTTAAGCGCTGCTTCACTTGCCAGTTGTCAGTCCTGGTCTCTGACGGACACTCACTGTGTGTCTTTTGTCTCGATGATTCACACATACCACAAAAGTGCTCCCATTGCCGTAATCTGAAGACCTGAGCCAGGAAAGCGAGGAATCTTCAGTTAAAAGCCCTTTTGATGGGGAAGTCTCTGTGCCTGGCATCCGATCCAGGATCATGGACCTCTCCTGGGCACTGGTCTCGAGCGGTGGCATCCGACAGGCATTCTCCACTACCCTCTCAAAAGAGGGAGCACTCCAACTACAACCTCCCCTTCCTGGGAATCTGCCAAAAAGAGGTGATTTCCCCCAACTCCTCAGACACCATCTGTACTGACTGCACCGAGGCAGATTACCTCTGAGGTGGCAGGACCCTCTGGTACTTCAGGTACCATGCAAGCCAAGGACCCTAAGTGGGCAGGCTAGGAGAGAAGCAGCAATGGGAAACTTAATCATCTCTTCCTCAGTACTGCTGGAACCGCTCAAACATGCGACACCGAGTAGCTCAGCAGCACTGCAGTGTGTGATGCCACCTTCTGCCTCCATAGCGTACAATCCTCGGCATTGACAATCAAGGTAATTGCATTGGTACTGCCGACAACACCCTCCTCGGTACCAGTGCTGTTGGTACTGCAGCAATTTCTCTGGCACAAAAACCTCTTAGTATTTTCAGCACTGGAATCTCTCCTCCTGGGTATCGATATTACACCATCGTGGTCGGTACTGTATCAGCTTACACTGCCATCCAGGTCAGCTCCTCCTTTCTCTAGCCACAAGAATGATGATGAAGAACGGGAAATCCTCTCTTCGTGTCACTCCTCTCCTATCCAGACAACCACCAGACCAGATCTACCAGAACAATCTCAACATTATATAAAGCCTGTGGGTGGTACGGACATCCCTGGATATCTCCGTTAATGCCATCCCCATCATGGTGGTCCTACTGGGACCCATGGGCAGTATAATGTCACCACACTGTAAGCTTCTCAGCGTGCGCGTGTGTGCGCGCGCACACAAAAACACAGAGTGAGGTCAAGGCATTGCCTATTTATCCTCAAAGCCTGGACCCTCTAAATCCCTGGAAGAGCCACCTGAGGGACTGGAAGAGGACTTAGGATCAGGAGGTCACCCCAGCGCTAACTTTTCCTCCTCCTCTCCGGACAAAGCGGTCATGCCCCCAGTACCCATAATGGATGATTAAGATTAAAATTTTGTCACAGATATTTTTAGTAAAAGTCAAAGGCAGGTCTCGGGCAATAATCAAAAATTCATGGAAGCCTGTGACCTGCCTTTGACTTTTACTAAAAATATCTGTGATAAAATGGTAGGGTGAAGGGTCCAGCATGCATTGCTTCTGGGGTCCCCTACTGGGGGTCCCCACACTGCTTGCGGTGGCTAGGCAACTGCAGGGGTCCCAGCTTGGAGCTCTCAGTGGGGAGGGCACACCACCGATGGCTCAGAGTTCCAGGATCCCTGTGGTGGCTGAAGTCACAGAGGTCTCTGGAAGTCACAGATTCTGAAACCTCTGTGACAAAATTGTAGCTTTACATCCAGACTTCAAACAGTTACAAGAGCTGTTTAAGAGGATTGCAGACTCTCTGGAGATACCAGTGGAAGAAGTTGTGGAGTCGCAATACAAGCTGTTGGACATCCTCCAGACATCATCTTAATCCATGATTGTTTTCTCGATGAATGAGGTATCCATGGACCTGACCAAGGCCATCTGACAGGATCCAGCAACAATTCCACTTACTTGTAATAGAGCAGACAAAAAATATTACATCTCTTCCAAGGGAATGGAATTTTTGTTTTCACAACCTACACCAAATTCTCTGGTGATAGAAGCCAGGAATGAGTGGGGCAGACATCATTCCAGATCCAATCCATATCATAGTGACTGGGAATAATTATCTTTTTGAGTGTCAGGCCTAGTCATCAGTGACCCTACAGTTCAGGACCACAAACTATGAGGTGTTAATGCCAAATGCAACCACTCCAATTATTCAGAGATGTCTGACTTTATTGAGTTATCTCCCTGAGGGCAAGAAAAAGAAATTTAAAGCAGTCATCTCTGAGGGCCAATTCCTATCTTGAACAGTCATGCATGCCTCCCTGGACTCGGCAGACACTGGCACGTTCCATCACCACGACCCTAGTCATATGGCGAGCTTCATGCCTCCGCCTCTCTGGGTTTCCCAAAGAGGATCTTAGTCGAGGATCTCCCTTTCAAGGGCCCAAAGCTATTCTCAGATAAAACAGATGAGTCACTTCACACGCTAAAAGATTTCAGAGCAACTCTTCGATCCTTAAGCATCTACACACTTACACAAAGAAAAATATGGGAAATGTTACTCAGCGCAAAGAGCAAGATCTGCACCATACACACAAACAGAGGCAATATGACCCACAAAAACGTAGGCAGAGACCTACCAGATGGAGACCTCTCCCATCTCAACTATGAAAATCCCAGCAACTCCACACTAAAGAGCAGTTTTGAGGGTTTGGTCAAGGACCCAAGATACCTCCCCCATTTTCAAGTGCTGGAACCATTCACAACCATCCATTCTTTCAGAGACAGTCTGATTCCATTCCACCCAGCATGGAAGACCATCACATCAGACAAATGGGTACTAGAAATGATCAAGAATGGCTTTGAATCCAATTTACCTCCTTCCCTGTTCTTCTTCAAGGACCCTTCTCATGAACACCTACTGCAACAGGAAGTAAACCACACCTACACCTAGGTGCCATAGAGTTCATACCAACACAGTACAGAGGGAATGGTTTCTACTCTTCTTATTCCTTAACTCGGGGAAAAAAAAACAGCGGATGTAGGCCCATTCTTGACCTAAGGAAACAACAAATTTGTGAAGACCCAACGGTTCAGGGTGGTCAAGCTCGCAACGATAATTCCAGCACTAGAACAAGGGGACTGGTTCTCGACCCTTGATTTCTGGTATGCATATTTCCACATAACGATACATCTTTCACACAGGAGGTTTCTCAGATTTGTTCTGGGAAAAGATCATTACCACTATGAAGTACTCCCTTTTTGGCCTGTCTATGGTTCCATCAGATTTTTGCAAGTACTGGCAGTGGTGGTGGCTGCCCCCTGCAGACAAGAAGTCATAATATTCCCCTAGCTGAACTAGTGCTTACTCAAAGCCTCCACACAAGAAGAGGCCCTAGGACTACCCAAAAGAAATTGGGTCTCTCACAACCAAGCTTACAAATAACTAGCAAAAATCAACGCTTATGCCTGTGCAGAGACTAGAGTTTATCAGGGCCTACCTCAGTTCATTGGAAGCTATGGCCTAACTGCCCCCACACAGATTTGTCATTCTAGTCCATCTGATTATTACAACACAAACCAGCCCATGGACATCAGCCAGCACCTGTCTCCAACTATTAGGCCATATGTCAGCAACAATATTTTTCGTGAAACATGCCAGACTACATGTGCTACTTTCAAGACTGGCCTCTCTGCAGTGGTGGACTCGACCACACAGTGTTTGTGTAGGAGTTCCCTTTGACAGACCCATCAATAATACTCACAAAGGACGTTTCTCTGCTACATTGGGGGGGTGCACTGGCACAACCACACAATCCAGGGCAGGTATTCCCCCTTGGAATCAACATTGCACATAAACCTATTGGAACTACGAGTAGTCCATAATGCATGCTCACATTTCCTACTCGTGATCAGGGACAAGACCATAAAGGTGTTGATGGACAATGTTGCTTGTATGTTTTATATAAACCGAGAAGGGGGACACGGTTACACTTGCTATGCACAAAAGTGATACGATTATGGAACTGGTGCATCCACCACAACATTAACATCTCAGCCTCCTACCTACCAGGATGCCAAAAGACCACTGCGGACATGTTGAGCAGAAAATTCTCCCAGGACTGTGAATGAGGACTATAAAAACTATTCAAATGCTGGGGGTTCCCAGCTACACGCTTCTTTGCGACAACCCAGAATGCCAAGTGCCCACATTTCTGCTTGAGAGCAGGATTAGAACCCTGATCTGTAGAGGATCTCAACTAGGGGTCTGGGGCTGTGTGCAGGTTTCAGGTGGTCCTCCAAGCATGGTCGGCATTACTCACTAAGGACCAGGGAAGACAGCCGAAGCCCCACCGTGCAGGACTGCAGCCCGGGGCCCTGAGCACCACCACCCAGGTCTGAAGCTGAAGCCTGAGCAACTTAGCTTTGTGGGGCCCCCTGTGGTGTGGGGTCCCAGGCAGTTGTCCTGCTTGCTACCCCTTAATGCTGGCCCTGGCTTTTATATGCAGAAAAACAGTTGTGGCTGGGCAGTGGAGTTTTCATAGCATGTTGGGGTGGGGGATGGGGCTCAGAAAGAAAAAGATTGAGAACTGCTGCTCTGGGTGATACTTTTCTCCTCAAATGGGATGCACCTCTACTGTGTGCATTTCCCTTCACCCGTATCCTATCCAGGGTCATACATAAAATAAGGACTGACAAATCCAGAGTCATCTTGATAGCCTCCACATGGTCCAGACGGCCATGATTCCCTGCTGAAGATGGCCATGTGCCCACCGTGCACTCTTCCCCTTCTTCCACATACCTTGTCTCAGGATGCAAGCAAGGTCCACCACCTGAACTTGGCAATACTCCACCTGAAAGCATGACTACTCCATGATTCCAAATCAGCAAAAGTACCTGTTCAGAGGAAGTAAGAGCCATACGGTTAAACAGCAGACCGTCTACTACCCAATATACTTGCCTACGCAAATGGAAGAGATTCCACATATGGTACCAGAATTGATAAACAATGGTGACTACCTCTACTTTATCAATATTAGATTACATACTGGAACTTAAGAAATCGGGTCGCTCAGAGTACACCTTGAGGCAATCATGCCTTTCCACCACAAAGTTGACGAGTTCTCAGTTTTCACGCACCTTACCACTAAACGATTTCTCCTTTACCCTGAAATACGAGCCCCTACACCCTCATAGGACCTTAATCTAGTGCTACGATGCCTTACTAAGCCCACATTTGAACCCTTAGCAACATATTCACTTCTCCAGCTTTCAATGAAGGTGACCTTGTTGCTATAACAGCCCCACGATGAGTTGGAGAACTTTGGGTTTTCATGGCACACCATCCATACACAATATTCTTTAAAATTGAGTTACTCTAAGACCACATCCAAAACTTTTACGTAAAATAGTTGCCTCATTCCACTTGAACCAGCCCATCCGTCTCCCATTGTTCTTTCCGAAACTTTCTGGGAACAAACAAACGATGTTCCACACCTGGGATGGCAGAAGGGGGCTAGCATTTTACATATGCAAATTTCTGAAAGATTTAGCCTTGTCAAAGTTATTTCTCCCCATCACGGAGACATGGAACTCTGGCTGCATTGACCTTTTTCCTACTGCCAGCAAAAAGTACAACATCCTCCTGCCCCCAGGGACCCGCACACACTCCACTAGATCGCGTTCTTTATTAATACCCTTCCTCAACAATGAACCCATCATGAACATCTGCAAATAGCAACCTGGGCATCATCCCATACATTCACAGAGCACTACACAATAGGGCAGGACTCATCATTAGATGCTCTGCTTGGACTCACGGCCTTTGTTACCACTGCAACTCCAAAGCCCCTTCCTTCCCCTGAGGAGCACTGCTCTATAGTCATCTAAAATGGAGCACCTACAGGTCACTCCTCAAAGAAGAGAAGGTTACTCACCTTGTGCAGTAACTGAGGTTCTTCCCGATGGTTGTCCCTTTGGGTGCTCCACTACACTTCTTCCTCCCGTATACTTCAGAGTTTCATGGTAGGGACTCTGTGATAGAGAAGGAACTGAGGGAGGTTTGTCGCATAGTGCTACATAATGTTCAGAGGTGCCACGAGACAGTGTGCATATGTGACCCAATCAGGCACTACTACTGGATTCTCTGATCGCAGGCGCAGGGATGCAGATTTACCTAAAGTGGAACACTCACAGGGACAACCATATGAAGAACCTCAGTTACTGCACAGGGTGAGTAACCTTCTCTTCTTCTTATCCATACCATAACCAATTATTTTACTCAAAACACACTATAATAAATTTAACCACTCATTTGTACATAACTATATAGGGAGTTCCCATGTCTAGTGCCTGCTTACTCATGCTTTTGTGTTTTTTCAAAATTTGTTAAAACATCTCAAGGTCTGTTTATTTTTATGACTTGGAGGTGGGATACACACTCAGGGTAGGAATGGTTAATCAGCAGCACAACGTGACTCCTAGCTCCTGCAAAATATACTCTCTAATTTCTTAATATCGTCTAATGGTCTAAAACATTTTGCCTAGGAACAGCAAAAACTTATAATTTCTACTTATCAACAAAAGCAACTTTTAACCCAAAAAAAAAAAAATCAGACACCCAGTAAAGAAACTTGCTGAAACAAGGTTAGCTTGTCCATATTTCCTTCTGTTCCATGAATCTGTGATTTTACTCTATCTATCCCTGTTAGCAATGCTGCAGTATTTTCTTATATCTGCTAAAACCAAGGCTAAATTTTCCCAACTGTGGTTTCTGTTAACAATTTACGGTGGCTAAGCATACAAGATGGCTGCAGATTATGCTAAGTCCATACACAAAATGGCTACAGGTCATGTCAGATCCAGGACTGTCGCAACAGCACCACTTGAGTGGGCTTCTCTGCTCCCTCTTCTAACAAGGTAGAGAAGCACCAGGAAGCATCAAGCCAAGTCCAAGATATGCGATAGGCAGCTTTTCAGAAGCCTCAGAGGGCAAGCTATGTCTTGCTGCAGCAAACAGCCAACCCTTGATCTGCCAGGGCGTGAGGATTTAAAGTCAAATCAGCATGCTGGGACCTCATCTACATTCACAGTTATGGTCTTGCTGTGGAAAGGCTTGACAAGGAACCTGAGGCTTCCCAAGTTGCCGAGAACCTATTGTAGCTTACTTAGGGGCAAGTTTTGCAAACTCTAAGGCTCCAGCTTCCATATAGATGGAAACGAGTGTCTCCATCAGGAAGTAATTCATATAGTTGATGCGCAAGTGATGTAAAATTAGAATTTAAATATTTTTGCCTTTACCTTCCCACCTCAGAGAATGCTTGTTTGCTGAGGCCCTTTTCCTGTATAAGGGATCATTTACGGTGATCTGTATTGGACTCACTGCCACTCTCCCACACTGTAGCATGTCTGGGCATAAAGAGAAGCCTGTTACTCCTGTGAATCCCCATCTCAAGCAGCAGTGTAATAGAAATTGTGCCTGTCTAGTTTTTCAGACCAGGAAACCTCGCTCTAAGCCTCTTTCCCTGGCAGAGTCTGAAAGGTGAGAAGTGATCTTTCTTTTTGTCCCTCCCTCTTAGTAGACTGGTCCCACATTAAAGCATCAGGAGCTCCTTAGGCAGTCTGTTCCCAGAACAGAGTTACGTAAGCACTCCATTCCTCGGACAGTTGCTCCATCATGGATGATGGAGGAGTAAGTTAGTAAATCACAAGCCATTTTGAACATCAGAAAGGATTTCTAAATAAAGCTGTGAGTGGTACTAGATCTCTCCTAAAGTACTTAAATTTGTGATTATCCAGCCTGGGGGAGAAGATGGGCATCCTTTCATGTTCCTAGGGCCATCTAATGGGCTGTTTCCCCAATCAAGGTATTTGTCCCAGTACCCCATCTTAGTTAAGTGGTCCCCAGACCAGGATGAATAATATGCTTATCGCTCTCTTGTAAACAACCAAGGGAAGTACCACATACCACCCCAAAAAAAAAAAAGCACACATGAAGATCCAAAATGCATGAGTCTTCCAGGACATGGAGCCAGTGGTTCACAAAACTCAATAATAATAATTAATAATAAAAAAAATGTCTTCAAACAAATATAGAGCCGGAGTTTCCTATACTCTTCCTTTGAGGATATCTTAAGACCAGACTGGGGATTTATGTTTAAAACTAAATCTTAAGCTAACATGTTCTATAAAAATATAAGGACATTTAACAAGTTTTGGGATCCTAAGGTTGATTCAGTAGTAGACCCACCATTGATGTAATCTAACATTCAGAAGTCGCACCTTCAGACTTCTTTCTAAAAGATCCCATAGATAAGAGAGAAGACACTACATAGAACTTCCTACACCTTGACTCTGGCTATTTTTAGACCAAAAATGTTCCCTATTCTTATTTAGGAAAACCTAATTGGTGGCAAGCAAATGGCTCATTGTCTAGGGGTATGATCCTTGTTTTGAGTGCAAGAGGTACTCCAAAGGGAATTCTGTGCCACAAAAAGTAAAAATTCTGCACATTATTTTTAAAATTCTACAAATTTTGTGAGTAAATAAATCAGGATGGATTGGATTAAAATCAAATTGATTTTAAATCACTAGTCAGACTCGATTTAATCATGGATTTCTACATAAAAGTGCATTGTTGTTGGTTGTTATAACCTGAATACATATTCTTCACAACTCAGAGATGTAGGTTTCGTTTTTAGAAGCTACACACTATACATTGTTTAATCTGAAAAGTTTTCAAAATAAATCGCTTAGTTTTACAGCTATATCAGAAAATGAATGATTGTTTGGTTATTTCATTTACCAAAGGTAATTAAAGCTCATATTTATGAAGTGATTGGGAGGTGAACGATCTCCAATTCAACAGGTTAATCATTAATATTTGGAGGATTTTCTTGCCATGCTATATTAGGAGGAGAACATCACCAGACAGACATTTAAATTGTTTTATTTAACTAAAACACAGTTGTGTATTCTGGATTTTTTTTTCTTCAACAGCAAACATAATATTTTAACAAAACAAGCATATGAATTTTTGAATTTGGATAAATCATGTTTTTTTTAATCAGGTTTGTTTTTGTTAAAATGGTTAACTAAAATACTTTAGAAATATTTTAAAAAACAAATTAAATTGATTGTCAGCCCGGTCAACATGAGAAACTTAAAATATTGGCTTCTGCAGCTAACTTAGTCGTCTTCACCTTCATTTTCCTGTTTGTTCATAATCTGGAAAAGAAAATCAAGCTTTCCTGCTTTTTCTGGTCCCAAACAATTTCTCAATTGGGAATGGATTAGTCTAAAGGAAGAAAATATTCTTTACACCAGCAAAAGAAGCTACTGCTGTTAAAAGTGAGTTTATCACTTCACCCATCTCTAAATCCAAATGCTTAAGTGACTTCCACCAGTTCACTGGTGTGACTTTCTTTAAAACATCATCAGCAAACATATATTTCTTGAAATGGTTCACCCTTAGCTCTGAAGTTTATTATAGTTGTCATTATGGAGGGATGATTGCTGGATGTCCGTGTCATAGACAACTCCTCTTCTTCAAGAGTTAAGGTTTGACCCTGGTACCAAGTATTGAGAATATTTGCAAGAAAATGATCTGGAGATAATGCTTGTCCCGTTCATTTTTTTTAATGCTTGTAATATAATTCTGTCATTGCATATTTCTCTTTTTAAGATGTCACTCAGTTCCTTCCAAATTTCAACAGCGTCAGCAATAAAACAGCTATTTCCCTGCATTTTGTTCAAAGCTACAGAAATAGGCTTCAGGGTACTCAGCATGTGTTCAACATTTCTCTTAAGCCCAACGTTGAGAACTTTGGCTGTGACAATACAATCTATTTTTTCACGATTTTCACAAACTGTCATCAGATTTGGCCAGTTCCTGATATAGTGCTCAAAACAGTCCACTACTGCGTTCCATCGCACGTCTTGTGGGAGAGTTAGCTTGGTTCCTCCCACTTCTTTCAGAGCAGCTGCTGCAAGTGGTTTTTACGGAATTATTTTGCAATTTCAACATTTATTAGCCTTTAGTTCCAGAACACTGAAGTCTTTTTGGCGAGAAGGTGCATCAAAAGAGCACTGCAACTGTATGTTGTTAGCCTGGGACTTTTTTTTTTTTCCTAAATTTCTTCTTATCATGGATACATTTGCAGTATTGTCTAGTATGCGGCTTGGTCATAGACATTTGAATTTTTTCCCACAGTTTGTTATAGCTTTTACTGCTACTTCTTGTAAGTATTCTTCTGTGTGTGCACTTCCTGATGTATCAATTGTTCCTGTAAGGAAGACATTCAGTTCTCCTATTGTTACACAAGCACATACAACAGGATCATTGTGGACATTGCTCCACCCATCAAGACTTAGGTTAACAATTTTACCCTCAAGACTTTTTGCACACTGCTCAGTTTCTCTTTCATACACTTTATCCAGCAATTTGCCTGTGACATCTGCTCTGTTAGGTGGGCTGTGTCCTGGTCTTAATGACTGAACTGTGTTTAATGAAGTGTGGTTTCTCAATCATATGGAAAGGAAAGTTTGTTGCATAAACAAACTGGGCAACTTTTTTCATCAATTACCTCTTTTTCTAATCTGCTGATTCTTATCACAAACTTATCTCTGGTTGCTTCTGGATGATGGAGATTTTGTGTTTTCTTTTTGCTACAGGTGATATACTGTGGCTATGTGACGTACGTCATGTGACTGAAACACTATCACTGGCAAATAACTCTGAAACTATAGAAAATGATGGTGATCTTGAAGGTGGATAGTCTTCAGAATCCTGTATGTTGAGGATGGATTCTCCTAAACAAAAAGTCAATGCAGTTATTTAATTATTACCATACTGCTCATTTAGTATTGCTCATTGCATTCATTGACACTCAGTACTACTTTAAAGGTGAAATTATAAAAGGAAGATCTGCCTATTTCAGCTATTTATTTTTTATCACAAATGCATCTAAAATGGTAGTACTGTAGGGTAACAACTATATTTTTTTGCTCAAACATGAGAATTCAAGAATAGTCCAGAAGGAAGACAGGTAGTCCTTAAGAAAAAAGTATGAAATAAAAAAGTTTACCAAGCTGATCCTGCATGTTCAGACATGCGTTCCTTCTCAGGAGGAAGCTGTGTTGAAGATGATGAAAAACGTCTCATGATGTTGTTTCATTCGGGCGACCAGGCCTTGCATTTCTTTGTTGCATTGTTTGCATTTTGCACTCATGCCTGTCTTACCCCCAGGTAGTGGAACTTCATTAAAATATTCCCAAGATGGGTCTCTGTTATAGCCTGCTGCCACTATATGTTTTCCGTTCTGGTGAGAGAATGGTATGGTAGATCTCAGATCAATAAAGGCTATACTCAAAGACCTTAAGACTTCTGGAATATGCTGCTTAAACAGTTTCACTTTTGTTTCTCCTGCCTTTCCCTCCTGTCTTACATTTATCTCCAGACTTCTTCTCTTTGTCCAGATTTATTCCGCCCCCAGCATTGAACTTTTTGCAACTTTGCACCTTTAGAGAGAGGTAAGGGATTGATTCTGTGTACACAAATTTGCAGAGGGACAATAGAGTTGACGTCTGTTTATTTCTCACCTTTATATATTTAATTTAATTTTTTTTTATTTTATTTAACATACTTGTTAACAGCAAAAATGTTTTTATCTCTGGAGACACAAATCCACAGTTTGAGAACTGCAAAACTAAGCATCTCTGATGGTATCTTCTGTACTAAGTCCCATTGGGTAGATAGAAAGATTAACCTAAATCTATACAGAAGCTCCTAAAACCATAGATTAGGAACCCAATCATATGGAACTATTGGAACTCATTTACAAAACTTTTCTTAAACATGAATATATTGTCTCATACTATGGAATTAGAATTTATAATCCCTATTTCATGATGAGATATCTTTGAGCTCAAAGATATCTTAATTTAAAACTATCTTTATATAGGGTTTTTCCCCCTCAAAAAGCATTTTATCAAAAAAATCCAATTTTTATCCACCCTGAAATAAATGTGGAGGCTTCAGCATGGCATGGGGGAAGCACAGGCCACTGGCTGCATGGAGGTGAGAGATCACCCTGCAGCCATTCCCTGGGACAGGGATTTGGCAGTGAGGCTGCTCCTGATCCTGACATAGCCTAGGGGCCAGGCCTGTCTCAGAAACCTCCTGGAGCCCTGCCCCACTGTTCTAGGCACATCAGGTGTGGGCTGGCAGGCTCAGCCCAGCAGGATCCAAGTGTAAAGGGGCTTGTGTGTGGGGGATACAGGTGTGGGGTAAGAGGGTTCTCTATGGGACAGTCTGGGTGCAGGTTGACTCAGTGGGGGATCTGGGTGCACAGGGACTAGGGGTGGGGTTCAGGGGCAAGGTGGCTGGGGCTCAATAGGGGGGAGGGGCTCAGCAGGGGGAGTGTGGGGGGGCTCAGTGATCCGGGTGCTGAGGGAGTGAGGTTTGATGTGCATGTGTGTGTTGGGGGTGGGGTGGGGGATTTGATGGGTCTGTGTAATGGGGCAGTCCCAGCTGCAGTTGCTGCCAAGGGGATGCTGCAGCCTGGGCTCTGCCCTGCAACCCGCATCCCACCCTGCCCCCATTACCTTGTCCCACTACGGGCACTCACTGTTGTGCAGAAAACAGGATGGTTCTCAGCACACACAAGGGGAGCACAACTGGCCCTAGGACCCACAAGATGGTGTCCTGCTGCAGTGTTAGCAGGGCTGAGCATTATCCTCCTTTAGCAGGGCAGCTCTGTGCTCACAGATATGGGGCGAGAGGGCAGTGGCCTAGGACCCCGTGTGCCTCGCCTTTCCTCCGGTTGGGGGGGTAATGTCCCTCTCAAACTATGCCCCTGGGCGTCCTCAGCCCCCCACTCCCTAGCATGGCTTTCCTTTGCTTCCCTGTCACTTTTTGCAGGGAAGCAAAGAAATCTGCAGGGGGACATTGTTTTCTGTGTGCATGCAGTGGTGCAGAATTTCCCCAAGAGTAAAGAGGTTTTGGATTCATTTTTCTGGTCCCATCCTTGGTGCAGGGTGCAAAAAAAAAAAAAAAACTTTCTTGGCAGTCTGTCCTGGATCTCAATGTGATTTGTGATGAGCAATGATTGCTAAATCAGTGAGTACAACAAAGATATGTTTACATCCATGAATAGGAAGCAATCATTGCAAAACTTGCACATCCAAATTTACAGGATGAGGCTGTTTGGGAAAACGTTAGAGAAATTAGAAGCTGGAGATGCAGAGAAGCTTAAACTTCACTTTTGAATCCAGCATAGAAATTTGTTCACTATCAACAGTTAGGGTATTTAAGATAGGACCGTTTGCTCAGCAGAAGGAAAAAATCTGGAGCAGAAGCTCTCAAGGAAGACCTAAATAGATTCCCCACTCCAACTAACAATCCTCAAAATGAGCATGCTCAGACAAAACGAACACTTGTGTATGAGAGTTTACAGTTGCTGTATAAAACTTTTTAAATCTACGCTCTGTTCCCAGAGTCTTAAATGCATAGTAGCAATTACAGCAAGACTCAGGTCCTAAATTCTGTTTATCCCATTTATGTATATCACCACAAATTGTGCCCTGTCCAGAGAAACAGATCTACTCATAACTTGTCAGCTGATGGAAAGGATTTAAACTTGTAGATTTTTCAAAATCAAGAAGTATTTCAGCACCGAAAATTCTTTACCCAGAGGTCAAAATACAGCTTTGGCCATAATTTTTGCACCATGGTAAAGATTTGCATAGCTCCAGAATGTCTTCATGTCAGTCATTTCCTGGTAGTGGTCATCTAGAGCCAGTTGTCTCCAACAACTAGTTTGCTGGTGTTGCATTGGTATCCTTCCGCAATTAAATGTCACACTATATGCTTCCTAGAAATTACTTCTGAGTATATGGAATAGCTTATTGGATGCAATGCAATATTAGGTGTCATTTGCAGATCACATCTAAATGTCCTGTTGTGGGCAGGTTAGTTCAAACAATATGTTGAAAACCAGTTCAACTTTTACTCTAGACCCTTGCGTGCTCTCTTACAGAAGCAAGCCTTGCAGGATGGGACTGTACTTGGAACACAGCATAACCTAAGGGTTATGGTCTCTCACCTCAGGAAAAGGAAAACATCTGAACTTTGTGCAGCACAATTTTCCAAAATCTCAAAATACACATCCTTTTAGTTCACTTTTACAATTCTGTCAGTCCTGTGCTGCAAGAAAACATAAGGATGGCCATACAGGATCGCTCCAGTAGTCCGCTGAATTCACTGTTGTCACCGATATTACCAGCTGCTTCAGAGGAAGGTGCAAGAAACACATTAGCGACAATTATGGAGCAGCGTGCCACAGTGGAAGTTTGTTTCTGCCTCCTGTTAGTTAGAAGCTGGTTTACGCTCTGAACTATGAATATTTGTATCCCTCCCAAAACCAGTGAGTAAGTGGAGGTCAGAGTTCCTCTGAGGCAATGAAAATTGTCAGGCAAAGAAGAATCTGCTGTCTTTCAAGGCAGTCCACATAAAAGAAGAGGTTAAATCATCCTTCACAGGCACAGAAGGCCAGCTCTTTGTACTTGATAGACAGCCAAGGAACCTCTGCTGCATCTGCAGAAAGATAAGTTACTTCTTGAAGTGGAGACTCCTTCATTTGCGCCTGGACCACCTCTGATTAACAGCCTGGGCCTTAAAAGTGAAGTGTAGTTCAGCAGAGACTCTGTTGTTGTCATTAATATGCTTTGGTAATGAGACAGAACTCAACCAGGAAATTTCATTCATTGAGCTGGTCCAATTTTATTTTTCATTTGACGGGAAACAGTCTATGCCCCAAAGCGCTTACTATCTGTTAAGTTTGTACAGTGCTGAACACAGTGGCCCTGGCCTGTAATTATTACTACTTCTACTAATTAATTAAAATTAAAGTTCTGGTGATCTTCGCTGTACTAGTTGCTCCAGGATGGCTGATTGGAGTCATATGTCCAATCACCCTAAAAAACCAAATATCCAGCCCTTGTGGCTTTTTATACAGGTACATTAGACTCCCCATCTGAGTATCATCAGATGTCAAAATTCATCAGACTAGCCAGATTAGGAAAGCCAGGTTTAGATTTATCTAGTCACCATTATCTCCAAAAGACAGGGTTTGGAATTAGTTTCTTAATCTATGTATTAACACTGTAGTTGTCATGATAAGGTGGTTGTTGTTCTAGCTCCAGAAACCTTTCTGCACAAGGTAAGTTTATCTTTACACAATTCTTGAGAAATAGTTCTTCCACCATTTGGTTCCAATCTTAAGTACTCCTTTGGGAAGGTTACACAATTGTCATTCCTACAGCTCTAAAGATATCTCAAGTAAGCACACACCTTTTGTATCCTGTTCGTACTGTTCCATCCAAAATGCCAGTGGGTTAAGCTTTCAAAGTTGCTGTAGGCAAGATGTTAAAATACTGCACTAGTTGGCATGTCAGGTAGCTGGGTGACCATTCATAGAGGAAATTAAGTCCCTTCCACATGCTTCTAATAGTATTGTGGCTAGAGAGTCATCCAGGGAAGACTTGCAAAGTAAGTGTCTGCTTCTCTGTGAAGTTATCACTTGGTAGTAAGGCTACTGAGTTCCTAAGTAATTCCTTAAATTATGAGACTTTTTTGCTTTATGTGGGAAAACTTCTCTCTCTCCTTATTTTTCTAATGTAATAATTAAAATTTTGCTTTTTCCTTCTTTCCCAACTGCTATGAATCACATTTGCTACTTGACATTTGTTACCATTTGAGGGGAGAAGCTGTTTACCAGAATGAGAATTCTTGTACATGATTATTTTTCATTATGTTAGTAGTCTCTCTCCTTGTTTTAGCCCACCCTAGTAATCTGATAAATGACAGGAATAAAATGATAGGAATTTCATAGATGAGAAGCATTACCCATTTGCTATGAATGTGGAGAGAAACTGCAGGTAAGAAATTTCTTTCTGCTTGAAATTTTGTGTAGTCCAAGTTTCTAAACTTGGTAGAGTTGAAGGGGCACTTTTGAGTCTGAAGAAATCTAGAGAAGATCATCTCTTTTTCCTACCAAACACGTGGCGCAAACAGCCCTCTTAAACTGTTTGGGCAGGAAAAAGAGATATCTGGACCTCTTCAGACTCAACTCTGTGGTTTTTTTTTTAAATGACTTTTATAGAGTGTGTTCAATAAATGTTGAAAGAAATTATATCTCAACCAAAGCATATTTTGACTGATGACAAAATAGTACATGTTCTAAAATATATTCTAGTATTCGTACTGCATGCAAGCCCAACTACTGTAGAGAGCAGTGTAAGTGATTATCCTATGGACTTCATACAGTTGCATCTAGTTCATTCAAACAACTGAAATTACTGGAGGGGGAGATTTCATAGTAGCAGCCGTGTTAGTCTATTTTCACAAAAAGAAAAGGAGTACTTGTGGCACCTTAGAGACTAACAAATTTATTAGAGCATAAGCTTTCGTGAGCTACAGCTCACTTCATCGGATGCATTTGGTGGAAAAAACAGAGGGGAGATTGATATACACACGCACACAGAGAACATGAAACAATGGGTTTATCATACACACTGTAAGGAGAGTGATCACTTAAGATAAGCCATCACCAGCAGCGGGGGGGGGGGGAGGGCGGGAGGAGGAAAACCTTTCATGGTGACAAGCAAGGTAGGCTAATTCCAGCAGTTAACAAGAATATCTGAGGAACAGTGGGGGGTGGGGTGGGGTGGGGGGAGAAATAACATGGGGAAATAGTTTTACTCTGTGTAAATAGTAGGTGACTTCTGGGTACTCTTCTGGCTCTGTCAATTTGTCAAGAGATCCACTTCCTGGACACTACGGTGCTAATAAGCGATGGTCACATAAACACCACCCTATATCGGAAACCTACTGACCGCTATTCCTACCTACATGCCTCTAGCTTTCATCCAGATCATACCACACAATCCATTGTCTACAGCCAAGCTCTACGATATAACCGCATTTGCTCCAACCCCTCAGACAGAGACAAACACCTACAAGATCTCTACAATGCATTCCTACAACTACAATACCCACCTGCTGAAGTGAAGAAACAGATTGACAGAGCCAGAAGAGTACCCAGAAGTCACCTACTACAGGACAGGCCCAACAAAGAAAACAACAGAACGCCACTAGCCATCACCTTCAGCCCCTAACTAAAACCTCTCCAACGCATCATCAAAGATCTACAACCTATCCTGAAGGACGACCTGTCACTCTCACAGATCTTGGGAGACAGGCCAGTCCTTGCTTACAGACAGCCTCCCAACCTGAAGCAAATACTCACCAGCAACCACACACCACACAACAGAACCACTAACCCAGGAACCTGTTCTTGCAACAAAGCCTGTTGCCAACTCTGTCCACATATCTATTCAGGGGATACCATCATAGGGCCTAATCACATCAGCCACACTATCAGAGGCTCGTTCACCTGCGCATCTACCAATGTGATATATGCCATCATGTGCCAGCAATGCCCCTCATTCATGTCACCATGAAAGCAATATAGGGTGGTGTTTATGTGACCATCGCTTATTAGCACCGTAGTGTCCAGGAAGTGGATCTCTTGACAAATTGACAGAGCCAGAAGAGTACCCAGAAGTCACCTACTATTTACACAGAGTAAAACTATTTCCCCATGTTATTTCTCCCCCCCACCCCACCCCACCCCACTGTTCCTCAGATATTCTTGTTAACTGCTGGAATTAGCCTACCTTGCTTGTCACCATGAAAGGTTTTCCTCCTCCCGCCCTCCCCCCCCCCCCCGCTGCTGGTGATGGCTTATCTTAAGTGATCACTCTCCTTACAGTGTGTATGATAAACCCATTGTTTCATGTTCTCTGTGTGCGTGTGTATATAAATCTCCCCTCTGTTTTTTCCACCAAATGCATCCGATGAAGTGAGCTGTAGCTCACGAAAGCTTATGCTCTAATAAATTTGTTAGTCTCTAAGGTGCCACAAGTACTCCTTTTCTTTTTGGAGCGGGAGAGGAAGACTTGTACAGAACTACTGGAGCACATTAATGTCCTAGTCTGGGGGTCTTGGGTATTTGAAATTTCTCTTGCTCTGCTTCTGTGGGGAGAGGAGATGATTTTCACTTTTTGGAGAGGAAGTATCTCAACTGGGAAGAAGATGCCATTTTGGTAGTTTTCTAATGAAAGTGGGAAAGGCTTGGAGAGAAGTTGTGCCCCTTTCTCAAATGAATACTCTGAATCTAGTCTGAGACTTTTGTCTTGATAACCGGACAGGTAACTTGAGACAGAGCAATGCAACAATATCCAAAGAAGACTAGCTATGTAAGTTTAACTATGAGACAAACAATTCATATTTCTTCCTTTCTTTTTTAGTAAAAAGACCAGCTCAAGGACAAATCTGTGCTTCAGCTGTGCCAGCTCAGAAAATTACCAAACCTGCTGCAAAATATGGAGTGCCTTTAATGATCAAGAAATCTGGTGACTCATCTAAAAAATTTCATGAGAAGAAGCCATTAGCTAAATTTAGACAGGTGAGGGCACAGGAGTGGTAATAATGAAGGTACATATTTCCAGAAGTTTTTCATTAACTAATTTGGTTTACCTTACTTAAACTACTTAAAATACTAGTCCACTAATATCCTATTGTTGCTTTTCATTTACATCGGTTGCATTGACACACACCTACACAGGAAATAGTTGCATTTAGGTAAACCAATTATATGCCTTGTTTTATTTCTTTTTCTTATTTTGTAAGAAGATATTGCTGAACTTGGGAGACTACTATTGGTCTTGTTTGGAATGCTACTTAAATTGGCTGCAGCTTGAATGGCTTCAGGAACTTCATTTTGTGGCAGTCAGTTTTAGGTCAGTTTAGTCAGTAGTTTACAACTGAAGTTTGCAGAACCCCTTGAACTATTTTTAATAGTCAATATTCAGAGTATTCTCTGTGACCCCATTTCTTCATCTGTAAAATGGGGATAATGATACTGACCTCCTTTTGGAAGGCCTTTTGAGATCCATTGATGGAAAAGCACTATATAAGAGCTTGGTGGTATTACTTATTAGATTATTTTTTGGGATTAATCTGTTTGATGATCAGATCTATTTTTTTTTCTATTAGTAAATATACTTGTTCCGTATTCAGCACCTTCAAACTTAAATAGTGTGATCAGTAGATAAGAATGGCCATACTGGGTCAGACCAAAGGTCCATCTAGCCCAGTATCCTGTCTTCTGACAGTGGCCAATGCCAGGTGCCCCAGAGGGAATGAACAGAACATCAAGTGATCCATTTCCTGTCACTCATTCCCAGCTTCTGGCAAATAGATGGCACATGTAAGTGAATTGTCTGTTTTAATACACCATACGTGCCCCATAATGTACTGGACTCTTCAGAGAATGCAGAATTTGAACTAGACCGAGAAGGAAGGTACCTCTAAATGAGTAGATCCTCTTCTAAAGCAACTGCATTTGTATGGAGGGGTGTAACAAAATCCTTGCAAAACAAAATTAGGAAGCTAGTTATGCTGTCCTTTCAACGGATTATTCTTTAAAAGGTTCCATGTGTTTTGAAGCGGGTACCACTGGACTCTGGTGGACAAAACCAAATTCTTTGTTTGAAATTTTAATGGAATTTGTGATCTTAATAACTGATTTTAAAAATAGAGGGAGAATAAATGTGTTTGGAGAAGAAAACTAGCAATAGGATGTGGAATGGGGTCAGACTGATATAGATACATATGGCAAAGCCATGCTGTTTGGTCTTCACGTTGTCCTTGAAGGTGGACATTTATAAGTGCTGTTAAATAACTTTATACCAAGACTCAATCTATTCAAGTTTCACTTTTAAAATAAAACTAAAACACTACACTATGTATACAAAAGTGAAGAAATTCAAAGCAATGGTGCCTGCAGGAAGTGTAACTCTACCATATTATCCCTGCTTCTTTCAGTGATTGACTGTGACCTTGTATAAGGTGACAGGCAAAGTATATGTTTTAAATATCTGCCTGCCTGAACAGAGGGAACTAAGGGGACAAGATTATACCACAAAACCATGGCCCTTTTCTAATAAACTGAAGAGTACATGTATCTAAATACAGTAGAATCTCAGAGTTACGAACACCTCAGGAATGGAGGTTGTTGGTAATTCTGAAATGTTTGTAACTCTGAACAAAACATTATCGTTCTTTCAAAAGTTTGCAACTGAACATTGACTTCATACAGCTTTGAAACTGAACTATGCAGAAGAAAAATGCTGCTTTTAATCTTAATTTAAATGAAACAAGCACAGAAACAGTTTCCTTATCTTGTCAAATCTTTTTTAAAACTATTTTTTTAATAGTTTAACACAGTAACTTACTGTATTTGCCGTCTCTGCTTCTGCCTGATTGCGTACTTCTGGTTCCAAAGCAGTTGGTGGTTGACTGGTCAGTTTGTAACTCTGTTGTTTGTCACTCTGAGGTTCTACTGTACATAAATACCAGTTAGCAGTGTTATTACTTAAGAATAAAGTATTAACTATAGTTTGAATAAACTCTGTAGTTGGAAATATCAAGGTCAACTTGTTTTCCCAGTGAGCACTGTGATTGGCATCTTCAGGGACCTTCAACTTGTTAAGGAGGACATTGAGGATCAGTGCGCATTGATATTCTCAGAGAAGGGGAATTAATAGGAAAGATTAAAATTGAGCTTTCAAAAGTATTAGCTCATTTGTTTTGACTAGATAGAACCCATGGTCAAGAACAAATGAAGAATTACAACATAACTCACCTTAGATCTTAACAGTATCTCTTCTTTTTCAGGCACACTTCTGAATAATAGATGAAGCTGTATTGTAAAATATTGTTACATTTTAAATTATTGCTCTCGCTTCCTGACTTCACTTGCCTATTTTGGAATCTAGAAAGTACCATGCACTGAGCTATCTAATTTGTAGTTTTACCTTTTATCTAGGCCCATCCAACTCCAATGAAGAAAAAGAATCCAGGAGAAGAAAGGAGGAAAATGTTTGAGGTATAAAGACACCCATCTACCTGTTTTCAAGCTACATCAAAAACAAAACCAGAATAAAACGATTTTTAAAATTCAAAATAAAACCTCCAAACCTTTCCTCCTTATTTCTTTCCTCCAAAGACCCTTTAACTTCTTAATTTTTACCTTTCTGGGCATGCCTCTGCCTTTGGAGTACTAACCACCTTGGACTAAATTTGCTAAAAGTAGTCTTCATTAATAAATTCTAAATATATACTTATTTTTCAGGAAGCTGCAAAAAAGAGAATTGAATTACTCGAGAAGGAAAAACGACAAAGAGACCAGGTAGACATAATACTTTTGGCTTTTTTTCTATTTACAATGATGCTTTAAGTAATAAAAACTTCCCTTGTGTAGTACGTCATAAAGTACCTCAGAATATATAGTTTAATATTCCAACTGTTCAAATTTTTAGATCAGTTTACTGAAGGCTGAGCAGATGAGAAGACTGGAAAAGGAAAGGGTAAAATATATTTGAATTTTATTTTCAGTGGTGAAATTGAATTTTTAATAGAAAATTGAATCCTTGAACTTTTATTTCCTTTTATTTTTTGTCTTCTCCAGATGGAACGGATAAACAGAGCCAGGGAACAAGGCTGGAGAAATGTGCTTAGTTCAGGTGGAAGTGGTGAAGTTAAGGTTGGCAGCAGATGCTGAAATATATAGCATAATCTTTTCTCTCCCTTCTATTTATCTTACGTGGCACGTTCTTTTCTCCAGAACAGATAGATGCCTATCTACATGTGGAGCTACCCCCAGTGCTAATCTATGAACAGTCTTAAAGATAATGAATAATGGCCCCCTTCACATACCCAACTTCTTGGTGCTTGAGTACACTTTTCTGATTTCTAACATGTTCCATCAAATTTTTTCATCTTCCTTCATTCTGCCAATAATTTCATCCTTCTTACACCCCATTTGTTTCCTTCCTTCTCCCATTCCTCCCTCTTGTCCTTTTTCTATACTGAACCTATGTGTGGAACAACCTTCTCATTCAAATGCCTCACAATTTTCTGTCTAGATATTTTTATGGCCCCCAACAATGTAGTATTTGAGCTCCTCTCCTATGAGATTTTTGTGTTTCTTTCTGCCTTTCGAGTCCATAGGAAAAATAGCTTGCCTAATTTATCAGTAGCAAGTGTTTGTGTGAATAACTTGCTGAGAGAAAGTCGAGGTTGAAGAGAAGTTTTGCATTAATTCTGAAAGAGGTAAGGTCTGTTGTATTAATTTAGATGGAATATAGGGAATTAAAGATGCTAAATAAATTCAGTTACAGCTTAACATTGAACAGTGTTTGGGGTTTGGTATGCAGAGGCTGTAGTTTGCTTCCTATAATGGCAAATACAATATTAAAAATTCTTAACTTTTTATTAAAGATATAGAAAAGAAAGAAAAAGTAAAGCATTTGAAATGTCAAGTATTTAGTAGGGCTTTTATTTCAATTTTTTGATACTGGAGTTTTATAAGAGGTTGGTTTGGGGGTTTTTGATATAAAAGAGAAGAAGTTGGTTGAGATGAACTGGAGCTGCTGTTGCTGTGGTTAAAATAAAACAAAATCAGACATTGGGTGGTGATTAGGAGCTGGTAGAGTGGCCACGTTGTTGGGATTTTTTTTTGTCTGGTTTGGTTAGGACACGTTTTAGGATTAGGATGAAGGTTTGGGGTTTTAGGAAATGATGGAGGAGGCAGCCATGATGGTGAAGCTTGCATTAGTACCTGGTATTTTATTTATTTTACTCTTTTAAAAAAGAGGTGATGGTGGAATAGCTCATTTCCTCATTATTTTGTCAACTAATTAGGCTAAGTTTTTGATTTTTTTTTTTTTTTGGAAAGTTCTTCACTCTTGCATGAATGACTTATGTAGGCTAGATCTGGAGAAAGTTCTGTTTTGCATGCTTGTGGGCTCTCCTGCTGGGTGATAGTTACCTGAGAACATTATTGTTGTGGGAAGTCAGACACACTGTGACTATGTGTCTCAGTGTATAGATCAAAGTAGTGGAGAGGTGTTCATGGCAACTTATATTGCTAAACAAATGAAGGGATGTATTTTCTACTAGTTATAGCTTGTTCAGGACACAGAGGCTTCACTAACAGATATGAAACACGTGTGGATCTCAGTGATCAGGTTTTGTGTGTTTTGCTTTTTACAGAACAAGAATGTGAGGAAACTGCACGGGCACATCTGTGTCCCACATGACTGTTTACTCACTCTACGCAAATGTGCAAGGCCTAGCTATATAGATGCTGGTACTCTCATTGCTGATCTCTTTCCAACCTAAAAAAATGGTGAGCACCGCTAGAGGGCTTACAAGCTATTTAAAGAAATACTGCCGTTTTCCTTTACACTACATATTCCTCCCCCCTTAAATGTAAAAGGACATAAAGTTACAAATCAAATACCCTTAAAATACTGTTAAATAAACATGCTACAAAATAAGTCTGAGAGGTGGTTTACAACTTCTCTCTAGATAACATCTCATGGACATTACATCAATGTCTGGACTTGGTGGTGTAACTGAATCAGAAACATCTTCCTGCTTTGTATTGCTAAGGTCACCTGTAGTAGAAACAGGGACATGAGCCTCACTGGTAGCATCACAAGTCGCTGTCTACAGTTGTATTGTAGGCTTGGTGCTTGCAATCAGCATCGCTAGTGTAGGACATCCTGAAAGCTGGTTGACGTGTTTGGTGGCACTTCTATCCAATAAGACAGAGGACCAGTCTGTGATGTAATCACTCTGGGTTTTCGATGAATTATCTCAGTAGTCTCTTCATAAGACACTTTTCCACATGAAGACCTTGCATCTGGGTGTGCAAAATTTGGTTTTTGATCATTGTTTCTTAGGTATCTCTCTCTGTAGATTGAGTTTAATGAGTCCAGATGAAACCTCAAATGATATTCTACAGTGCTGGTATCTGATTTGTAGTAACATGCACTTGCTTTCTAGAAGCCAAGAGAAGATTTGCAGTCATATGTTGTAAACTGCTACAGTATTATCCAGAGCCATCGGATGTATCACTTGCTTGAGTATTTGGATAAACTAAAAATGTGAATTGAAATAATCCCTTTACATGTGCTAATTGTGAGGTACTTCTTTCACTGTCTTCAGTTTCCATTTGTTGTAGGTAGGGTTGGGGCAATGTCTTACCACCAGCTAAGGATGCAAATGTATGGGTACTTTGAAGTAATCACAGCTACCGACTACCCTGTTTTTCTTCATTACTGGCTCTATAGAGGTGCTCCATTAACTCCTTACTCTTGGATAAAATTCTAGAGAGCTATAAGTGCTGTAGTTCCCCTTTTACTTTTGGCTGTATCACAAAAGGTACTGGCTGTGCTTTGAAAATTTAGAAATTACTCCTTTTTAAAGCACAGTTTTTGTTTTCTTATGTGTTAAAGTTCTGAAACCCTCCTGAAGGATATCAGCTGCCTTCTCCAAAAGTTCAGCTGATTTTTGATTTGTGCTGGAGTCTGGTTGGTTGAACATGCAGGAATTTTATGCTTTGCTAGTCTAGCTAAATCTCAGCCATTCTCTGCCAAATAGTGCATGATCCCCTTTTTATATATTGAGCTTCACATACGTTACAGTAGCTTTTCTCTAATAACAGCCAAGGCCGGTCTTTGGAGTGGGCTGTATGGGGCCCCTGCCCAGAGCGGCCTGCCCAAGTGGGTGCTGTGTGCAGGGTTTGGATTCCCAGCTGACCTACTGCCAAGAGGCCAGCTGGACTGATGGAGGCAGCAAGGTAGGCAGGCAAGCAGCAGTGTGGGGGAGGGGCAAGAGACCCGAGCTGCAGGGCTCAGTTGGACGACCAGCTGTCAGAGCTAGGTGACTCCTCGGAAGTAGCGGTGCCCCTCCTCCACCATGCTCCACGTGTGCAACTGCTGCTGTTCTTGTCATCCTCCCTCCTCCCGTTCCTCCCTGGAATTGTCCCTGGCCACTGCAGACTAGGAGCGTCCTCCTGTCCGCTCTGCGGGGGGAGGCGGGGCTGATGGCGGGGTTTCCCCCTCCATCCCACCCGTGTACCCGATTTCCTCTAAGTTGGGATGACAGGACGGGGAATCTGGGTGTGCTGCTGCCTCTCTATGTCTGGAGCTGCTGGCAGATCGTTGTCTGAACGTGTGTGCCTGAGGTGAGTGAGTTTGCTTTCTCTTTAAGAAAGCACTCATGGTCAGGAGCCTGAAATACACACTTCCCCTCAACACAGTCCCCCCAACACACACACCAGGGCTCCCTGCATCCAAGTCACTTCCCCACCTGTGCTCTGCTGAGGCATCAGGAGCTGCTGCTCTCCCCTTACACAGCCCACAGGGAGAGTGACCTGGATGCAGGAAGCCCTGACATTGCTCCTTGCTCCCCCCGCCTCACAGCCCCCTAGGCTTGCGTGGGGCAGAGGAGCAGCAGTCCAATGGAGTGAACAGCAATGCCAGCTGCCTTGGCTGCCACCTAGTGGCCTACCTGACTGGCCCAGCACAGACTGCATACAGGAACCTCAAGCTGTAGGAGGCGCTAGAATACTTGAGGGTCAAGGCAACCATCCTGGACCAAACAGGTGTCAACGCCGAAACATACCGCCAGCGACTCCGCTGTGAGTGGTACTCACCAGGGGCCAGACCCAGAGTGGTGGCACAGCGACTCCATGTTGGCAGTGGTTGGAACCGGAACATCAGACCGGGGTCTAAGTGGCCGAAGCTGTGGCCCGGAACAATTTATCCAGATCTTGCCTGCTGGGGGGAAGGGGGAAAGTAGTGGGTGCAACAGCGTCGCCCGACAACTGTCGCTGGCAGAAGACTACATGGCAGCTGAGCGATCGGAGTGATTGGGCCATAAACGGGGGAGCCCAGGAGATCAAGACTGACCGGCAGGCTAGAAGACCTGCAAGACTGAAGCAGGAAATCCTCGCCTCTATTCCAGGTCACTGGTGCCGACAAGGACACTTGGCACAAGGGACCCAATTGGGGCAACCCCTGCCTGGGAAGAGAGGACCCACCAGGTGGACGGAGCACACCCCAGGCCACTCTACCTATAGGGAGGAATCGTGTCCGATATTACGAGTATGGACAAGGGGGACATTTCTGGAGAGAATGCCCTACATGGATTGTAAGTACAAGCAGGCATGGGTGGCCGGTCATGGTTCCTGGAAGAGGGACCCAGGAAAGATCTTGATTTGTTCAGGTGAACGGGTTGCCAACAACGACACTGGTTGATTCAGGATGCAGCCAACATCTCATTCGGACCAGCCTGGTGAAGATCGCAGGCTTGGCCAGAGCACTGATACATCTTCATGACATCCACAGAGATGTGAGACCATACCCAACCACCCGGGCAGTGACTTGAGGCCGTTCATCAGGAAGGCCTATGCTTGGTTGGGGTGGCCCCAAAGCTAGCCTACCTGGTGATCTTAGGGCGTGACTGGCAGGGCTTCACTGAGCTCCTGCATGGCTGGAGGGTACACTCTTCAGGAGCTAGCTTAGCATGGCATTCCCCACACGGGGGGGGTTGTTGGGCCTTCCAATGCTGGACAACCCCAAAGAAGGACCCTCTGCAAACCTTGGGACACCAGAGACCGACCTCCCCCTACCTGAAGCCCCAACCAGGGAAGGGGAAGGGTGGCTAGACATTGACAGGGACCTCCTAGAAGAACAAAGGGAAGACTCAACCCTCAAACGGGCCTGGGAACAGGCAACAGGCCCTACCCAGGAGGAGGGCCAACCCCAGTGCTTTCCCCAAGGATCCCAATTTGAGATCCACCAGTTTTCTCTACTGGCTGATCCAAGAACTGCAGCTGAAGGAAGACTTGTGCCAACTGCTGGTCCCACAATTGTTCTAGCGAGACTTGCTGCTCCTGGCCCATTCTGTGCCCTGGGTTGGGCATCTGGGGAAGGAGAAAATGCTGCAGAGGGTGGCCCAAAGATTTTTATGGCCTGGTATACACCAAGAAGTGTAGGACTACTTCACTTCTTGCCCCGAGTGCCAAAAGGCTGGCCCGAAGGGGGTACCAAGGGTCACCATGGTGACCCGTGGTCAGAATCCCCTTAAGTCATATCAGCCTGGATCTGGTAGGGTCCCTGGAGAAGAGCAGCACGGGTATATTCTTGTCGTAGTGACTATGCAAAGCGGTACCCCGAGGCTGTCCTTTGCGGTGCGCCACAGCCCCCACTATTACTAATGAACTCCTGCAAATCTTCACCAGAGTTGGGCTACCACATGAGATACTAACAGATGGGGGAACTAATGTAACATCAAGGTTGATGGTGGAGCTACCCCGCCTGCTAAATATCTATGCCCTCAAAACCTCAGTCTACCACCCCCAGATGGGTGGGTTAGTGGAGCGATTTAACAGGACCCTGAAGTCAATGCTGAGGAAGTTCATGGAGGATTATCCGCAACACTGGGATAAGTTGCTGCTAGCACTACTCTTTGCCATACGAGAGGTCCCACAGGTGTCCACTGGTTTTTCCCCCTTTGAACTTCTCTATGGGAGACAGCCCCGGAGAATCCTGGATCTCGTGAGGGAGACCTGGGAGGAACAGGAAACCCAGGTCAGAAGATCTGTCCAGTACATACTACAGTTGCGGAAATGACTCAAGGATCTAGGTACCTTGGCTCAGGAGAACTTATTGCAGGCCCAACATGCCCAGGAGAACCAGTACAACAGAGGGACGAAGATGAGGACCTTTGATCCTAGAGACCGGGTCCTGTTAGTTACTACTCTCCTCAGAATCTAAGCCTCTGGCTAAGTGGCATGGCCCCTTTGAGGTAACCAGACTGGTAGGGCCTGTGGACTACGAGATACGGCTACCGGGATGCCAGAGAAATATGCGGGCCTACCATGTGAATCTGCTCAAGTCCTGGAAGGAACGGGAAGGCCTGATTACTCTCTACCCCCCGGAACCTGCGTTGGGGCCATTGGCTGATGAACCAACTGAGCTGAGTCCAGTGGCAATTGGCCAGGAGCTCAGTGCCAAACAGTAGAGGCAGGTACAATGGCTAGTATTGGCCTTCCCCATTGACCTATCAGCCTGGCCAGGGAGGACGAATGTGACTGCCCCGACTCCTATCCCCACCCCACCCCCCGTTCCCCGACCCCTGACTGCCCCAAACCTCCTCGCCACCCAAACCCCCTCACTGCCGCACTCCGCCGCTGCCCCCTTACCATGCAGCTCAGAGTGGCAGGAGCTCGCAGCCCTGCTGTCTGCGTGGCCGCATGGCTGCGGGGGAGGAGCTCTGGACTAGCCTCCTGGGCCAGGAGCTCAGGGGCCAGGCAGGATGGTCCTGCGGGCCTGGCATGGCCCATGGTCCATAGTTTGTCCACCTCTGGGCAAGAAGGCGGCGGTGGTGGTGGTGGTGGTGGTGTCCACAGTGATTGAAAAAGGAGTTAGTCAGGAAGCCTTGGACAGGGACGGGAGATTAGCAGCTCTATTTAAGCCATGTTGAGCTTGAGCTGATTGCTAGACATTAACAAGATTTTGGATTAATTTAGACTTTAATTTGGCTAGGAGACAGCTCTAGTGTAGAGAGAGTGATCCATAGAGAGGATAGTTGGAATTTTTGTTTGCAGATGAGATTGCTAAGAGATGAGGTGTAAATGGAGGAGGAAAGGGAACTGAGGAGAGAGCCTTGTTGAACCACTCTCCTTCTCTCCTCTCCTCTTCCCCCCGCCCCCCAAAAAATAAAAGTTGTGACCGGATGAGGGTTATAATCAGAAAGAAACACTGTAGGACCAGTTGGAGAAGTAAGAGGAGAACCGGCAGAGGACAATCACAGAAGCCAAGGGAGAAGAAGATTTTAAGAAGAGTATAATCAACTATCAGAAGTGGCTTGACAAGCCAAGGATGAGGATGGAGTACTGGTTCTGACCCTTAGCTAGGTAGAGGTCATTGGAGACTTTGGCAAGAGCAGTTTCAGTGGAGTGCAAGGGACAGAAGCCATATTGGGAAGTGTCTAGGATGAAATTGGAGGAGAGGAACTCCTGACTGATTGTAAGCAGCATGTTCAGTGATCTTAGAGATGAAGGGAGAGCAAAGATGGAGCAGTATTTGGAGAGGCAAGTGGGGTCAAGGGTGGGCTTTTTTAGGATTGGAGAGACTAAAGCATGCCTGTATTTTGAGGGGAAAGAGCCAGAAGAGAGCAAGAGGTTAAGGAGGAGATTAAGGGTTGGGAAAAATGTGGGGCATGAAGGAGATGGGATGATTAACTTAGGCATCTGTGATGGGAGAAGGAGGTGAGATTTGTAGGAGGGGAAAGCAAGGTGAGCTATGGGGAGCAAGGATTAGTAGTAATAGTATCACATGCCACTGATGACAGTAATTTTCTCTTTCTCAGTAATTGGCTCTTGAGCACAAATCTTTTAAGTAATTTAGAAACTGATAATTTCTTCAGTGAAATGCTAGCGTTTTATAGATATGTCAGTAGAAATTCACTGTAGAAATGTTATTGGTGTGATGTTTCTCATTAGGGAGATATCCCCATGTATTGCAAAGGAATATTGAAAACTGCTGCCCATTTTACACATGACCTGCAACTTTAAAGCTACTCATTCTTTGTAGCAAGAACTCCAAAGGTGTCTTTATAACTGGCATATTAACTGTAATATAAGTGGACTCTTTGTCCAATAACTGCAGGAACGAATTCATGTCCAGTGATTCCAGTTACTTTATCCACAATAAAATGACTGAGTCACACAGACACCAAACTTTCAGAATATGCACAGGGTTAAACCAAAACTGAAGACTTCAATGAAAAACAGGGTTTATTTTAAGAAAAAGGCATATGAGAGAAGCTAATTTTTACCATTCTTTTACTTTTATAATGATAGCACGTCCCTCTTTTCTTGATTCAGTTCCTTCACTGTGATAAATGACTTAGTCTTTGGTGTAGTTTATCGATTCTGAAATGGGATGATTTCCTTTTATATTAGAGGGTTAGCAATATTATGTGATACAGCACATATAATTTAACTGCTGACAGAGGATAATAAATAAAATATTAATGTTACATGAGTGTAAGTTTAAATCGCCCTACTCTGTGTTAAAACAGATACATTTGGGGCATATTAAACTTCAGGAAGAAATCCTGATTTGTTGTTGTTTTGTTAAGAGTAGTGGACACTGCCAGGGTTTATTAGGACAAGAATGTGAGAGTTATTTCTTTAATTCTCAGGCACCGTTTTTTGGTGGTGGAGGAGGTGTTGGGCCTTCCCCTGTGCCTGCCAGAGGACAGTATGAACACTACCATGCTATCTTTGACCAGATGCAACAGCAAAAGGAAAATATTAAAGTAGGTGAGGAGAGAGAAACCAGATGGAGAGCAGAAATACGAAGTCGGGAAACTGTTGAAAGGTATGACTATCTTCCATTAGAGTTGTATGTGCTCTGCTTTGATGAAAGTAATGAAAGTTACTGTACATATTTATCTACAGAGGAGTTCCACCTGGAGTACGTCCAGGATTTCCTAATGGGCCTGATGGTCATCATCATTTACCAGATGCTGATGCAATTAGGAAAAAAATCAAAAGATTGAAGGAGGTGTCTAAACAAGCCAATGCAAACAGGTTGGACTGTGATAATCTGTGACTGCATCCCTATGTGTTAAATTTTTGTCCTATGTTGTGTTTAGCTTAATCCTAGACACTTTTAAAAACCATCTTTATTCATTGAAGCTGTTCTGTCTGTTCATGTGTTCGTTTCTCACAGAATGCATAACCCTTTTAGAACCATTGGTGCCTTAGTTCCCACTGAAGATGGCCAGTGTGTTTATGTATCTTATCTTGTTTGCAACCGATTCTACCATTTCTTCCAGTGCTTATAGGTGAAATCATTGTCAGCATATATAGTAGCTAGATTTACTAATTTGTTTTGGTAAACTCAAGTTGTTAATGGTTATAAAAAATTAGTTTGGTAACTAATTACTAGCAACCTTTAAGAGTGCTGTGCTTTTGGTTTAAAGACCCAAAATATAAACTACTAATGAAATGACAGCCTGGACTAACTCATAAGCCTTTTTTAAATTAGTTCTCTACCAGCTGTCCTGGGGCATTCCCTCCTTTTCCCAACTCTTCCTGTTACCTGACCTGTTTGATTCTCTATTGTGGAAGTCTTACAAAACTAACCACTAGCCTGCTTCCACTACTGTATTTCCAGTTGCTCTGCTTAAAGCATGTTGCTCAGGAGGAGACTTTGGCGGAGCAGGCTGGGGATGAGAGTAGCTTTCCAACACTGCTGACCAGAAATGGGAAGACAGGGTAATATAGCTAAAAAGAGGGTATGTCATTGTATGGTAACAATGTTGTTGAATTGTGGAAGAGTGGTGTAATTACTAAAATTGTGTGAGTTTTTTTTTCTTAAATTAGTGTAAACATTTTTAAAACAAATGCCCACTCCCAAATTGGGCTGCTTTTATGCTACCCTTCTTTTTCCTAGGAGATCTGCTTGATATGACCTCAAAGGCTATGTCTATACCACTCAGTTGCGACAGTGTCTTTTTAGCAAGAACAGTGCTCAGGCATAGTTCATTAATCTAGTTTCCCTTGCCAAAGCAGACTGTGCCAAATCCTCTCCACATCTTTACCTAAACAGCTGCTGCAGAGAGGAAGGGCTGAAAAATGTGTCCCCCAGAACCTAATTCCCACCCAAATATAAAACTGAGGGGTAGCAACAGGTGGGGATGGGAGGAATATCAGGGCAAAGATTGGGCTGGAGAACAAGTCAATCTTTAGATAACTAATTTTACTGTATTAGTTTGAGTTAGGTAAATCACATATTTTTCAAAACGTCATCATCCATATGTGTAAGGGGACAAAGTTAAGCTTGCACATGCAATCTTAACTTTGCCTTTCTGGCTTCTCAGTCCTAAAATTTGTAACATTAATATCCTATTATAAAATCTCTGTTTAATGAAGTCACTTACCATTTTGTGTATTAGCACATAATCACTATCTCTGAATTGCGGAAGACAGGTAAGACTATTGTTATACTGTGACTGCATATGCTCTTCCAGGCCATCTGGCACACTATCTTTATCCTTGATGACTGGAAGAAGGGTGCTATTCTGCGTCTGTTCAAAAAGAATAATAAGGCTGAAAAGAGCAACTACAGCAGGTGTTCTCAAACGGGGGTTGGGACCCCTCGGTGATCATAAGGCTATTACGTGGGGGGTTGTGAGCTCTCAGCCTCCACCGCAAACCTAGCCTCTAGCATTTATAATGGTGTTAAATATATATAAACGTGTTTTTAATTTATAAGGGGGGTCGCACTCAGAGGCTTGCTATGTGAAAGGGGTCACCAGTAAATGGTTCGAGAACTACTGAACTAGAGAGATTATGCCGTTTACCTTCCCTGGGACCAACTTTATTTCTGTCTTAATGTCTCAAATCAACAATGGACTTCATGGCAAGTGCTGGGATACTCAGTGCAGCTTTAGATCTGGGTGTTCCCTTGTTGACCAGATCTTTACTTTGATGCAGTGCTTTGAAAAGATGGTTGAATTTAATAAATTCTGTGCAACATTTTTTTATAGACTTCAGTCAGGCCTTTTGATTCATTGCATTGAGCAAGTTTGTGGGATATGATGAGGTGACTTGGTGTCCCTTGGAAGATAGTGCCATTGAGGGAAGAAGCCTATAAGGGAATGGAAATCTGCCTTTGAGTCAGTAGCAGATAGGTGGCATGGTTTTCTATCTCCACTGGAGTTTGGCAAGGCTGTGTTCTGTCAACATGGTTCAATATCTGCAGTGACTGGTATACTCCTGGGGCAATTCCGTGCCAAAAAACTAAATTCTAGACACAATATTTTAAAATTCTTCAAAATTCCGCAATTTTTATTTTGTCAAAATAACACTATATAATCAGGCCAGTTTCAATTATTTTTGTAATTTATTTCAAAATACCTCTCAGCAACTAATCTGTAACAATACAGATAGAAAATTTTCCCCAGCAGTAGAATTAAAGAAACCCGTTTCTCTGTCCCGCCCCCTCCGCCTCAGAGACCAGCAAATGGGCCTGACACCGTATCCCTCCCCCTCCAGAGCCCTACTGTGGGTTCCCCCGAGCCCAGACACCCTTACCCCCTAAAGCCCAGCTGCAGAGTCATCTTCCCCGCCCAGACACTCACATGCACCCCTTATCCCCCAGAGCTCAGCTGTGGGCCCCCACCTAGCCCAGACACTTGCATCCTCTCCCCACCAAAGGCCAACGATGCCCCCCACCCAGTGCCCACTCATGGGGGCCTCCCCAAGGCCAGACGCCTGCACCCCCTAACCTCCAGAGCCCAAGGATTCAGAGGGAGAAGCAGCCTGATGCTGCATCCTGGAGTTGTGTGGAGTTTCCTGCACACTGCCTCCTTCCTTCAGGGCATGCTGAGAACTGCAGCTTCTGGGAACCCTCCAGCTCCTCCTCCCCACTAGCAAGCAGCCTCCAGCTCCAGTTTACACCCAGCTCTGTATTAACCTGCCCAGATAGGACATCAGGTATGTAGCAAGTGTCCGATATTTGGGCAGCATCATTGCAGGTGCTGGAGGATGCTTGAAAGACAGATGTGGTTCTTCTTTGAGAGCTAGTCCATATCCATATTAGTTGAATGTATATCCAGTGCAAGCACATAGAAGAAATTTCTAGTCAGCTGTATCTAATGGGATGATGCATGTGCCCTTCCCTTCCTTTTACACTTTGTGACGGTGTAAAGGGTGGAACTTTCCTGCAAGAGACAGTTCCTTCTCTACCACCAGTGGTATTTGTTGGAACTACTCCCTGCAACAATTTTTTTTCCTAAAGCGATTTTTGCAGTAGTTATTTATCTTTTCAGGATGCCTTAGAGGAAGAAGAGCCCTCTTCTTTGGTCGCTGGTGATGTTGCCTATTATGGCTGACCATGGAAAATCCCTGGGTTTTAAGAACTGCTCATCCTGTGAGGTTTCTGTTCTGCCTTGGGAGGGGCATGTTGCAGAGTGCTGTGAAATCTGTAGATCCTTCTTAAAGCAGACCCAGTACTTGAGAGAGGCACACCAGAGGGTATTTGTTATGGAGCAGTGATGACCCTGGACTCCAAGTGTCTAGGCTTTTGAAGTCGAGAGGGCTTCAACTTCTGCCCTGGCGTCTGCCAAAGACTTTCCAAGTTGATGCCGTCCTCATCCAGAAAGCATAGTGACAAGTTGTATATCTTCTAAAGAGAAGAGGTGAAAATTACCCTCTCCAGATCTGACTGCAAGGCCTCAGACCACCAGCCTGTTGGTCATTAAATGTGCTTCAAAACTTACATGTTCCTTGAGCATTGGAGCCTGTACTAACAGAACAGAACCACACCTACTAGAAGCTCTGGCAACTGCGTCCGTGGTCATTTTAGTGTCCTTGGTACCAAGGCATCAGAGTGACCACTATGGTACTGGGCAGAAGCTCTACTCTGGTACCAGCCAGGCATATCATCACCTAAGACTACTTTGCTAGGCCTGGCACCACTATACCTTTTAGAACTCTACCCTCCTGATTCCACTAAGGTTCCTGGAGTCAGTAACCTTGTTCCCCCCATCTTTGGGCCAAGTGCCCTCTATGACTATGGGAGGAGAACCCCCTTTTCAAGAAGTGGTTCCCTCTTGTCTTTTGACTTACAGGGAAGTTGCTAATCCTCTCCAGGAGAGGGGACAACCTCTTTATTACATCTCCCAGAATGGCACTGACCGGGTAGCATATTTGACTTGTGCTTGGGGGCAGCATATCAGTTATTCTATGTTCTTTACACTCTCTTCCTTTTGGCAACAGTCTGTCTTGCTTTCAACAGACCTGATCCAACATCTCTTCCAGATGGTTGGTTGTGTTTTGGATCTGGTCCAGAAAGGCTGTGCTATCCAGTTCCTTCCTGACCCTCTTCAGGGAGCCCTCCCACAAGACTTTGCTTCAACATGAAGCATAGCCCCTTCTGGGTCTGGGTGCAATAGAAGTTCCCCCTCACTGCAGGGGAAGGGCATTCTAGTTAAGATATTTCTTTACTCCGAAGAAGTCAGGATGTTTCGACTGACTCTAGATGTCAGAGCTTTCAATACTTTCATGAAGCTCAAGTTGGTCTCCCTTGGATCCATCATTCCCTTTCTGGTCCAGAAGGACAAATAGTTTCTCTTGACCTCAAGGATACATACTTCCACATCGTGATTCCCCCAGTACATAAGTGTTTTCTGAGATGTGTTGAACAACAAACATTACCAATATTGGGATCTGCCCTTCATGCTTTTAAAAGCACCTTGTGTTTTCAAGAAGTGCCTTGCAGTGGTCTCAGCTCACTTGACAAGGATGGGCATTCAGGTGTTCCCATACTTGGTTGAGTGGCTCGTTGGGGCCACATGCAGTCTCAAGTTTGGACCCACATTGTGTCCATCCTACACTTGTTCACTTGTCTAGATCTCTTTGGGAACAAAATGAAGCTTATATTTAAATCCTACTTGATAAACAGAATTCATTGGGACTGTATTCAACACAGGTCTTGTGACTGCCAACCTGCAACCTGACAGATTTCATATAAAATACTATATCTGCTCCCACCTGCAGTCCCCAGCCCCTCACATGGGTAAGGATTTGCCTCAGGTTTCTGGTCTCGTGGCAGCATATGTATTTGTTATCCCATACGCTGGGCTCTGCTTCTGGCCACTTGCAGCACGGCTATCCTTGGCTTTCTGGCCAAGAAGATGCCATCCAGTCAAGGTTATCCTAGTTTAGAGCAACTGAAATTCTATTCCCCCGGATCATCCAGCCATCACCTCTGTTGGGCAGAGTCCTGCATCTTCCTCCCTTCTGACCGGGGTATTTTCAGATTGAACGGTTCCCTGACTACACTGTTGTTCTCCAAATGATAGACTGTCTAAGCAGGCCTGATTTGCTTCTCTCGGAGATGGTAAACTATGTAATGCCAACAGTTAAGTTACCACACATTTTTTTTCTGTGCAAGCACTTGTCTCTTAAGGTAAAAGCATTATAGAGAAAACGTATTAAAAACAATAAAAGAGCTTGCATGCATGCTAATAAACTCACCAGAAATCACCACCTCCCCCCAACTACAGCCAGGGCTTTGTTTTGTGATTAGTCCTTTAAATCTCACTGAGATCATTTTTTGTTTTCTGTAGCTACAAGTTCATCACAGATTCAGCTCAAAACTAGCACTCAAATGGGCCAAAGATCTATCCCTTCCCTGATTAGTGCCTCCCTTGGTTCAGAGGTCCTGTCTATGTGCTGGATCAGAAAGAAGACCCTGGGTCAGTTTTTTATATCAGGCTATTGAACCAACAGTCTTTTCATTGTCTGCTGGTCCATGAAGAATCCAGTTTAAACAAGCATATGCGAGGCTCTCTACAAATGATGGTAGCCCTCTGGAGGTGTTTAAAATCGATTGAATTTGCCTAACCACATCCACCTTTATTAGTTCCTGGAGGGCTGTAGTCCCTCTCCCCCATGGAAATAAGTACAGTCCCTCAATAGTACATAAACATTTAACATTTTTAATACAATGAATTCCTAAAATACTTAAATTCAGCAAGGTTTATTCAAGATATTTGTCACAGCATCTCTCCTTGTCAGTCCTTCAGTCATTGTAGTCACTGGGGGAAGGACCAGTGCAACATTTGCAAGAGTTTGCTTTACAGCCCCAGTTCACCCTCAAGGACTACCATAATTGTTGCCTCCTTGCTTGGATATGGGACTCAAATGGGGAACTTTAAAACTCGGGGCCTGTGGTCCATACAGAAAGGGCCCTGCACATCGGTGTTCTGGAACTCATGACGATATCCACAGCATGAATAGCCTTCTTTTTGGACATTTGGTGCCGATTGGTATTGGTGATGGTGATGTCTGACAACATGGCAGCTGTCTGTCTTGCGCCAAGAGGCCATTTAACTCTGGGTTTTTGTCACACAACATTACCTTGTCAGCCATCTCCCAGGAGTGAACAACATGAGGGCAGTAGGCCTGAGCAGGCATTTCTGTGACAACCACAAGTAGTTGTGCAACCCTGAGAGTCCTTCAGGACACTTTTTTAACCTTTTGGGCAACTCCCCAACAAGGACCTCTTTGGAAACCAGAACAAGTGTCCCAGCTTTTTTTCGGATGCCTTTCTTCTCCCTTGAATAGAAGGCCTAAATACTTTCCCTCCCATCCCCCTGCTTCCCAGTGTTCTGCAGAAGATCAAGCAAGAGAAAACCAGGGTAATCCTCATAGCCTCGTTGTGGCCGAGGCAAATGACATTTTGCATCCAAACATGAGTGCTTTCCACCTGGTAGCATGGATGCTGGCTGGCTGACACTAGTGGAGTTGGTCTCCTCACAGGACATTTAGCAAATCCCTATTACTAGCAGGAGAACTTCCACGAGGTCCACATACTACTTTAGATTTACAAATGGAGCTTTACAGCATCAGTCTTCCCCACTGCATACTGGAATACAATAGATTCTGCACTACTTCCTGCACTTGAACTCTGGTCACTTGTTAAGTTCACTACAGATTCACTTGGTGGCTATCTCTGCAATTTACTCACCTATGACCAGTTTTCTTTCATCCTCTGGCAAACAGTTTACTGAAGAGTATCTTGAGGCTATTCTCACTTGTCAGAAATCCAGCCCCAACTTGGGATCTTAACTTTTTCCTTTTGAAGCTGGTAGATGCCCCCTTCTAGCCTATGATTACATGCCCTTTACCCTTTCTTTCTATGAAATTGGCCTTCTTCTTGACAATCACGTCTGCTAGAAGTTGGAGAAAGCAAACCCAGATAGCAGAGCCATTTTATACTATAAATATTATACTGTCACTCATAATGACAGTCTCTGAGACCACGTCCCAGATTTCTTCCCAAAGTTGGTGTCTGAATTCCACACTAATGAAATCATCCAGTTACTTGTATTCTTTCCCAGGTGTCATGCTGGTAGAGCAGAACAAAGATTGTGTATTCTAGATGTATGTAGAGCCATTTTATTATACCAGGACAGAACAAAATCTTTGTGGAAGTCACCC